>NC_045478.1:32533942-32840442 GCF_009650955.1 Corvus moneduloides | reverse complement strand
TTTCAGTGTTTTTTCTCCCTCCTTAGAATCTACAGCTTTTATCTTCTGGGCAGAGCAACCTTGGGAAGAAACCCCATGTTCTTCTGTCTTATCTGCCACTCTACTTCCTATAAAAAGTTTGAGCAAGCCACTGCCTATAGATATTGTCATATTCTGTATGTGTTTTTTTCAAGAGTATGCACAGCATAAGCCTCAAAGTAGCTTTACTGACAAAGTATAAATGTATATAAATGTATAAACTGTAACTTTACTCAGTTTTTCTTTTTCCCATTCTGCTTCATTCTCTGAACCATATATCTGCCCCATCTATGTTTTCCTAAATATTTATCCTTCCTCTGGAAGTCTTTCTGCCCTCTGGCATCAAGTGCAAAGGTAGTGGGGATGCTGTAGAGACCCAGCTGTGACAGCCTGTTAGACTTACTGATGGGACGGTGTGGCACTGCGACACTGAATGCAGGCATGGAAAAGAGCACAGTGCCCTCGCCTGCATGTTACCTAGAGGAGCAAAGCCACCCCTGTAAGCCTTCTGGCATTCTTCCTGCTATCGAGCCAGCAGGCATTTCCATGTAGCCCCCCCACGGGAGGCTACACTGGGGTGAGCTGTCTCAGGAGGGCTCGAAGCAGGAGCAGTCCTTCAGCCAGAACCATGGGATCTGTCAGGTACCAAATGGGATGGCGGCAATCAGAGGGACAGAAGGTCCCAGGGTTCATCCTTTTACAGTTAAATTGGCCATTGGCTTCTGCCACTTATGCTTCACATTCACTTAATGAAAAATACACAATATTAAATTAACCAGAAAATTATGGAGCTATTCCGTATCTCATTTCCCTATACAAGTTTGTATTTTAGAGCTACAGAAGGATCTTGACAATGCCGGTATTGCTTAGAGATCCCCGCTCCTTTCAGTTGCCTTGTGGTCATCCTTGACTTTTTGGAAATGCTTGGTACATAAATGCTTTGTACACAATGCACTTTAAAACTTACTTATGTGCTGTGATAAATATTTCATTTACACTTGGCTTGGGTCTCAGTTGTGTGGATTCCTCTATGCTGTGACCAGAAAGCATCTTTTCCTGTGCTTACCTCTGAGATTTTATCAGCACAGCACTGTCTTTGTCATCATCATCACTCTGTAAATATACTTAGAATTTTATTTCCTTGGTGGCCCATGTTCCCAGCATGACATACTATCATGGAAAAAGGCAAATGCTCTGAAAAAATCTTGATGGTTTATATAACCTGTTTCCTAATCCAGTTCTTTATGCCATAGATACTTTGACTGACCTATTTAATGAAATAATTTTTTAACCTCACATGCCTGAAAATCAGCTACATTCTCATTAGTATGATTCCTAACACTGAAATGGGATGTGGCTCATGCACCTTATATTTTTACAGATTGGAAGTGGACATTTCTGTACCCCTTTGGGGGTACAATGCTTGATGTGTAAGAGAAATGTGACATTTGGGTTCACAGTATATTCAGCCAATTCCTTCAGACAGCCAGGCTGTACTCCACTTGCAATCACTGCTTATCCTTTATCTAAAATTCAGATGCTGTCTCTATTATTTAATATCCATCTTACTGACTTTATTTACATAGATACCTACCTAAAGACACTGTCGGTCACTTACTGCAAATCAGCAATCTTCATCAGTCCAAATCAAGATCTGAAACACATACCCATAAAGGTATGGAGGGAGTTATTCAGGGAACCCTTGACCTGAGTCCCAGTCACAGCAAAAAAGAGAATAAATCAGTCCTCTAATACACATTTAAGATAATTGCTGAAGAGTTCAAACGTGCACACAGAGTAAATGTCTCTTGCGCCAATGGAACTGCAGGAAGGCAAGCTGCCTGCATGCTACCTGCTTGTTTTTGGTAACAGCCTGATGCAGGTTACTACAACTCTGACTGGCATCATATCCTGCTGTTATTCTTATAAGTGTTGGTTTGTTTGCTTTCTGAAAAGGAATCCTACTGTTCCTAAATAAATTAGATTTTTTTACAAAGTTGTAAATTCAATTATTCAGCAGCATTATCCAGCTGACAACCATCAAAAGTCAAGCACTAAGAATATTTTCTGAATGAGAAACAGAAGTAGATTTACTATTTCTTTATGCTGCAGTAATTTTTCTCAGATGTTTGACACAGCATGAGAGAGGTTTATCTGACCATTGCACAGCCTTGGTCTTCCTGCCCCAATGTTGTTGATTTGTCATAAAATGTTGCTCATTTGTCGTGTGACAATCTGCTTAGTGGATATGAAATGTGGCACTTTTTAAGACAATGATTTTTTTCTTTGACCTAACTTTCCAGATCTCACTTTTTGGTCACTTTTGGGTAGAAAGGAGATCAATATACCTTCAAAATTTGCACCATATCTGCTTGTGTCTGGATCTTCTGCAATGGCAAAGTGAAGAGCAACACAGTCCCACCTCCTTCCCTTTAGAGAACTGAAACAGGCCTGAGCTGGGAATTACTATCCATTTTCATATCATGCAAAAGAATTTAGCCTGGGGCTTCTACTTTTAGGTTGGTTTTTTTTTTTTTGGCCACAAAAAGTCAGATCAAATTTAAAAAATCAGCTTTCTTTTTGAAAAGGATAATTGGAAAGTGTAGGCAAAACCCCCATTTTCTGTAATTTTCTTCCTATACAGTTCTTTGGCTAGAATATAAAGCAAAAATTTTTCACGACCTATATTCTGATGGAGGAAAAAGCCCCAACCAAAGAAAAAATCTGAGCTCACCTGTTTTTGTAACTTGTGCACAGACAGCATTTAGCATTTGGACCTTCCCAGAAATCTTCACAGCATTTTTCTCTACTCCAAGCTAACTCCTGCTTAATTTTTTTTTTTTTTTGCTTACATCAAACCAAAATTGAAATAACATCCATTCACACTTGAAGACAAGCCAATTGTCAAAATAACTATTTTTCCTTTCACAGACAAGCCTAGCTGGTTGGTGAGGTGGTAGGAATAGCCATAAAGGTGGCCTGATTAGAAGGGGAAAATTGCTTAACAGAAGACAGTATCTACTGGAAAAATACTCTCAGAGGACATGCCTACCAGCCTGGGAACTTTGAACCCAGGAATCAGGCCTGTGAACCAGAAGCATCCTCAAGAAGCGCTCATCTGGCATCTTTGAAGTACACCTGAGTACCTAGAAATTGGAAACCTCCAGAGATACCATCAATAACTGCAAAAACAAGGAATTGTAGAATTATTTATTATCTGAAAAGATGAAAAATAGTCTGGAAAAATGGGAAAGTATCCTGAGAAAGTATGAATTAGTAGGTGCCATTGGCTGTTTCTATCAGCAAGAAGATGATAACAGTTGAAAAAAAAAATTGGACTAAAAGAAAAGATTATCATCTAATATCTGCCCCGCAAACCATCAATTAACATCTATTGGCTGCTCAGAGTGGTGGTGCCCTGAGAACTCTTACGTCTCTGTGATATAAAAATGATTTGTATTTTTTATCCAAAATGGAGCTGTTTTCTCTCTGACAACTTCTTGTGCTGCACATACTTTTCATTCCCTAAACAGGCTGAATTCTCCACATGAACTTTCTGTGAAATTTTGGACTGTCACTGGTGTGCCTGGCTGATCCCCATTTCCATCTCTGAAGTCAGACTCTCTCTTACATTGTTGGTCCCCTTTGGGCCCCCTTCTGGGGTCCATATGATTTGTCCTTCCACTTTTGGACTACTTGTCCCCTTCTAATCTGCTTAATACTGATATTATATGTTCATATAAGTAATCTACAGTAAGTATCTGCTGTTATATCGATAAGTTGCTTTACTAAGGAAGACTTTTTAGTAACCTGTAACAGTACATACCTACTTGGCTACTGCTAAAATACTGATGGTTGCTCTAGTTGATTGTTGCTATACTATTGATGCTATTCTATTGATTGCTAGTCTTATTGATTGCTGACATACTAGTAATTGCTGAGAGACATTTTTAATAACTTGGGAGATGCATATTCCCTTTGCTAAGCATAGGCTTATTTGCTAATGCCAATTTTTGTGGTAATATGTGGTAAATTTGGAACAGGCTGCCCACAGAGGTAGTGAAGTTACCATCCCTGGGAGTGTTCAAAAAAAACAAGTAGACATGGCACTTTGAGATATGGTTTAGTTGACATTGTGGTATTCGGTTAAAGGTTGGACTTGATGATCTTGGATGTTTTTTCCAGCCCTAATGACTCTGTGATTTTATGATCTGTAATAAAGCAGGGAAATTTAGAGGATAAAGTCTCCATGTCCTTATGTATTACAGAATCTTACAAACCCATGGTTGTGATCTCCACACACCCGCAGGCTGGGAAGCCCTTCAGGCATGACATGAGGAGGAGAAAAGACAGTTTCCTCAAAGAGCTCTGAGCCAGATGTGTGGATGTGCTTGCAAGGTTGGCATTGGTGATGCTGCAGCACCATGGCCAAGAAGGGTGAGTTGAGAAGCAAATGTGGAAACTGGGAGCACAAACACATATGGAGAAGCTATAAGCAAATTAACATGAGTCAAAATATGCAGTATTTTTGCATTTGTGAAATAACTAAAATTGATTAATTTTGCAGATAAAATTGTGAAAATTGGTGAATGCTGCTAGGAAATGATGGCTGGACTTAGTGCTTTCCTCCACTAAATATGTGCATTTCGTGAAGGGAAAAAACAATTATTTCCATTTGGATTTAACTCTTCTTTTGCTTGTCTTAAACCACTTCAGGTCCAAAACCTCTTTATTTACAATGCCAATTTGCTTTTAGTTCTCAAGCCCAGTTTTACTGCTCACCTGGTAGTTGTTTATAGAGGCAGTTGCAAGGGAATAGGAAATGAATAGTCTTAATCTCAGCATGTGAAAAATCAAATGTGCTACCTTGCTGCTGCCTTTGGAAGTCTATAGCAAAGACAAACATAGGGGATAGGAGAAAATGAGCTTTAGGGCATCTGAGCAAGAACGTTGCTATGAGCTGATGGAGATAAAACAATTCTTTCACTGTCCTCCTCCCAAAAAAGGTAAAAAATGTTTTAACCAGAGCTACTTGGAAAGGTGCTTTTTTTTCTCCTAAGTACTTTTTTTATCTGTTTAAACAAAAATCTGGAGACCTGAAACTTTGACATTTGTTCATATGGCACAAATGTGTTGCTGCAGAGGGGCTCTCCACTGTTTGCTCCTGGTGCCAGGTTCTTTCCCCGTGCACTGTCCTTTGCAGAGATGCCAGAGCAGAGCCCTTGCCACAGTGCGTTTCAGGAGATACTGTCATCCAGCAGCTTGGTGAGGACAGCAAAGGCATGACACAGCCAAGGAGTGAGTCCCACAAACCATTGGCAACAGTGCCAAATGAATTTTTTCCACACATCTGGCCAAAATGTTTTGGCTTTTGCCATTTAGTCTTTAGAGGGAAGAGAAAAAAATACAAATTTTCCATCCAAAGCAAGTGCTGTCTTGTGAAAAGAAAACTCTAAATAGAACTTTAAGAGAGTTTTGACAGAAATTTTCCAACCAGTGGTCTGGTAGAACGGAGGGTGCAGAGATGAATGATCTCACAGGCAGTGTCCTCTCTTGCTCTGGAAGCAAAATGGGAGTGTGCCGTGGAGGTTCTTGGAAATCTCCATGGCTCCACAGTGTTACTCACGAGGGCCTGACCCACTTTGCTCTGGAGGCCGTGCAGCACTCCCAGTGCCCTGCTCACTAAAGGGTCTCAGCAAAGAAACAAAAGGACCCCTCTTGGTGCCTGAAATCTGGAGAACTAAGGCAGGGCCTGCTGGTCAAGAGTTTCTTCCTGAGAAATCAAATGTTGATATTCAAACAATTTATTCTCTTCTTTCATGTGTGTTTTCTTTCTTTTTGTGGTTCTGATTCAGCAGCAATATTCTTCTCAATGCAATTTATGGATAAACTTGCTCTTGCTAAGAAGGAAACCTCTACAGCAGTGATGTATGCCCATATTGCTGGTTTTATTGCCTTTCCAGAGTGCACTGTTTGCAAAAAAGGTGGCTGCTCAGCATTTTTTTTTCCACTTTAATATCTGCAAGATTTTGGTCTTCTCTCTTTCATGTGCATTAACTTGAGAAATAAGCAGGAACTGTTTCTTAAATCCAGATAAAAAGGATACTTAATAATTACCATCTGTGCAGCTTCCTGAGGTGGTGTCCCCACCATGCCCCCCTAATCTAATAAAACTAAAAGTGAGCAAGATCTTGTTATTACTATCCACTGGCCACAATATTTATTCATAATGGCCAATTTTTCCTTTTAATAGTATGTAAAGGTAACTCACAAGGAACCCCAATATCTGTATCTTTGCCCACGTAATCATTCAGGTTCCTCTTGTGCATCCACACTTCAAAATCTCAGCGCTGAATCTCATCTAGAGACAATTTTTATCAGGCAAACAGCCTCTCTTCATGGTCCTTTCCCAGGCAGATTTAGAACACCTCTTCTCAAGGCTTTAATTTAGCTCTCTTTCTTAAACTGTTTTTTAAGGAAAGACTGAGTTCCTTCTGGAAGTCTCCTGGGTATCATGTACTATATAATTTCCTTGACTTTTTTTTCTGAATTTTGAAACTTACTAAATAACAATATTTCGAAAAAGAAAACAGTATCTAATATGGTACTGCATAGTGTGCATTCAGGCTGAAAGGGAAATAATTTATTACAAAGAAATTCTGCAAAGGAAAGTACTCCTAAGAGGAACATTAAAAAACTCTAAAAAGATTAAAAACAACATATGGTATTTCTCCCTTTCTCCCCCCAATACTAGATCGACCAAACACATAATTTAGCTTTTTATGATCTGGCATCAGCGAGTGCCAGTTACCATTGTTCAGTTGCCATCACATAGCTCCTTAACAGATTGCAGTATAGCTACAATTAATTAGGAGGAGAGCTTGCTGCTGGCTGGCACTGCTGCTCCAGGTCTCCAGCTCTCCTGGGGAGTATGTGGTCACTCCCAATGGAGAGCCCGCAGCTGCAAAAAACCAGCAGGCTCTGCAGGATCCTTAACACAGGTTTTTCCAGAGATTCACTGCATTTAGCACCATGTAATGACAAAAACCTCAGCGTCAAGGGAGGTGTGGAACAAGCTTTTGAGTACAGGAGACAGCTACAAGTGGTGAACTTAACAAAATCTAACAAAATTTAACAAAAAACTAACGAAGTCTTTTAGCTGTCACCTAAATGCATAGCTGTCATAGAAACGTTTAAGTATCTCACTGGAGCTACCACTCTGACACCATCCAGCTCCTCCCTGGGGCAATTCAGCAGCTTTCAATGTGACATCCATAGGCCTTGAGGGGGCCCAGCACAGCACCAGCAGAGCTGCAGCTTCAATGCCGAGGGATGTTGAACTCCTGTCTACCCAATAAATCTCATTAAAGGAAGCTAAAAATAGAATAACAATATTCTCCATTTGCTTGACCAGAGAGGGGGAGGCCTGTGCTGGGGACTGGGAGAAGCAGTCTATGTACGTGTCTGCAAAGCCAAGGAGGTATGACTGATTTTTATTAAGCTGCACCTCAGAGAAAAAGTTGGTGAACTCTACTTTAAAGGCTTTTAGCTTTTGCTGGCTTATCAGGAAAAGTACATCTTTTTAAGACTACCAGTAATTTAAACATTTGTGTTTGGCAAAGATAGAGAATTAAAGTTAATTGTCAGAGTATGCAGATTGTATCCTCCCTTACAGTGCTGGTCTTATAGTGGAGAAGGCTTATGCAGCTGCGATGAATTTTTGCTTAATAAATTCCTGTCTTTATGTATTTACAACAAGAAACAATGAATACATGAAATATTTTAATTAGAAAATTTCCTTTATGTTGTTTCTTCTATTACATCTTTCTTCATACTGAATGAAGAGGTAAGATCTCCATCACATTTTTAATACTATGTCCATATGCTGTCCTCTGCAGTTTCCAGTGACAGCTGTAAAAGTGAAAATGCCTACAATGCAGTCCCAGATCAAATGCTATGCAACAGTGTTTTCCCTAATAGTAAAACACTCACTGCCTCATATCATACTTTCACTAATCTGGCCTTATACTTCTGTGGTAGTCTGTTCACGTGTCTTTTTCAAAAGCCCTGCAAAGCAGGAAAAGACTAGTGTCTTCACAGGTCCTGAATCAGGGAATGAAATAGGATTGTTCAACTTGACTAAAACTATTCAGTGAGTCAAAATAGAATTAGAAAGATCACAGAACTGACACCTATAATCCACTGTTCCTACAGTCTTTTTTCCCCTCTCAATTCAGGCGATCTTCTCATTCTTGTATTTTCTATTCAGAATACTATATTTTTTTTTGCACTGCTACTTTCATGCTCTTCAAGGAACTTGAGCCAAATCGAAAACAATTTCAGAAATAAAAAAAACCATAGAGAAGTCAAACCAGAAAATATCAAAGGGGTCTTCTTTATCCAGGTGCATAAGTTTTGTTGAGCTTCTTACTTCATCTTCCATCTTTTATTGGAAAATATTTAAAGACAAGGGGGAAAAAAGCAATACAAATCATAGAAAGATGTTAACAGGATTATTCACTGTAATATTGGAGATGTTTCTGGCAAAACATACTTTATAATGTGCTTTCTAATGGATGTTGTATTCTTAAAATTAAATAATATAGTGTTAGTTAAAATTACATTAATTTTGCAAAGAGAAAAATGGTAGCTGAATTTAAAAAAGTGAAATACTGTCTATGCTCCAAGGTGATTATGTACAAGTGTTTTAATACTCATGATTTTGAAAATGCTTATGATTTTCAGATCTGATAACAGAGGGAGGTTTTTTCTCACAAGAGAATTTGAGTCCTCTGTTTTTTTTCTTCTGGGTGCTACAGTCCAGAGCCACGAGGCAGATTCTCATTGGAGAATCTGGACAAGTGCATCCCAAGGATACAGAAAAGCATAAAGGGAAGTATAGGGTCTTTCATAAGTAGTAGAGAGTTTCAAAAGTCTTACAGACTAGTAAGTATTTCCCTTAAAAGTAATTTAAACTACTTGTTTTAATGACATAGCTTGTCAATCCATCCAGCTGCAACTGGTCCTCAATGAAGCGCAAACAGTCCAGGAGGTTCCTGGAAAGCAACGTCCTGCACAGGTAGTGGAGGATCCTACAAGGAATGGTGTGCTGTTACTGTACTAACAGGGAAAGCCTCACCGGAGCTGTGAATATTGGGTGCAGCCTTGACTGCAGTGACAGTGAGATTGTGGAGTTCAGTATCGGAGGAGGAGGGAGCAAGCAGTAAGTAAGATGACATCCATGGACTTCCAAAGAGCTCCTTTTAGCCTCTTCAGGGGTCTTTTGAGAAAAAAACAACTATACAACCTTTATTCATGGAGCTGAAAAACCCATTTCATCCCTGGTACCCTGTACAGGCATTGGCTGATGTGGGGTGAGGGTGACAGCACCCAGAGGAAGGCAAGGTACCACAGATTTATCAGATATATCTGCTACTGTCAGAGAAAATTGCCATGTTAGATGGCCTGGAGGCAGCGCAGACAGTGATGGCTATAGCCTGAGATCTACAACACTATCTAATTACCTTTTCACAGAATCTGAAGGAGGGACATTCAGTCTTTTGCTGGGACTTTATTATGAACACCTCCTTTTTAAATACCCCATGAAAGCACTCAGTAGCACACACCTCTAAGTAATACCTGAAATCTCTTCCTCATAGCCCTCTGTGGCACAGGATAAAAGCATAGATGGCTCTAACTGCATTTTTAAAAACGTGGTTAAGAAAATGAATTGTGCAAATGCTTTGCCTCGTGATTAATATTAAAGGAGAGAAATCTCAAGTAGTAGTCAACAGAGAAGCATGTTCTTAATAAGAGAACATTTGTCCTAAAACAAAATGTCAAACATTTTCTGGTCAGCTGCATTCTCAGCTTGATGTGCCTCCTACTCTCCCACAAGCTCAGTGTCACCTGCTGAGCTCCAGAGTGAAATCAGGCCTATATCTTGGTGGCTTTTCCAAAGGTTCCTGGTGCCACTGGGGAGTTACAGTGCAGTGGTGGGAACAGCCAGCCCCTGTGGAGAGCGTAGGCACAGTAGGGAGTCAGGAGACCAAGATTTGGAGGGACCTGAGGGGAGATGCACCCTTTGGATCAGCAACTTTGGAAGAAAAATGGAAGCTGGAGATTACAAGTGAAATAAATACTCACAGATAATGTACAAAACTATTTTTACAAAGGTTTACTCCCCAAGGCCAAAGGTATTCCTTTCCACCCCACGGAAAGCCATCAAAGGGCACAAACCTACAGCAGCTGTGGGCTTCACCAGCACCCCTTGCACCCAAGGCATCTGGCTCCCTTGAAGCTGTACCATAAGACTGTGTGACCAGAAGAAAAGGCTACACTGGAAAAGAAATGTTAGGTCAAACAAGGCATCTGCATTGACCTATATATTTACAAACTACATGTCCAACCTCTGCAACTAACAGCGTATATATACATCAATGACAAAAATTTGAAAAGCTCTCATTGGAACATGATCAAAGAGGTCTTCTTTAAAATATAACCTCACCTGCACAAAGCATTATTACTGAAGAACTGGGAAGCGTGAGGAAGTGGTAGCCTGAAAAAAAGATTACTCAGAGCTGCAAGCAACAGAACAGTGAGCAAACAGTGTTTTGATTATGAAAACAACTGTTTCATAATCAAAATTATAGTAAGTGATAAGGCAGTGTATTCTCTAGTGTGGAAACTAAGGAGCTGTTTTCATATAAAGATACTTGGCTTATTAAGTTAACTGAGAAGGTCACAGTGAAGTAGAATTGTGTTCCCAAGAAACAAAACCCCAGCAGTTTTCCTCATTAATATATCTATATTCCACACAGTGAGTAGGCACCTAGATGTTGTTACCACTACATATTAGATTAGTTGCAATGATTTCATTGAAACTGTGTGTTCTGCCTGGCCCTTTCTCTCTCTTCTTTTCAATTCAGATACTAAACTGCAAAAGACAGCTGCAGTATTCTGTCTATTTTACAGTCTACTGCAGGGAGAGAAAAACACTTCTGCTCTGGGATCCAGGTGACTTTGGGTCAGCTCTTCAAAGGCAAAGGTGGAAAGGTATTTCTGCAGGACCGTATCTCCCCATACTTTGTGGGGCATCTTTGCTGATTTACAGTGGGCTCCTCTGCTGAAACTTACCACCCACAGGCAGAGTTTACAGAGCCACTCAAATGAAGGAAGGGTCTTCCTAAGCCCCTACAGCCCCTCTCATTTTCATCCCATGGATCTGAGTTGTTCAATGCTTCCTCCTATGTTTTGGAAAAGCCCAAACTATGAGTTCAGGACTATTTGGATCTCAAATTTGATTCAGATTTATCTCCTTTTACTGACATCTGTTTTAATCTTTAATGAGGCAAACTGTAGTGTGTGATTTGGAAGAGAACCAAGAAAAACAGGGTTTTGATTTTCAGTTCATTTAAACACCAGACGGTCAAGAAACATCATCCTTCCAGTTAATTGAAGTCAAACTGCAGATTGCTGCTAATCTGGGCCTGAGTTGTGAGCTGTATTGTGGTCCTGTGTCACCAATCTGTATGCAGCAGCCACACTGAAATGGAGGGTCACATGCAAAACAGATAATAGGAATACTTCAGTAAAACAGGAAAAGAAAAATTGCTGCGATTGTAGGGCCAAGAATACTGCAAATGGAAACTTTCTCTAGCCAAAGCTTTAAGCATCTTACAAAGCAGTTGTAGAATAGAAGTTCCAATACAAAGAGTCTGGACCTCTTGGATTCTGTGTTTGTCTGGAAGGGTACACCTCCATGCTGCTGCAGGTGTGGCTTTAATTAATTCTAGCAGTATGTGAGGTACCTTGACATGAGCTGAGATGGAGACCAGCAACAGACCTTCCGCAGCAACAAGAAAATTAATGTGAGTTTATTTACCTGTCCAAAACCTGAAGCAACTACTGTGCAAATACATCCCAAGTTCAGAAATTTAGGGTGACATATGCTCCTCTTTCTAAGTACCTTCAATTGTGTTGAACGCATTAGGCTCTCATTTTAAAAAATTCTTAGTTTTATATCCTGCTCAGAGGTTGCCACGGCACTGCGACAATCAAAAGAAATAAGATGTCTCATACGGTAATTAATGAAATGAGCCTGGTGAATTCATCATTATCGCTGTAAATGTCATTCCTTGGGCCCACAGTTTGTTGTCACGGTGGTTTTTTTAATCTTTTTTTTTTTTTCAATGCTGATATCTGCACACTTGGTAAGCATAAATAGAAAAGATACCATTGTTTGGAAGCTGTTGTGGAGTTGACAAGTCCCTGGGGAACTTTTAACACCAGAATGATAATTTTAAATTGGAATCTGAGAAGAGTATGGCCTGGCTGAAAATCAAATAGGGTAAAACCAATATCACATTATTTCTAGAAAAAGAAAACACCTTAATATAAAATTCAGGGCTCATTAGCATACATGGGCAGAAATCTAATAAAACATGCAGAAGAGAATCTGGATTTGTTGGTCTGGACAGGTGAAGAAATCAGCTGTGCATTCATGAAGAAGCAAACTGAGACAGAGATGAAACATTAATAACGTTTTTGCTGTGGTGAAAGGTAAATATTCTGGAGGAGGACTCAGCAGAGCAGTCTGGGAAGGCTGTGCAGGGGCTGGGGTCCTTCTTGACTGTGCTTGGAAGGTACTGTTTAGCCTACAGGCAAGTTTATAGTGCCCTGACATATTTGTCTCAGTCTGAAAGCACAGAGGACACTGTAACTCTAGAAGCAGTACTCTTTGCTTCTATTTTTTTTTTTTTTTCTTTCTCTCTTTCTTTCTGGCCACAGTTAACTTCTGTCTCCATTTCCTCTTTGGGTTATTGCTGGAATTAATCTCTCCAGGGAGTTCAAATGCAGAACTCGAACTTGCCGATTGCTGCCTCAATGGCAATGTGACAGATATTTGAATAAATATATAGACATGTAGATGTAAAGTGATAGAATTTTGTAAGTACATTTTAGTCACTTAAATAATTTTTAGCCCATCTTGACCTGCTATGCCTGGCCAGTAATACCAGATTAATCATTTTTTAATTCCCTGGGAAAGAAAGGCCAAGATTTATTTCGTTTTAATGATCTCCTTAAGTACAATATGTATTATGTTTTACAAGAAACTGGATCTATGGTCTTTCACAGAAACAAACCCAGAATCACTGGGTTTTATACATTGTATGAGATTATTGCCAGAAAGATAGCTGAAGCTGTTCTGATGTCCTTTGCCCAGCAAAGAAGGGCTGTCAGGAAATGTAGTGGTATCTCCAGCTGCTGGTTCTTCTGTTTTCCAGCCTCTGATCTCCCCACAAGGAGGACAAGTGGGATGGGAGGAAGAATGCTCCTCATGCCTTGCCTGGGAGCCATGTGGAAAGTTTCTGATGGGAACATGGTTGGCAGCAAGGAAAGTTTATGGATCGAGTGTGTGAGCCAGCAGAGAAGATGCTGGGTAAGTCTAAAAATGTCCAGGCAAAATATGCAAGCCAAAGTACATACACACAGGAGAGAGAATGCAGGGCAGCGAGTGGATAAATAGTAGAAGAATGAAGTAGCTGCATAAACATTACTGGAAAACTTCAGACTGGTACAGAAAGGGCTGTGAGGCCACTTAGATAATCGAAAGCTTCTATAGATGTACCGGGGTCTCAGCTCCACTATGTCATGAGATCAAGGGAGCAGTTCAACAGGGCACTGATAGGCAACTGAAATGCCCTCCTAATATGAGCTAGCTGTTCCAGCTGCTCTTCCAGAAAGGCAAGGGTCACATCTGCTGGCCTCTTGCCAATGTCTGGGCTACCCTAAGGCTCTCCAAATGGTTTGAACTGACAGGAACAGTCAACACAATAGAGCTCTTAATCAGTAGAGCAGTGGAGCATGTCCTGGTTCATGGTTTACAGCTGGGGTTCAGTTAAGTTATGTTGTTTTAGGCACAATGGGATGTGCCACGTGGTGTCTCGTGCATCTCACGTCAGATCTGCCAGCCTTATGAAGCTGATGGGTGTCTGTGGTACCTCTAGTGACTTCAACTCCACAGGCATCTGGATTTCATCTCCCATGGCTGGTGATCTTGAGGCTCCTCTGACTCCCTTGACCTGCCTTCCCTGTTATGCTCAGAGCTTAAAGACATATATATTTATAGACATTCAACTTCAGGTTTGCCATTCTTGAACTGAACAGCATCCCAAGTGTTTATCTAACCAGAGGCAAATGCTGAAGACCCCTTAGAGCTACCCATTCACCCAAGAGAAAAGAGAGTTTTATCAAATTTTATCAACAGTTTGAGGAAGACTGTACTGGCTAGATTGGATGGGTTCTTGTCTTGAAATATTTCTTGCCACTGAGCAGCCTATGTTAAAAAAAAAGCAGTAACAATTGAAACTGTAACAGAACCTATAGTTTTTTTCTGCCCTGAGACTTTGGAGGGTTTATTTCAAGAATTTGTCAAAGAAGCCTATTAAAGGAGAATTACTATTTTCTAAAAAGGTATTTGCTATTGCTTTTATTATTTGAGGAGCTGTCTGGAAAAGTTCACCAAATTAAACTGGAAACTAAATAGTACAGCAATTTTCAGTGCATTTTCTCAGTTCTTGGAATGGTTATAATTATTCCTTCAGAGGCAGCTCCTAGGGACCAAAATCTACTGCCTGTGTACAAAATCAGGCAAACAGTCCCAATCTCTAAAAATTTACAACCTGACTAAAATCCTAATCCAGAAACCCGTTTACTCATTCGTTTTACAGTAAGTGTTTAAATAGCTAGGGCCTCTTAAAATCATGCTTCAACAGATGAACTGTGTGAATATAAAATATGCTTGTCACTTTCTGAGTTTTGCCAGAATTTCCATAACTTGTATAGACACAGAGCTTAGGAACATGAGAGCTGAAATTCCAAGCAGTATTTTTATACATACATATTCTGTGTGTGTGCGTGTGTAGTATATGTATAGATCTGTGTATAAATATGTATCCATGTACTTATGTGTATCCAAACGCAAAGCTTGCACTACCGCTGGGAATCTTAGTCACTGCTGTGAACTGGAAAGGTCACTTGAGCTGTATGAATTCAGAGAACTTGCTCTGGGGAGACAGTCTGGAAGCGTCAGCCCATATAGCTGTCCAAGTATGGGAAAATAATTCCAGAATATTTTTTTTTTAATAGGGATGACCCTGAACAGTAAAACATAGGGCCAAAGCATCCCAAATGTAGCAGAGTTTGAAAGTGAGTTATAATTTGATTTCTCAACAGAGAAACAGTCATTTTTCATTTAGAAGGACAGTCAGGAGGGTCCAGTGGTAATGCTGGGTAGGAGCCAACACTCAGTCTTTCATTCCCAATAAGGTCATTCATTAAAATACTTGACAACTCTGTGCTACATGCCTCGCTTTTGCATTGCTCTTAAAGACTCAGAAAGCTACAGGGGTCAGCTAAGTGGACAGAGAACAGTAGCAGTTTGAATTTTTGAATTCTCTTCTGGATGACCCTTCATCCTTCTCTCCCACGTCTATGTGTACATGAGTTTTCCTCCATGTTTGATGACTCTTTCAGGTCCTCAGTGAAATTTACACCAATTTCACAGGACTGCAGATCAAATCACAGATCTCTACCTTTTGTGTCAGGGACTCTTGGCTACATTTGACCCAAGTGATGACATTTGTAGAATGTGTTAGTGAGCCATGATTACAGGAGCCTCTGCTCACCCATCCCTACCCAATGCCTGCTGTATGGCCCCAGAGGGGAGGAGATCAAAGGCAAATTCATTATCACTTTGGGAAGAGTATTGCAGATGTCAGGAAATTCCCTCCACTGTCTGATGGAGTATAGGAGAAGGAGCAAAGTGGGCAGTGCTCTGTTGACACTGCCTGCCCCTTAACAGTGTTAGCACAGACTGATGTTGGAGGGGTACTGAGTGTGTAGTTTAACTTTAGTTGACATTTAATGCTCCAGGGCATTTCCCTGCTGAGGGATAACCAGGGTAGTTGTAACATGCTTATTTACAAGGCACTGAATGCAGTACAGTAATCTCCTTTAAGGAATATTTGTTCTATTTTCTTCCTGTATTTTGTTTCCAATTCCTCAAGATGTGGTGGTTGCTCTTAGCAACATTCTCCAGATTCTTCCCAAAATTTATGAAGACAAAATGGCACATTTGAGGATAAGCCAGTTTGGAAATTAAATAAACAATCTCTTTCCATTCAGTGGAAACATCAGAGCCATAGGTCATTTGCCTTGGTAGTTTCCTGAGATTACTGCCATTTATTACCAAAGCTACTGGGCCTTGAAGCAAAAACCTAGCAAGCCCCACTCCCAGGAAAACCCATCTCTTAGCACATCCTGGGATGTGCGCAGTCCTGCGACTCAGAAAACTTCATCAAAATACTTGATGCAATTATGCTCTATGAAGTTAACCATTTAAATTTTTAAAAACCCACAAAAATATTTTTATTTATTTTATCTTCATTCCAGAAAAATTTGAAATCTGTTACCACATACTTCAAAAAATATTTTAAATCCATATCAGCTGTATAGCACCATTCACAGAAATTTTTATCTAACATTCCTGAGTGGATGACCCACAACCGAATAATATGGTTTTGTGGCCCCTAGGTAGTTTAATAAAAATAGGAAAGCAAAATAGGCACAAAACTTCACAACGGTGAAAAAAAACAGTGAGAAAGATAAACAAAAAAAATCAGTTATTCTTAATAAATCCTTAATTCCATCTGCACAGTATTTAATTACACAGACACCAATATTTTCAGGCAATTGACACATCTTGGCACTAATACAGCCACATTACAGTGAAATAGAGTACCTAAGTCTGTAGAACATTGGCTGTAAAACCAGATTTTCCTGAAGATGGATAAATGTAGAAGAAAAGAAATATTATTTGCTTACAGACTGAAGTACAAATTAGGCAGAACTACATGCAAAATATGCCACAGAGGTCAGAAAATATGTCACATAAATGTAAGCTGCTGAAGAGAAAAATCATTTGGAGAGAGCAATGTGATAAAGAAGTTATTTGAATCAAGATTCCACCACTTCAAGTTAATAAGGGGTTAACTCCTGGTTTAATTTTTTTAAAGAAATTTTACAAACAGTGTTGGCTTGAAAAAAGGCACATACTCACAGTGCCAGTTACAGACATTTGTACTTGTCAAGACGGAAATGGAAACTTTCCTAGTAAAAGATGTACAGTGGTGGGGCTAATGTTCCGATTTTGACCTTGTATGTTAAGACTAAAGCGTATTGTGGCATGGCCATAGTTTAGTCTTTGCTGGCAGTACAGTACATCTTCACACTCTTAATTTTGGAGTCTATTATCATTTTAACCCATTTTATTTTAAGAAGGATCTTTGTGTTTTTGTTGTAGAGCAGGCACGGGTGAATTTATCAGACAGATCAGCTTGCCAGAGGTTTTACCAACCTGCCTGCTCAGTAATTGACCAACCAGACAGGGATTAAGTAAGAATTAATTTATAAACTATTTTAGCCCTAATTTCTTAATAATTCAGATGGAGGTTGGTAAATAGAATCAGTTGACTAAAAACCAGCTGTTATTGAAGTAAATGCGGTTAAATGAATACCCTAAATTTTACTCCAAAGAAAGATTATTTTCTCAGCCCCATATCTGAACCACTTAAAATTCCATATTTGCAGTTTAAAGGTGACAAAGAGGCAAGAGGGTAAATACTGTTCAGATAAAAACTGGACTCCAAGAGAGTTTGGGATGAAGTTCCCAAAAGCACTTCCCCATTACCTAATGGGGATGTTACCACTTCTCTAGGAAGAGTGACACTGAGTGTTTCTGAACCCTCAGACATGGCCTTCTCACCCCAGGCGGGCTGTGTCCTGTGAGGTTTCACAGCAGTACCCTCCACAGGGATGAGTATGTCAAAGCTTGTTGCCTTCAGTGTTGTAATAAAGAGAGGTTATAGTGATTAAGCCACCTAGCCTGGCTGTGGGTATAACATATCAGCCCAGTCTGGCTCATGGGCTGCTTTGCTCTTTGCTAGCTGACTTCAAAACAGGAGCATGGCTTCCCAGAGCCAGCCTCTCTGCTCACTACCTATCCAAGGGGATGCTTGAGCTCTGCTCCCAGCCTGTCCCAGGAGAGCGGAGCAGCATGGCCATAGATCCAGCTGAAGAAACTTGCAGTCCTTTGCTTCACTGGGACTCCATGGAAGCATACTGCAGCCTATCACCATGATTCCCTCCTGCAGAATCTCCCCTGCCTCCTCAGAGCACTGAGCATGTTTGCCCGGGTTAAAGTATCAGGTTCATGACAACATTTGAACTTGAGCTGCTGACCCAAGTTAAAACTCAACAACCTGCTGTTCACAACTCTTTGAAAACAGGTTAGTGAACCCAGATTAAGAAGATACCTTTTCTCCTATACTAGTAAAGGCATGCTTCCAAAGATGCTCTCTCAATTGTTTTGTCAGCTTGTTTTGGTGGTGTGGTCTCACCATGTTTTATTTACTTAACACCAGTCTGCTCCTTTTCCACCCAAAAGCAAATGAGGAAGGCCATTTCTGTGCAAACCGAGTGTACATTTGTGTGAGATGTTTAAGTAATGGCAGCCCTGGAAGGTAAGGGCAACATGCCCAGCTCTATTTACAGAAGAGGCTGAGAATGTTACATATATTTACATATCATTATTGTAATAGGGAAGAATAACTTTCCGTATCTCTGAGCACTTCTCTTGCATCCAAAATCTGAAGAAGAGAAGGATCAAATGACGAGTCTGTCAGAAAAAAAGAAAGTCTGGTATAAAGGACATATAAACTGAGGGCAGGATATGACCAAAAACTCAGGGGTGGCCAAAAAAAAGCTTATTTAAAACTACATTCGCAATTGTAATAGTTCCCCTTGTTTGTGTATTTGGTTCCTAGAGGAGATATTGTTATGAAATTAAGGTGAACACGTTACACTGTTCCACATGATCATCCTTATGTTTTTTAATATAATGTAGGGTAATTTACTCAAATGTTAACTTCTGAAGTTTCATACCATAAGAGAATCAGATGTAAGGAAAAAAAGTCTGTTAGTCCAGGCTTGACTGTAAGCAACCCCCACCCTCCACCAATTCAAAGACATTTAAATTAATCACAAAGCAATCTCCTCTGAAAGACAGATCTTGCTGGAAAGGGGGACATGCAGTAACAAAAGCTCTGCTCCTCAGCTGGAAGACATTGGGAAGAAAGGGGAGCACAGAACTGGTCTAAGCAGGAGGGTTGTCTGGGGGAGCAATTACTGGGTACTGCCTGTGCAGCTGGCAGCAGCAGTGGTGCCTCACGACATCAGAAGATATGTCCCTTACAGGCCTGGGGCACCTTGCTCTTGTGAAAGAGTCCAATAAAACATTTTAATTGTTTCCATGAATATCAGGTTGTTTTAAAAGTCACTTGCTCTACAGAATGTAAATCTTGTCATTTTGAGGACACACAGGTGTATGCAAGATGACAAGCAGTCAGTGAGAAGAAAAAACCCCACAGCAAGCCAACGGGTACACAAAAGAAGCAAAATCTAATATTTCTTCAACCAAAATGAAGTGAGTTGCTTTGTCTAGGTGAAGGTTGTGTATGTCCTTCAAAAGGGAAGAGTGTTGCTCAGCTCACAACAAAATAAATACAACATTTCAATCTGTTTGAGTGAATAATTAACTATTTGAATTTAAAAATGGCCAAGCAGTTGATGGATGATAAAATGGGAGGCTTTCTGAATGTTGTTGGATTTCCGGGCATACTGTGTTTATTTGGAGAACAGGTTCTTGCAGTCTGAAGCTAAGTAGGTAACACTATCTGAACTTTTTATTACTTTTAACTGGAAATTTGTGCAACACAGCTAAAATCTTAAGGACACCCAACAGTAACAATCCATGTGTCCTCACTGACTGCTGGCTTTATAGTGACAGCTGTTTTAAAAACATGGACCGTAATGTATAGGACATGGATAAGAAACATCAGAGTAACAAGAACTGACATATCTGTAATTGGTCTTATTCATGCAAACATTGGTCATGTTGCAGGAGGAAATGCTCTAAGGTCTGGCCTCATCCTCTCAGTGTCAAAGTTAATGGTGTCAAGCTCCAAGAACACTTTAACAGCCAACCTTAATTGCAAATATGTACTTTTGCCAGGTCCCAATAGCAATTAAAGGGAGGGGATAAAGTTCAGTGTCTCTGAGGGCCCTTTTCCAAGGGTTTTCTGAGCTGAATCCTCCTCAGCTCCATTGGCAGAGGGCTCCTTCTCAGCCCCTGGGAACAACTGCAAGAGGAGCATACAGAAAAGGTTCATGACAGCCCTAACCATATTTATGGGCAATGAAACATGCAAAACCCAGCTGGCATGTCAGGACAGTGATCAGCAGCTCAGTTAAAAGTATTAGTTATTGAGTTTGGTGAGGTCCAGGAGGCTTAGTCACACAGCAGCTTAGTCAGCTCTGCATCGCTTCAGCCTGTCCCAGACCCAGAGGGATGGGATCATTATGTGGAGAAATTCAGAGCCTGCAGGATGGCCTCTCACTGAAAGTCTCAATCATATTTATTGTTTCACCTGTATGCCCCATCCAGCACCTATGTGAGGATCACTCAGCTAAGCGACACAGATCCAGGCCTTTTTTCCCACACAGCCTATGAGTACAAACAACTGAAAATGGAAAATTTTCAATTGAAACAAGAATACACCACATGCCACGGTTACCCGCACTTACATTTGACCAAGCATTCTTTCCTGTGACTGAAGTGTACCATTATCACATAGATATGAGTTTCTCAACAATCAATCTCTTTTCCTTTTGGAAAGGATACTGCAACTTTCCAAATACTGCTACAACTACTTTCCCAAAAAGTCAATCCCTCGTCACGGGTCTGTTGGCTGTTTCAAAATGGCTACTGTGGCATAAGCTTACATCTTTCCAAAGCCATACAAATTACTGAGTTGCTTATTAAGCTTAAAATAGGATCCAGAGTAATGTAGAGAGCATGTGAGCTTGCTTCAATACACAGAATGTAGCTGCACTGTTGATTGATTGACGCTTTTCTACAAGCCTTTGTTTTTCGGAAAGTACAAATGTGTTTCTGCAAAGGCAGTGGAAGGGGATTAGCTCTGAAATCTGCCACCAAGGCCTTTTGTCTTTCAGCCTTTCCACGAAGTAACAAACAGAGCTGTCACTGTTCTGTTAGTTACATTTCTCTCTCTTCTCTTACGTATATAAATCCCTAATCTCGTATGTAAAAGCAGTAGTACACAGTAGGCAAAAATCTTCTTTAGAGACGCCTTATGGAGGGTTTGGATTACAGCCCGGTTAGAACATTTAATAACAGCAGCAGCATTCCCAAATTCCTTTTTCAGAGTTTGCACAACCAGTAAACAAAGCTTTAAACTCACACTGAAAATTGATACAATTTGTTTGTTGATATAGTTACCATCATCTACAGTTGTATAATTTATTATCACCTACTGTTGTTGGGGATAATAAAAGAGTGAGTGGGTTTTGAGATGTGAGTAAAACATGAGCACAAAATCTCCACTGGAAATACTGAGTCACTTAATAAACATGTAGACCGCAAATTCATTGTACATTATTCATTACGCAGGTTACAGATGGGCCTGAAACAGAGGAATCTGCTTATGTTTGTGTGCACATCTGCTCGAGCAGGGAGGAAGGGAGTCCAGCTCTGGATGTCACTTCAGCCTATCTCCAAAGACAGAGGCCAGAGGAAAATCTTGGATGAAACAGAGTGAATTGGAGCCACCTCTAGGCCCACCAGAGCGGAGTTTTATAGGTTTTGGCTAATTGCCAATATAAATATTGTTAAAGATGTTGTTGAAGAAATAGTGATTGGGGTATATATATATTCTTATGAGCAGCAGATAAGGCACTGGAGATACCACAGTTTCTTTTTGACTCTGGTGTCCACTCTCAGTGTAGCAGCAGCTGGGTCCATGCAGCCTGGCCACCTGGCAGCAATGCAGGCAGGGGCGGAGTCCGGATATGTCCACAAGGTGCTCTGTCTTAGTCATGTACATGTGCCAGTCCAATACAAGCTGACCAAACATCTGGTGGGACCATCATCTGACCCTCAGCTCTGAGGGACTGATCCTGCCCTGAAGGCAGAGCCTGGGTAGCACTCACTCACAACCCAACAGTCAGACCAGAAGTTAGAACTGGTAAATTCAGCGTTCATTTTAGACCCCTGGGATGAGAGAAGCACCTGCAGAGAGAAATGCAGGGGATGTAAGCACCCTGGTGGGTGCACAGCTCCAGGGAGCAGGGACAAGCCAGCCCCGGAAAATGGCTCTAAAGCAGGTTCTGCCTCAGAGCTTTAGCCAGAGGAATAAGAACAGTGTTTCTTACCTGGTGCACTTGCCTAACCCAAAACAAGCAGCACAACCTGTCTTTTCAAGGCTGGAAACTTGCTCACCTGCTTGGGGGCGGGGGAAGAAACCAAACCTTTGAAGATTACACGTAGCTGTGCCAACTGGTGACACCTGTCAAAACATGAATAAACTACTAGGAGTTTGCATTTGCCATTTGAAGTGCACTTTGTAGGAGAAATACAAGGAAATTGGTGTTCGGTATAAGCCCAGATGCTAATCCTGTGTGTATTTTGGAGTGGGGGAGAGAATAGGAGAAATTGTAGGAGCTCTATTCTAAGTAATCCCCACTGTTTTGCTAATTTTTTTCAGCCATGGACCATTCTAAGTTGTGGCTCCTGTGGGATAAGTAACCACTTGCAGATTTAGCCAGAACTGACAGACATCAGTATAACTCCCCCAGACTGAAGCACTTATTTGCTTTTTCATAGTTTTCCTGCTGTATTTAAAAAAGGTCAATTATCAATGATTTCCAGGAAAAGCTCCACAGTCACATTTTAGTTCATTGCATAAGCCTTTAGATGTATCTCAATCATTAAATGTGTTTTCTTGGGGTTTTTTTTTGTTGTTGTTGGGGTTTTTTTGTTTTCTTGGTTTTTTTTTTTTTTTGCAAATGGTTGTGCAGTGCTGTAGTCCAAATGTCTAGAAAGGCTGTAATTTCCTTAGATCATCATAACTCTGCTGTAATAAAATAGGAAAAATGCTTAATAGCAACCTTAGTGCTACTTTTTGCAGTCATGGTTTGACATAAATGAATGCTAACCCACCTTACAAACATGAGGGCATTCAAGCTCAGGTGCCGAGGCATGGCCATGCACTCCATCTGTGATCCCTTTGTGCAGCTGTCAGGGTGCCTACAAAATGCCAGTCAAAAAGATAGGACCACTGTCTTACCCAGAAATCACATTACAGGCATTTATATTTTCTGTGCATTTTACATTCTTCCCCACCTCTTGAAAAGCCACTGTACTCATTTGCAGTTGACAACACATCCATCTAAATTCAATCCTACAGCAGTTTCCTAGGTAACTGGCACAGAAACCCTCTACACAGCAGAACAAGCCAAAACACCCGTTAGCGTTTCCACTTCTTTTCAATCCTTTTGAAACATGCAAAGATACAAAAAGCCCACCACAAAAGCATTTAAAAAACCCAAACCCAAAACCAAACCAACCAACAAATAAACCAATGGCAAGATAAGTTCAGCCAATCTGTTTAACCTTCATCCAGGGAATACTGCACCCGCCAAAAATTAGCTCAGATCTATAGACAAGACCAATTTAAGGCCTGAAATTTTCTCGAGGGTTGGAATTCTTTGGGTTACCTTCACAGATCGCAAAGATCTTTCTAGGCTCTGACTCACACCAGTAATGTGGACAGATACTTCTGATTCATGGTGGGAGCTAACAATTTGTGTCTCTGCTCTCCCAGCCCCTCTTTCCGTAGCCAGTTTCCAGTGGGGCTTCACAAGGGCTGCAAGGCAAGGACCATTAACAGCCTATTAGAGTACTTCTGAGGAGGTGTTTCCTCAGACTGCCTTGTAATATTGTTGGTTCAACACTGCCCTGGGATCATGCCAGCTCTCATCTCTAGTGCTCTGCACGTGGCTGCAGCTCACTTACCAAGGGTTCCCCTATCCACCGAGAGAGAGAGAGAGAGAGACCCTGCAGTCCCCACTCTGGGAGTGTCTAGAGGAGGAACAGCAACGAGGGAAGGGGCAGAGGCCAGCAAGTGCATCTCGTTCGGCAGTGCAGCTGTCGTTGTGGCAGCTGTGGTGAGGCACAATGCATTTCCTTGTTTTGTGTGCAAGAAAAAGCAAATTCTTGCCCTTGCCTAATATCCACATGTTGCATTTAAGCACTGGAAAAAAAAAGCTGCAGCCTGAAGCCACGATCATAGAAGAGATTGGGCTGGAAAGCTACACTGACAGCCCTTCCTAGCATTAGCATGCACACACACACAGAGCTGATCCCTTCGGAAAGGTAATTAAGGTGAGGGGGAAACCTGGGAGTGGCTGGCATAAAATACCCTAAAGGGGAGGAGTGGGCTCAGGAATGTGCATCTGAAGGGCTTGGTCTGGTGTCAACTTTTGTGAACAAGTCCTGCTGAATCTTGCTTGCATACCCAGGTGAAGCCAACTCGGCAGGCTTTCACCAGTCCCATTCACGAGGAAGTGAGAGGGCTTCACAACTGGAGGCTGTAGCTTGCAGGCAAGGCCCTCCCTTCTCTGCCTGCAATTGTGATAGCTTGCTGAAGGGCAGCATGTGCACATCAGACTGGAGCATAGTTCAAAAGAAATAAGTGTTGCCTGCAGCTGTCCTCACTTCAGAGCGTGTTGGAGCAGGTTGAAGGCTGCTGTGCCAATCACTAACTAAAGCAGCTTTTCTAGCAAGTAATCCTTGCCAGGACATAAGGATACACTAGTCATGTCCCCTGGAACGGCCTCTTCTCCTGGAGCTTGGGGGAAAGTTCTAAGGACATTTTCTGTGACCTCCTGTGTCTTAACACAGGAAGAGGGGAGCTTCAAGAAGATGGAAATGCAGGGTTAAGTGTAGGAAGTTTTGTTCTGGGACCTAGTGCAAGGCTGACACCGAGTCCAGCTACCCTGTCACACCAGCTAATTTGAGAACTGGTAGGTTTGACAGTTGCAGACTTTAATGCTTGGGATCTTCCAAAGCGCTTTATAACAAGTAAGCACTTCTCTCATTGCCATCTAATAGAACACTGTTGCTGAAGCTGCACAAGCGGGGAGTAGCAAAGCATGTTGTCCCCCGCTGACTCTCAGTGTTAGACCAAGTTGACTGTCATTCTTTTGCTTGTGCTCCCTTTTTAGATTCCCAACAGCTGGGTTAGAGTCCTAAGCCAGGGCTGTGTGTTGTTAGGCCCACTGTGACTTGTGTAGAGAAGCTCTAGCACTCGCCTTAGGGCTCGGCCCTTGCACATTTGCACCGTCTGCTGGCCTTCAGCTGAACTGTAAACTTCTCTGAGCCCAAATCCCAGAAGAATTTAATTTTCTCTCTTTGAGGATGTTGGTGAGCTGAAGGTATGTAGATTTCAATCCATTCATTTGGCAACTCAAAGACCATGCTAAGCTATATGGGGCTACACAAACCAGTCCTGGGCAGTTCCCTGCTTCAGGTCCTTCATAGTGCTGAGTGGTTTTTTTATGGGTCAGGCGTCAAACTAGACCTTGCTTCCCCAAATCCAGCCTGCTTTTTTGTCCCCTCTCACTGAGCACAATATTTCATTTTATGCCCTTGTTGACTTAGCTTTCTTAGCAGCTAGATAAGCAGTACATGAGTTTTCACACCATTTTGGTTGTCAGCAGTAATACCTTCTTTTTCCTCCTTAACAGGTTATCATGGAAGTTTAATAATACTCGAGCACAAGCTTTCACTGGTTGCAAGAAATTCTCCTGATATATCTGACTTGCAGCTTAATCAGAAAGTAACAAAGGTGTAGCGAGGGTACAGCACAGTTTAACAATAAAAGCAGCACTTGGAAAACAAAATGAGGCTTGTCACCGAACGACACAGTAGCCTGACATTAATCTGTCAGAGCAGCCACTGCAAATAATACAGGAATGGGGAAAAATGTGGTTTTTAAACACTCCTTAGAGGAACTGCATTGATTTAAGTGAGTTCATAATCATTACTGAATCAGAGAACAGGGTGAGCTGTTAAATATAACCATTTTTTTTTTGTATGCTTTATGAATTCCTCTTCAGAACTTTCGCCTGTTTTGAGAGCTCCTACATGTAACCCAGCAGACGAGCACAACCAGTGATCACACACCCGGTTTCACTGCACACGCAGTGAACATCCGACACTTGGGAAAAAAATACACAGCTGCTTTTTTTTCCTCGTTCTCTCCCATAAAAAGCGTCTGACAAAGGCTGACGCCCGTTTCCCGCATTCCCGCCGGGGCCCGCGCAGGGGCGAGGGGCGGCCCGGGCCCGCTCCGCGCGGCGCGGCCCGCGGTGCTGCGGCGCCCCCCGGCGGCCGCGGGGGGAGCGGCGGGCGGCGGGCGGGGCAGTGCCGGCCGTGAGGCACCGGGGCCTGTGTCCGCCCCTCAAGTACGTGTGTGAAGGCTTTTGGTCCTTTCCCGCTGTTCGCAGCCAAGCGCTTCCCTCTAAGTGCGTTTCCCCAAGCAGATTTATGTCTCTACATAATTAACAGTACTTGCAAGGCCTGGGCTGGGCAGCCTGTGGCGGCGGGTTTTCCATCCTGCTGCCCCTCGGCCATCCCCGGGCCACCTGGGCTGTCATAGCCCAGTGCCGTGCTCTGTGGCTGCTCTTCTGAAGCCGGCGGGTTCCCAGAAGATGCCAGCTTTTGCTCTTACTTGCTAGGGCATGTGCATTAGAAAAATAAAAAATGAGGAGACTCTTCCGTGAGCCAGGCGATGTCCTCCTGTCACAGACAGAGGCTGTCACCTCTGCTGTCACAGCAAGGATCGTTGCCTCATTGAAAGGAAGATGAAGCCCTGTGCTTTGCATAGCTGGACTGGCTGGCTGGCCTCCTGCTTTGGGTGTTGTCACCAGCAGAGCCGTGTGCACTGTGTGTGTCAGGCACCTTTTCTCACAAAAGCACCTTGGATTCAGCCTCATTGAAATCAGTGGCCAAGTTCCACGTTCTACAGCTTAGACAAAGCAAATACAGAGTCTAAAAAATGCACAGTGTGCGTGAGATATGTGAGGGGAGGAAATAGTGATATTAAACCAGCCACAAGACCAGCCACGTACAAACTTGTTGCGGTGGCTAAGTCCAATTTACACCCCCCAAGCTGCCTGAAAAGTGGTCTCTCCTTACAACACTGTGCTAGAAAGTTCTCCCTTTGTCTAGATTCTGCTGGTCACTGGCCCTCTCCCCCCTCCCATCCCTTTTCCCATTGGCCCCTGTTACATCATTCAGCCTTGCCTCTGCCCCATAGCCCTCAGACTATTGGTTTTGGATGCTCTGCCCTCCTTTGGGAGTTTTCAGGATAAAACTGGTGCGGGCTTTCGGTTTGGTTGCTCTTCTTGCCTCTGTTCCCTTTGGGTGTATTGCCATTAAACGCCTTGGAATTGCATGCAAAGAACCCCTCTCGCCTCTTTGTCTCCGGTTCATGCACAGACTGTGTGCATGAGTGACTGTTCATGACTGCCTGCGAAGGTGAGATCGTGTGCACGTGTAGGTGCTGGCAGAGTGCCGCCGAAGCGTCTCCACGAGGGACCCAGTAGGGACAAATGCAGCATCGATCCCACCAAAGCCCTCTTCCATACAAACTGAAGAGCAGCCCCAGAGACGTGAGGTATTCAACAATCCTCTGATTTCCTCCATTCACTCTCACTCTCTGAAGAAATGTAAATCTTGTCCAATCTAAGAGGTATTCTCTGGAGATGACAAGATTCAGCTGTGAGCTGGTATCACACAAAAAAATGATGGGAGAACAAGACTAAGATGAGTGCTAGGGGTTGGGGGGTGAGGGGAGATACCACCTGAAGAACAAAGGGAGAAGAAGGTTAAGCCCTGCTATGGTGACATCTCCCTCTCCTCCTTTGCATTTTGTGGTTTGTTTTACAGAAGTATGATTTAAGAATGGTATAGCAGACATCTAACAAAGAAGCCCGCATGTATAGTGGAGCTGAAGGATTATATGGATAGCACAGCAGCGACGTCTGGTGCAGCTGTAATTTAATTCTGTTTCGAGCCCTCCAACAAAAGAAAATTCGTTGGGTTTCTTCCCCCTGTCTTTTCATGCACATGATGAATGAAAAAGGCCTGAGGGTTGCATTATTTGTGTTTTAATATGAATGGCTTAGGAATGCTGGCCTGTTCCACCAACAGGCTCAGGGATCAAGTGGGCTGCTGGCAGCACTGGAGCAGAACAACTGAAAGCTGAGTCCAGGCACCAAACTACACTAAACTCAGCCTCACAGTTTTGCAAGAGCAATGATCAGGAAAAGGACAAGAGGAGGGAATAAGAAAATTTCTTACATTTTCTACAAGAGCAGATACTGTACTTCAGCTGTCTCACAAATCTCAGGACCTTTTTCCTACCAGGTAAAAAGAAGCAAAAGAGGTCAACAAGCCACTCTCAAGCTGCCTGTGAGAAGCTTGTTGATGCTTCCTATTCCCAGCAATTACAGACTTTATGTGCCTCTTGAGACTAGGTACAGAGCAACTCAAAAGATTATTTGTGCCATCAACTTACTTCTTCTGTCCTGGTTAACTCCTAGAGAGTCACCTGTTAGAAAGAAAAACAATCACAGAATCAGCTAGGTTGGAAAAGACCTTTGAGATCATAAAGTCCAACCTATGACCTAACACCACCTTGTCAACAGTGCATCACATCTTTTTGACAAGCCCTGCTGTTTCCAATACCAAAGCAATGAAATTGGGCCAAATCCCTTGACCCTTCAGGAAGATGTGCACCGCCATCCATAAGGCTTTAAGGAGCAGCCACTTTTTTTTGGAGCTTTCAGTCAAAAAGACAGGGGCCAAGCAATTGTGCCAGAATTTCCCCGGGTCTCCCTTTTTGGTCCCCCCAGATGAACAGAGGCACTATTTCTGTCCCTTCCTTCCTCCCCCTCTGTGCTCCCCAAAGTTCTGCTCTGCTTTCCATGGGAACCTGTTTCTGACTTACTGGTTTACCCATTACAGAGCACCTGACTTCTTCAACATCATATGCAAAACTTTATCAGGGCTAATGCAAGAAACTCTCTTACACAATACAGAATTTGAGATTAAATATACGCACCTTTATATCCCCTTAATTCTAAGCTCACACACAGTGCACGTCAGACCATCTACAAAGAAAAAAGTGTGGGCAAGCTGTACGTGAAAACTGCACTGTTAGAAAAAGCTGCCTCTGTAGCACTCTGCTAGCGGCCATCCTTCTGACCTGTAGTATGAAGGATATCTGGGGACTCATTCCAAATCCAGATGTTCTCTGTCTAATTCAGGGCTGCATTCTCAGGCCTTCAAAATCCTAAGAAAGTATTTTACATGTTTTTAAAGCACTTATTTTTTATTGTAATTGCCATTATTTTCTTTTGTGTTGCTTTGCCATTCCTATGCACTCAAGGGTTGCTCACTTAGTCTCAGACCCTGTCTGTCACTCAGGAAGAAATGCACCCCTTTCTAAAACTAGAGGATGATGTTCGTGGGCTCTCTCTTTTGCTGCAGCTTTAACAAACAGAAGTCCAAGTATAATGCTGCTGCTGGCTTTGGCTTCTAACAGATTTTGCTCAGTAACTAATATTTAGAAAATGTTCCCCTCCAAGCTATCTCTCACTCTGAATCTAGAGAATCACTAGAATCACTAGATCTTTTTTGTTGTTACATGCTGGTGTAATATTGCTATATTTTTCCCTCTGTGTGGACACTCCTTCTACAGTATGCAAATATAGTTCTTTAACAGACTTCTAAATTTTTTTTTCAGTATATACTGTAACATTTAATTGAATTGCTATTTTACAATATTTGCTTAACTTGAAAATCTTCATTTTTGGTTTAAATTGCATGACAAGAGTTCTTAAAATATCTAGGATTGTCTTACTGCCCTCTCTATGAGCTTGTTCTAAATGGGATTATTATTCCGCCTTCCATAATTAGTGGTTTAGCATGGACACAGGCATCTTGGTTCTGTGGAGACCTGCTGTGATGAAGCAGCCTAGGCCAGTCAGACCAGACAACAGAAGGGTGCTGGAAATGCAGAGGTGATAGCACTGCTGTACTTCCTGAAGAGTAGGAGTCGGGAACATGAGACATCTTCTCTATTAAAAACTTTTTGTACAGGAGTTGGCCTCAGCTAAATAAATTGCAGTATCTTGCTTAGGTGTGTGGCTCAGGAACTTTTATTTGGCTGTAGCTGAAGTAGAGTGACAAAGTTCAGTAGAGAAGATATTCCTTCCCGATACTTGTCAGTGTAAAAAAGGCTTTGGGAGCCAGAAGATGATGGAATCTTATTACATCATTTATATCCCTGAGGACCTCACAAATGCTTTTTGAACATTTATGTTGTGCTTTTTCTGTATTTATGCAGTATCTCTGAAATGGGGAATTACACTTACCCCCATTTAATTAATCAAAAAATGATGAGTGGAGAAACCTGTAACTAGGTTCTCAAAGTCACAGTATATCCCACTGATATAAATGAGAAGGAAATGTGAAAAAAAGACTCAGTCTTCACTGAAGTGAATGATTTTAGACTTAGTGAAAATCAACACAGATGGTGCTATCACACAGCCTTTCACTATAGACCACTTCTTTACCATGCGGGCCACTACTGGTTTGTAACTGCATTTTAGCAGGGCTCTAGAGCTGTAGACGTGTTATGATCCAGTTTTAAGGTTCTTAGAAATGCCTCTGCCCAAATTAAGGTGCAAATGAGACCATATGCCAGTGACAATAGTAAGGGGTTTATTTGATGGTAAATATGTGTGAGAGAGAGAGAGAGAGAAAGAAAGAAAGAAGTAGAAAATAGGTGGGGGGGACAGAAAGAGTGACAGGGAATAAGGAAAAGATCACCACTCTGTGGACCCCAAGATGTCCTGTTGATCCTCTCCAGCTGGCCTTCTTGGTGGTGAAGGTCCCCTCAGAAGGCACAGAGTCCGATGGGTTTCTATGCTCAGGCTGGGTGGGCATGTCCGGCCATGGCCCCCTGGAGGGGGGGTCAGTCTCTCACAGCAGACTCTGGGTCTGTTGCACCACGTGCAGCCCTGTGGGGCCAAGCCTCTCATGTGAAAGTCCCGTGGATGTGCCCTGTGGGGTTGGGGGTTCCACAGCTGGGCCAGTTTGTGTAATCAGAGGATGGGTGTTTATTGCCTCTCACTAGAGGTTACACCATGCACCCAAAACCTCCTCCTCCCCCCTCGGTTGGAAGGAGTCTGTGTAAAACTGGCTTCTGTGAGCTGTGCTCTCCCTCCACCCCAAACTCAACTGGGGATAGTTGCAGCAGGTGGCTTTGGCCGTTTGTGGATGCACACCTTTCCCTCAGCCTGAGGTGACTGAACAATGTGTTTCCCTTTATCTAATCAACAGTTTGACTTTCAGTCCAAAGTCCCACTCTTCAGGGATGCTTCTTCGGTTGTAGCTTCTTTATAATGAGCAAAACTTTATATCAATGTTTGAGGCATGAGCTATTTTCAGTCTCTGACAACATGTTAAAAGTAATCAGAATAAATAATTCTGAGTTGTCCAATGAGTATTCTAATAATGAGCTGCTGCTCATCACCTTTTGAAGGCAGGTTTTCTAGAGGCCATCTAAGAGGTTCTGTGAAACCTTAGGTGTCACTCTTCTAGAAGCAAGCAGTGAAACCTCCAAAAGACTTGGCTGTTGAGAATGCCTTTCTCATACTAGCAGAGGTAAAAATACAGCTGTATATTTGCCTTATCTGAATTTCTGTATTGGTAAACTGTAGTCTACAGATTTTGACAAATTTATGCCCTTTCCCTCAGTATCTTCTAAGACATACTGACCTGACGAGGCAGAATGTATAAGGTATGATGTCCCAATGCACAACTATGGCTTCAAAACATACCAATGACTAGAAAATACCTAACTAAGGAGCATTTCATTAGACTGAGGTCTGCAGCTGAATAATTATCATCACCTAGAAGGCAGTGTCCCCTCCTGTCTCTGGCACCCCAGAGAGGAATTTGGATCACAAAACTCAGAAGACCATTTGATCTGTGTGACATGCCTGCCACACACAACCTGTTTCATAAGCATGGTATTTAACTACCAGCATACGTGGTCATTCCTGCAGACACTGAGAAAATTAATTCATAACCTGTGGATTTTCTTTTTCTCCTAGAAGGTAGCTGATGGGCTGCGAGTGAAGTATTTAGACTCTACTCTTGATAGTTGTTAGAAGGGTTTTAATCACTTATGACAACCAGAATGCTCATCATCTGGCTTGAGAAATCACATCCTTTGACAACAGTAGAAAGCAGATTGCTTTCTGCTATGCTTGCAGAATTATAGTAGGGTATGATGGAGTGAGTGTTTGGGGCTTTAAAGGAAGACTGCCATGACTTTCTTCATTTAAAGCAAAAGAAGAGTACAAATTCCATAATTCTTTTTCCTTGAGCTAAATGGGCTGTAGATAGTGGAATAAATGACTGTGCAGGAGCTGCAAACAGACAACTTCATAGAGGACAAGTCACAGGCTATAAGTAAAATCGTGGAGGACACAGAACAGCCACTGAAGGCTCTCTCTGAACTTGTCTTCTGTGTATACCATATCATACCTGGGCTGAACGTGACTTCTGAGACCATCGTTTGTTTGTGAAAACAGGCAGCAAAAGCGTACATGTAATTTCTCTGTGAATTACAAAGACAGGAGGTAATGAAGCTGTGGTTTGTCCTACCCACTCACAGTAGTTCTGATGCCTCTCTAACACAAAGGTTAAGGCCAAAAGCTTTTTCCTCTGCCCACAAAGACAGACATAAATTTGCATTTCATTATAAAATTTAGAACATTTACTCATCACAAATAAAATAACTGTCTGATTATATGGCAGGGATTATGAGTTAATAATCTTTGCTTTTCCCCTGCATGACATATATATTAGGCAATACTGCATTCTTAACAGAAAACCAAGAGGGAACTTCAGCTGATTTATTTGTGTATTATAATCCCAACACTCAGCAATGAGTTTTTAAAGCACAGCATTCCCTGGTAAAGGAGTCCAGCACACAACTTATCAGACCTAGCATGCTCTACTACCTCATTCCTGAAATCTTGGCATTTATGATCCCTGTTCATCAGAAACACCATAAATGAAATAGTTCAGCATGTTCTTTTGCTGCCATATTTTCTGTCCTCTAGGGGGAGATCAGAAATGCTGGACTTAATTTATTTCTCAGGATCAGAAAGGAAAAGGTATCTATTGGACACAATGTTCAAAGTAATGAGATTAATGAAGTTGAGGGCTTTTTGCAACAGCATGACAAATTCTGTATTTAAACAGATCACTCCCACCACACAGAATAACATGCCTTTTGTTCAGAGATTTACCATGTTTAATTAGTCATTTTTTCAGTATCTTAACCATGTATTCAGTTAAATAAAGTAATAAACAAAAGTGTTCAAAGTGAGGCAATACTGTCTTTATGTTATTTTTAAATTGTGATCAGGTATCTGTGGGACATGGAAAACTAAAAAAAAAAGTACATAATCTTTGCTTCTCTAGCAAAATTTTAGTGCCAAATTCTGCTCTCAGGTAAATTTCTATAAAGCATTGTTCATAACAGCATTACAATACAAGGGCATAGTCATGGGTTTAAAAAGTGCCAAAGGTCTGTAGTTGTTCTCATATCTTAAAGGTTCAGCACACACCAAGTGGAGACCTGGTGTCTGACTTGTATAGCCCCGCTGCCCTACTACAAGCAGCCACCACATCATTCCTCTCCAACAAACTGATTTTATTTCAACAGATAAAAATTTGGCTATTTTTTTTTTTAAACTTCAATTTGCCTGCTTCAACAAATGAGAGCACAATTTGGCTCCTCTCTCAGGAAAAAGGAAGCCAACCAAACATGACTTTCACCAGGCCTCAGTTTTTGGCCCCAGATTTCAACATACACTATTACAGCAATCAAAAGAACCATAGAAATTACTTATTTTACTGTTCCTTAACACATTTCACACAGTCCTGCAGCAAGCAGAATCACAGATGAACCTCAGAACATACAGAGAGCACAACTACTACACTGGACATGAAAAGGAAATTTTATTAAACATGTTTACATAACATGAGTTGGAAGTTCATTTAAAAGCACAGGGGAGTGTTAAGACAAGTGGTCAAAATAGAAAGATACTATCGAATTATAGCTAGTTGGTTTTTGGCCACTAAGACAGAACAGGATCTAGTAGTAGTGCACCAGTGCTTGAGTTCTTCCTGCTCAGCAGGTCGAGCAGTAACCAATCTGTGCCCTATGGAAAGATGGGCAGAATAATTCCCATGTGTTGAGTAATAATAAATAGTTCACTTGGTGCAGGCAGTATGTCTATGAATTAAAACCTAGTGTGTACACAGTTTCTACATGTGTTACAGCCCCACAGTAGGAATCTACACCAAAATAGTTATTAGAAGGAATTTGGTCCGTACTACATCACGTTTTCCATAGGGTAAAAAATAAAGTCCATCTATAGACATTTAGCACCAGACCCACAGACCTAGCCTGGCTAAAACCTGCAAAATGTCTATAAGAAAAATGGATGGCTTAGATTTCTTGGTTACTTCAGTATAGTAATTACGAGCAAACTGTACAAGTACATGCAACATACAAGCTGGCCTATGTGGAACTAACATACATTATTAAATAACCTTTTTCATCTCTTTTTACAAAACGTGCATGCAGCTTTGAACAGTTCCAAGTCATGCTGCTCTATTTGTGTGATCACAAAATTTAATGGCCTGTAAAAGGAGGGGAAACATACCAATGCACCTGCAGGAATCTGCAGTTCTTCGCACATTTACAGAATATCACAAGGGATTTCAAGGCCAAGAAGAACTCAGATGAATAAAAAGCAAATTGAAATTTGATTGTTTTTTTCTCCAAAAAGTAAGATATCTTGCGTTAAAAAATCAAGCCTTGTGCTTGCATCAATCTCAAAGAAATGTAAACTAAAATTTGATAAAAACATTATTAAGTGCAGAATATTTCAACTGGAATTTCCAGTGAAACACTGAACAACTCATACCATGCTCTATCCAGGGCAGACAGGTGCGTCTGAAGCGACACACGTCAGAGAAGCCTGGGTACAGCTGAAAGTGTCATATGCTCAATTCATTCCTGGTCAACATTTTGGGAAGTCAAATATACATTTATACACAGAAACGTAAGTATTTCCTCTCCATTTCTAGGAGGAAAATTGCATTACCAGTAACATATTCAATGTCAAAATTAAGACTAAAGCTGCTTTATACCAGTCCCCAGCAGTAGTTGCAGAATTCTTCAAAATTCTTCCATGCAAAACATCATAAACAGAAAAGTTATTATATATATATATAATGCAAACATATCTGCTTTTTACAAAGAAAAAGTGGCACTGTGATGATTTTTATTTTTAAGAATATAACTTAGGTTGGTATTTGTTCTGGGTTCCCGCGTGAGAGACTTGTAATTACCAGAACTGAGAAACTATTTGAACTCTCTGGAATTGTAACTGTGGCTGTTGAACACTTTAACGATGCTTACAGAGATATGCTTCAGCCCTTTTTTGTTTGGTTTAGAAAAAGAAAGGAAGGGTCTCTGTTAGCATTGGGAGGACTTCTACAAAACTAGCAGAATCACGTGGCAAAAAACTAGTGGAAGTGACAAGTACAGAAAAACTGCTGAAACACCAGGAAGGTAACACTGCTTGAGGGCTCTCAAAATGTGAAAAATACAACATTGTTAACAGAGTGAGAGCTTCCAGTTTGGGTCATCTTTGACTTAGGTCGAATCTAAAGGTCCCTCTCTTTTTTCTTTTTCCTTTCTTTCTTTCTTTTTTTTTTTTCTTTTAAAATCATTATAAGCATCAGTGATAGCTGCTAATAGATTAGCTGTATGTGATATACCTTTGTTCTGTCAATTTAAGCCATCTCTCAACAGACAGACATATGTTTGGATAACTACTACAAGCAAAAACAGAAGTGATTGTCTCTCTCCAACAGTGTTTTTTGATCATGTGAATATCTGATTCCAATTGTTATCCTGGGTGATGTTTTGAATAGACAGCACCTGCTACTACGATCTAATGCAGGGAGGCCCAGTCGAACTTTCCAGAGATGACTGGGAAGCCCTGCGTGTCAGGGGAGTCAATGTTGGATCCACTAGCGATGAAGGTGGAAATAATTTATACCAGCCTATTACCACACTGGACAGATCCAATTCCTCCAGAAGGATCTGGGCAACTCCCATGAAGCATTTGTGGTCCATTCGGCCATAGTCTCCCCAAACTATTACCTGGAAGAACATAAAATTAAGGTTCATGATTGTCCCCAAATCCATGCTCACACAGGGTTATATACTTAAACCCGTGCTTATGTATGTTCACTCTTGCTATTATATATGTTAGCATAAGGAAAATGTTATTCTCAAGAGTGAATGATTACTTCCCTTTCATGGGAAAACCTCATGGCAGGACAGGAGCAAGAGTCAACAAAAGAGAAATGTTCCATGCAATAAGACATTTTGCAAGTCTGAAACCACAAGCCACAAGGATGTGTTTAATGGTATTTATAAAATTAAATGCTTAGTAAGTTGGAATGGATTTACACATACTGGTTAAATTTAAGTAAACATGCAAATGACAGCCTAAAATGGGATTAAGAAGAAACTGACCTGAAGGACTTTACCCTGTGGACTTTCTTCAAAAACCAGTGTCTGTTGGTACAGAGGATCAAGGGTCTTCCTTGCAATTCTTGTCTTCTTCTTAGCTATACATGCTCCATTTTCCAGTAAATACACTTTGACATACGGAGCTGCAGACAGAACATCAAGAATGTTATATTTGGACTTACGGTGCACATCTGAAATGGAGGACAAATGCCTTAAAAGGAAGCAGAGTGGAGAGAAAATGGCACAACTTATCTTCATTGTATCTTTGCAGTTGTATAATCTGAATACAATTATATTAATAAAACAGATGACACAGCCCACAAGAAATCAAATTGATTTTTATAAACTTTGAATGTAGTGATCTAAGATGTTACTAACAACAATTACACTTCATGTCTGTCATTTTAAAAACATTTTGTTTTTCCAGGAATTAAATGTCACTGATGGCTATTCTGGAGTCTGTATAAATGCTTAGGGGTCAGAGATAGTTCAAAGCAAAAGGAATATTTAAAACTATGCCACTCCTATAACACACACATGAATTGCTCTTTCATCTCTAGCTCCTAAGGAGATTGCAAAGTACCATTTTCACTAAATGTTATCTAAAAGAACTGTTCCAGGTGTTACAATAAGCAGTGGTTGGTCTATTGATTCTAAATCTCCTCTAATAATTATTTCTATAAATAACTAGAAGTTCAACAAATGTCCTTATAAAATGATTCAATATTATTACAATATACATGATACAAATAATTGACACTGACACTAACACTTAGCACAAACTGCTGCCTTGAGGCACTGTTATGTACAGAAGACCCTGACACGTGCGTTTAAGTTGTTTCTTCAAAGCACTTTCACCTGTTCTCCATCTCTTTTCATGGCAAACAAACACAAAAAACCTCAGCTATATAGACAAAGCCCTTCTGAGATATATAACCTGCCTAAGTTACACAGAAATATTTCTACAAATGTTCCTTCCAGAACAGATGTTGAGTTGCTGAAAATGATTCCTTGAATGGTAGCATGCAACTGGCAGATGCAAGGTGGTAAGAAGTGGACATTGGTAGCAAGGATATATCCACGCACATACTCCTTGTTGAAAAGCAAACCAAACAAATGCAAAGGTAGTGACAACTAACAAGGAGCTCAAAAAGCATCCATTCCCCAGTTCATTGGTATATTTCATAGTGTTGTTTTCTATTCATATATTGTCTATTTTTTTTTCCATACCTGGGGTAGATTTGGAGCCAGGTTTTTGTGTGAGGCCACGGGCTCTAATGACTTCTACTTCTAACTGGCCTTTTTTATCCACCATTCCAATTTGGATGTCACCTGAGAGGGAGAAGAAAGAAACTCACATTTTAGAGAAGCAGTACAGCACAGGAGACAAGGTATAAGAGTGAGAAGGAGAAAGACTAGTATGATGTTATTCTGCTGTATTACTGTGCTTGTTGCGTCTCCTGATGATCCGTTTAGCTTCTCCATTATTAAACAAGGACTAAATAATATATAATTAGGGAGCATGGTGCCCTCTCTAGGTATACAGTTCATACCAGCTAAAAAGGTTTTTTTTTTTCTTCAAAAGTCTCCACCAAGCACACACGTGACAATTTTTCCATTTTTATCAATAGTCCACACACATTTTTGGTGTGAATAAAATGTCACAACATGTTAAGAAACTGCTTTCATTTCTAAACAGTCAAACTTGTTTCCTTGCCTGAGTTTTGACAAATGACATTTCCTGCAGAAAAAGGAAACTGCTTGCTCTGAGACCAAGCACTGTTCTGATCTAGATCAATAAAATAAAAGGGCAGTAAACTATGTGCTGATGCTCAAAGCGTTATGTCTCTATGCTTTCATATATCATGAAATCAGGTGAGTAGAAATCTAACTTAGATCAAAATAGATTAAAATAGGCCACTTAAAAAAAATGCACAGTATGGCATAGGCAGCTACATGACACTTGAGCAAATAAATGAACTATATCCATGAAACATATGAGGACCTATATATTTGAGATGTAAGCTCTAATTGTCTAAAAAACCAAATTCACAAATAGTAGTCCTGAACTGTAGAATTTGGGGTCTAGATTTAGAGAAAGAGCATTTTGAAATTAATTGGGCATGGGATTTTTACATGTTTCTCTAACAGCATATTAAAGCAGTGTTTATACCTTGGTATGTGAACTATGACAGAACAGCAGCAAAGATTTTTTTATCATTAAACTCTGCTTGAATAAACACAGTCGTGTTCTTCACTAAAAATAGTTCAGAGGAAAATTCCAACAAGCATTTTTAAGAGCACATCACTGTATCTCATATCCAAAATAAAATATGCAACAGGGAACCAGAAGGGGGAGCGATAATCCAAACATTTTCAAATCATCACTCGTGAAAGGATAGCACAGAGCAGGTCTTCTAAAAATTGTAAAAAAACATGATGGAGAGCTTTCTGGGGGCCAAAACTTGAGCCTGTAGTAGATACAGTTCTAAAAAAAGTCCAAATAAATGTTTTACACAAGTTATCTGCAGAAAAATCTTTAGTTGCAAAACAAGATTAAAATAAAAGAGACAGAAGAAGACCCTTGTACACAGACCAACAAAGCCATTTAGATATTTATTGGACAAACAATCTCACAAATATATTTTCTTCCATAATAATAATAAAATATTAATTTAATAGGTTTGATGATTATTAATGCTCTAGTAGCAGTCATTTAGATTTATACAGCAAGTTTTGCCTTAGAGGGTACTCAGAGCATTCTCAAGATAGTTTTCCTTCTGCTCATGAGTTGGGAAGGGAACACTGTCTTTTGCAATTTTTTTTTCTGTTTCTCTCTTCTTTTTCAGATGTATCTCAGTAGCCCTTCCTAAAGCTGGTTTTCCCAAGACAGTTGTATTGAAGTATTGGCTATTTATAATTTCCAGCAGAAGTATCATTACAGTAGTGTATCAAGGAGTCGTCAATTAGCATCCTAAAGCATGTCTAAGAACTGCTCATATATAAACAAAAAAACCCCAAAAACCCCCAACCCCAAATCTTTCCAAAGATACTTACACAGTCCTGCACTCTTGCACTCCTTATACAACTCATACTCTGTTCATAAACAAGCTACAGCTAATGCTGCTAAAGGAAATTACAGAGTGGTCTGGAACACAGAGATCACAGATAGCCCCAGGCAGCTGTTGAAGAAAAGGATTTTGTGTCTCTCAAGACAAGCACTGGCTTTATCAGTGACTGATTATTGGGCATTGCAAATGTTTCCAGAAGTTTCACTTTCTGGAGTTAGATGAACTAAGCTTGGAAAAGTGCAGTTTGGCCAGAAACCCTGTCACATCCAATATAATCTGTTTCAAGTAAATACAAACTCTGAACAGTTGAGATTTTGCAGTGAGCTACAACTGGAGAAGCCACAATAATTTTGTGTGGGAAGTAAAACCCCTATCTTCAAATTGCAAGTAAGATTAGCCAATACCCCAAATGGAGCAAATACTGTTTCTCACCCCACTTTGAATGCTGCCATGATAGGAACACCGGTAACTGCATATAGGACAATCATGTTGATAATGAAGGAAGACACTTGGTAAAAGTCTTTTTGGTGCTGTAGTCTGCCAGTGTGTGCATTAGTTAATTGTCTTATTATTCATTTAACAGAGGAGAACGTATCATTCTTACCCATGGCAGGGGTTGCTAGTGTTTGTCGGCCTACTAACTGTGCAGGTCCCAGTCCATCGAGGAAATCACTGAACTGACTGTCAGCGCCCAGCCGTACTCCAGGAAATATTAAGCTGAAACAAAATAAAAGCTGGTTAAGCATAAGAACATGATTAATTTCTGTCATCCTACAGTATTTACTTCAAAAGTACTACTTATACAAAGCAAGCAGCTCAGGATACACAAGCACAAATCATTCTGCAGCATCAGGAAGAATACGTTTCCCATGGACCCCAAAGCAGTGTAGAGAAATTCTGCACATCGACTCAAAGTAGTCCATAAAATAGGTCTTGCTAAGGAGGTCTCCAGAAGCAGTGAAGTCTGACAGGTAAATAGACTATGATTGACCTTGTCTGAGAAAACATAAAAAGCTTCATGAAATTTAATAGCCTATTCTTCATTAGTGAGTGTGTGATTTACAGAGATCCAAACCCCATCAGCATCAGTAAGAACAAATAGGGAAAACAGATGTATGCACTAAATTAATCTGATTGCTGCAGCTGTTTAATGAAGCAGCAAACTGGCAGGTAGTAGTAGTGGTGACTGGAGCTAAACCTAATGCCACTCACTAGCCAAAATATTCTGGCAGACAAATCTGTATCTACAGTTGCTACCCACTCCTCTCTCAGGATACAAACTGAACTGTAACACATCAGCACAGCATATATGGAAACATTCAAGGCCAGGTGAGACAGGGCTTTGAGCAACCTGGTCTAGTTGAAGATGGCCCTGCCCAGGGCAGGGGATTAGACTAAATTACCTTTACAGGTCCCTTCCAACTCAAACTATTCTGTGATACTATAATGTGTGCTTTGCCAAGCTGCTTTCTTATATTCCATAGTCTCCACTTTATTTTAATAGATATACACTCTTCCAACAATAACAAAAGAAATCAACAAAACAAAAAAAGAGAGAGAGAGAGAGAGAAAGAGTGATCCATGGTGGGAAGACTCCGCTTTGACTTCCTTATAACAATTATGAGAAATAAAAGAACAAACTTTGAACCAAGTACAGACAACATATTCCCCAGCAGGCCATCCACCACTCTGTATCTGCTTCTCCCTCAAAGGAAATTCCCTGTTAGACTGCAATAAATAATAAAAAACTTCCTTATAAAACCAAAAGCATCTAGTGTTAAAAGCTTTGATTTCTGCACATCAGGCTTGTGTGCTTCAGCGATTCAATTCACAGTTCTTTGCAAAGCCAGTAGTTGCACAGAGAAAGTCTATTTCTCTCTTGAAGACTAACTGTTCTTTTTATTCCTGCATAAACTTATGGACTGTCTGTGAAAAAAGCTGGTCAGAAAATATCATAGTATCATAGAATAGCCTGAGATGGAAGGGACCCACAAGGATCATCAAAATCCGACTCCTGGCCCTACACAGGACAGCCCCAAAAATCCCACCGAGTGCCTGAGAACACTGTCCAAATGCTTCTTGAACTCTGTCAGGCTGGATGCTGTGACCACTGCCCTGGGCAGCTTGTTCCAGAGCCCAGCCACTCTCTGGGCGGAAAAACTTTTTCTAACATCTAACCTAAACCTCCCCTTATTCAGCTTTATGCCATTTCCTTGGCACAGCTTTTTTCATTAGAAAACTCTGATTTTCCAAAAAGTAAGTTTTTTCACAGAAATTTAGTTTTAAAATTTTTTTTTTTTTTTTTTTAAATATGGTTTCTTTAGATGGAGGAGGAAGAGAAGCTCAAGGTCTCCAATTCATAACATCAAGATGTGGTCTGCTTCTCTCCCCAGTGGCTTTCACTCTTGCCTCTGCTATGAAAAGTTTCTTGCTTGTTTCTTTGGCCTTTTTTCCACAAAATGTGTTATATTTTGCCACAGATTGACTAACAACATTGAAAATATTCACTTGAGAGCACGCTTCTAGCTATACTTATGATAATGAAGGTAGGAAGTACACATCCATCTGAATGTTTATTAATTCATTAAACTCCAGTTAAGGGTCAAGCAAAAGAACATGACAAGTTGCCTGGGGTACCTACTGTAGGAATAGCTGAGCTATACATCTGATTGGTCTTTGGAAATGCAGGATGAGGCATGATATTGTCAATAAACTATGTGATCCTGGAAGTAAAATCAGTGTCAATGTACACACACATACAAGGAAGGACAAGAAACCAGTGCAGACCTACCATAAGCACTTCCTAATCATCATCATTACTCACCTACAGTAACATGAAGAGTGAACTGCAGAAAAAACACTACTCAAGCAACCAAAGTTAAGATCTTGCTGATTTTGATGGGAGTCTCGCAAGAAGGAAAAAAAACCCTTCCAAACAGCTTCACTACTCAAAATAAAAGGTGCTGTCAAAAGCTGATTCAGTGTTCACACTAGATATAACATCTGAAGTTAAAGCTAACTTTTCTAATGCTAAAAAATAGCCCAGACAATGAGGGAGAGGATTTTAGGATCAGCTGGCAGAGTGCATGTACCCTGATTTTGTGACAGAGCTATGCAGCTTACTCTCCTCCTTGTAGTTGTGTCACCTCATGTTCTAGAAATAAGCCAGTAATGCATTTGGAGGAAATAATTAAACAGTAGACACTTGTTGTCTTGTACATCTTTCTTTAACCATTTAACCTTCTTCTCTCACTGTGATCTAAACCCAAGAGCTGCTGTAAACTAACAGTATTCTGTAGAACTCATGTAAATTTCCAGAACATCTAAGGATTTGATCTATAGCTAAATCACAGAATCACAGAAAAAGAGAAGACTTCAGAGAAGTTTTCTAAGCCACAAAGTGCAGCACCACACTGAACAGAACCCTCTGGTATCCCTTTTGCCTACGGCATTGTGTCCTGTTTAATGAATTTCTCTACTCTCATTGCAGCAAGATACATTTAACTGTTTCACCTGAGTTTTGCTATCTGCCCTCTTTGGCTCATTCTTCCAGGCTCCCCTTCAGAGTCACTGTTAGATATTGATGGTGTTCTCACTTCTTTAGACTCACTGTTTTCTCTTGCCACAGACTGGAATAGAGATGTGGTGGTCAGGGACAATGTTTAAGGCTAAGGTCAAGTACAGTTTGAAGTCAGGAAATAAAACTGAGATACACTGAGGATCAGGCATCAACCAGAATAAGCTGGTAACTATGAAGCCAAAAGTCTGGGACAGAAACATAGTGAGAACTTAGGGTGCTAAAAGTTCGGATCAAAGAAGCAGGGCAAACATGGGTCAGATGTGAAGATAGCAATTGCATGGGAGAGCTGAGGTAAGGACCACTGTCAGAGGCAGAACTGATACTGGAGCAGCAAGAGATGGGGAGCAGGCACAAGAGCTATGGAGGCAGAAACAAGACATGCAATACAGGTAGTGTGACTACCAGCTTATGATAGTTTAAAGATGTACTTAGTTCTAAAGGGGAGTTAAATGTGGATGGTATCTTTTCAGCTTTTTACCAGCTAAGCTAGTGGTTTAATGCCTTAGAAAGCCTCGAGCAGCCTAGAGAGGTAGCACGGGCCATCTAGCACTTTAGTAGCTCTTAAATTGGTACCTGTATCAGCTGCAAAGCAAATACCATCAGCAGAAGCAAAGAGGGAGAAATATAGCTCCCTGCTCGCTCAATTCCCTGCAGTTAGAAGCTTTCGAATGAGACAGACAACAAGAGACGGTCACAGGAAGGTAGCTGACCCAAGAGAGGGCGGATCCCTCCCTTGATCATCTCTTTTATTCAGAGAAGGGGAAAGGGGAGTACTGGGGGCAGACCCGGGGTGACCGGCCAATCAGACACTCTGTTAAAGAGTTTGAGTTACATTTGGTTTTGCCCGCGCTTGGAACAAAGGAGCTCGGTGCACATGGCAGAGGCAAGCGTCTTGGGGAGGGGAAGCTCAGAACAGGCAGCAACAGGGTCCCACTATGCACACCCGGCCTGCAATGTGTCCCAGTAAGAAGCAAGCACTCTGTTTACTTCTTAAGCTTGCTTTCCTCACTGTCTTACTCAGAGGCTGGTTCTCAAAACAGGTATTTTATGGCTCTGCCTTTCTATCCTCCAGACGCCTGCTGTGACCTCCAGATCCAGACCTTGGCTGCCCCAGCCCTGCCAAATCTATTTTCACACAATGAGGGTGGAACAGAGTATTAAGCTGTTCCACTGAAAATGTCCTCACCCTCAGTGCTGGGCTCCCACCTCTCCTCTCCACTGCTGACCAGGAAAACAGGCTCCCTCAGCTCCTCCCTAAAGGGTGCAGTTTATTGGGGCCTCTGTCACCAAGGTGAGTAACTGGTGCCTTACAGACTGACACTCCAGCATAGAGAAAGGAAGGAGGATGGCAGGGCAGAGTGTTGAAAGGGTAAAAGTAATGGCCTATCAAGGAATCATAATGGGGAAAACACTGGGATATTTTACTCTTGCCCCTCATTCTTCATCTGATCTTTATCTGCTTTGGTTTTGAATTATTCATGATGGAGCCTGTTTTTCTTACATGGCTCTTAAAATTCTTAGCATTATCATAGAACCATAGAATGGTTTGGGTTGGAAGGAACCTTAGTAATCATCAAGTTTTGATGCCCCTGCCATGCACAAGGACATCTTTCACTAGATCACGTAACTCAAAGCCCCATCCAACCTGGCCATGAACACCTCCAATGATGAGCCAATCCACAACTTCTATGGGCAACCTGTTCCAGTGATGTAAAAATATTAGGGTGGTGAGAAGATCTGATGATAGAGGCACCTTTACACAGATCCTTGTAACCACCACCAGAGCAGCCTTGGCTCTTTGTGCCTCATACAATGTGCAGTAGCAATTGTGGTAACACAGTAAGCATATAAAAAGATGAAGCCAAGGAAGTCCAAATCTCTCATTTTTTTCCGGGTCTATAAAGCTGCATTTGCCTACCCCCATTTCCCCCTTTTTTGGGGAGTCAACTTCTAAGAATTCCCTAGGAACCACTGTACCTTGATACATGCAGTAGAGTCCCACTGAGAACTGTGGGGAGGCTGGAGTATTCCTTCACATTTTGAAGAACTGCTTTTGTTCTCCTTTCCTACATACCAAATTGTTCAGCAGTGAATGAAAACAGCTGCCCCATTCCCCACAGCTGTCTGCCTAACTTCAGCTGATGTGGCATCTGGGCTCTGGGTTTACAGTTCTTAATAAGAGATTTGGAACAACTCCAAATTAAACTTTCTTTGTATATAGTATTGCTGAACAAAGTTTCAAACCACAGGGATTCACATACAACATCTGAAGTTTAACTCTGAGGTAATCCAAACTTACCTCAAAGAAAAAGTACCCCTATGTATTGTTTTGAATAATGCAGTCTTAATTTTGCTGTCTTGATGAACAAAATGCCTCACTGGATGACAGGGAAAATGAGAATTCTTAAGAAGTCCTCTCTCAATTTCAATTTCCATGAAATTTGTGTTATGTACCTAAAATGGTGTTTCAGTTTTTCAAATGTTTCAAGAGAAAGAAACTCTACACAGAGCTACCCCCTTCAGCTAGAGTTTGGGACATCCCAACTAATGGGGAAAGAAACTTCTACTACATTAGAAACTTCTCCTACATTACTGATATTTTTAATGCCACTTACTTGCCCTCAGAGCTATAACTGTTTATGCTGCCGTCAGTGGATTCTCGACTTGGCTGTCGAACCATACGATTTCTCATCTCTGCTGCCATTCCTGTTTCTGTGCTTCTCTGTATCGTGCTCTTTAGCTTCTTGTTGCCAGCCTCTGAAAGCAAAGAAAAAGAAGCAGCAATTAGAATAACTTAGAGCAAAGCCTTCCCTTGCAGTTTTCACACAAGAACAGTGATCTGACTTGGTCATTACTATTTACTAACATAAAAAGACTTTTCCAATTGAAGAAGCAATCTCTCTTCCTCAGCCACAAACTGGAAACTACTTCTCTTTAAAAGGCTGCAACATGAAGATCTTCATGAGGGCAAACTGTTAGAAACTAGATGTCTCGTTATTAACCTTTACACAGGTGGAATGCACAGGTCACGATACTGTCTACTAACCACATACTCGATGATGTGCCTCTAGCCACCTTGCTAGGTTGGGTGACTGCAAAAGAAGTTACAATTCTCACAGAAAATAAAAAAAGGGAAAAAACCCATCATGCATTCCACAGAAAAATGTTAGGTACAAAGATACTTACTATCAAAAATATAATAATGTGTTTTGACTTGGCAGAATCTTACTTCTCACCACAAAATGTCTTCAAAGTAAACAGTGAACTTTACAGAACTTAATGATCCCAGAAGTTCTGAAACAGAAATAACTCTTGGGGAATTTGTTTGGGAAATCACAGAATGGTTAAGCTGGACAGGATCACAGTGGAGCATGGTCCAACCTCCCTGCTTCCTAGAGCCCATTGCACAGGATTGTGTCCGGACAGTTCTTGAGTATCTCCAGTGAAGAGACTCCATAACCTCTCTGGGCAATCAGACTCTAGGCTTGCAACTGTAAGATTAGAAAGTAATGTAAATATTTTGAAATTGTTTAAAGACTTCATTCATTTGGTAAAGCTGCTATCCCACATCCTTTAAAATGCAATTTGATTTTGACACAGAAGTTTTCATGTTTCCCTTGAGCAAGAAGATTTATTTCTGCTGTCACACAGCAGAAATTAAACTTCTAGATGATGATAGTTGTTCTCAATGATCTTCAAATTTCTTCCACCAAAGTCTCCATGTGATGTAATAACATGTATTGTCCTCAAACTCAGTGTCCTGTTTTTTTTTTCATTTAGTTCGAAATAGGAACCCAAAGTTCAATGGGTAACATCACTTTCTCTCAGAAAGTACTAGATTTGACAAAGTTTCATGTAAGTTCATGCTAAAACATTCTTCTGCATTTTCCTCTTCAATTCAGTGCTCCTTTATTCACCTCTGCAAAGTCTGCACGCATCTTTTTCATGGTCTGCTCAGGGAAACATCTGAAAAAGCAAATATTTCTTCCATCTCCACTTGCAGTGGAGACTGAATTGCTCTGAAAATTTTTCACCTTCCTGTTTCACAGGCACATTGTTGATGTTTGAAACTGACAGATCTTGACAGATCTTATTCATCACAATAAAACTTGAGACTTTTGTAGGCCCCACATAGCCTGCCCATTGCCCAGGGTGTTTAAACAGGCTGTGGAGATCAGCTGGCCCTTGCTCTTTGGGTCAGCACGCTGGTGGAGGGCAAGGAGAAATCATACCATACAGCTATCAGAGGAACCTCTTTGAAGCTATTGGGGAAACAGCAAATATGGCCAAAGTGAGAAAATTTGTATGTTGGACTCAGAGGAGACATGCCCACAGTGAAATGGGCTGTGGTTTCCCTCTCAAGCTTTTTAGACTGGGGTTGTTATATCTAAGGCCGTTAAGCAGCACTCAAATGCCCCCAAGTGGAAGAGATCAGCTACTTCCATAGACGCTTTTCTTCCTTATGAGGCCAACAGCTCTGAGGTTTTCCTGTGGGCCACTACAGCTCATCCATCTTCCCAGTCCTTGGTCAGTTGAAAACACATTATCCAGTGCTGCTAAATGTGAGGTAGAATAGGGTAGGCAAGGAACACCAGGCAGACCAGGGTCCACTCTTACACAGTGCAGGTGGCTGTGGAAGAGATTTGCTGGAGCTTCAGTAATTCTGTATATAGAAACCCAAATGCTACATTTGGTCCTGAACTTTCTCTTAAAAAACTGAGGGAGTGTTCAGCATATCAATGCTAATAGGCAGGCTGAGCCTCAAAAATAACTCAAAAGGCACCTAAGAAGTATAAGTCATGCACAGAGTTGTACTCCACAGCAGGATTTTCAGGTGTTCTGTAGGTATGCATTTTCCACCCATATTGTTTTCTCAATCTCTCTCTCTCTCTCTCTCTCACCAGGTCCTGTCTGAAAGTGTCTCTGTTTCCATCAGCTCCTACAAAGCATGTGAGATTATGTGGTTTAACCCCTGCTTACTTTTCTGGAGCCAGCCAGATCAGCCAGCATGACCTGGAGGATATAATAGGGTAGAGCGTGAAACGTGTTCGGCTGAATAGGGTTGCTTCTGAGTGTTCAGGGCTCAGGAAAGGTAAATGAGGAGACTCTAGAGGCAGCTATAAGACCATCATGCTCTTGGCACAAATTGGTAAAGAGATGTTGTTCTGGACCACCTGGGCAACATGGTGGGTGCTGAAACTTAGGCTTGAAAGCCAAGTTGTTGGGACAGATAATGAATATAGTCATGGAAATAATCACTGTATAAAATATCCATTGACTAAATTACAAAAACTAATATTTTAGCTTTGAGCCACAGTAGAGATTGAAAACAGCAGGTGGATTTTTTTTAGAGTACTGTTACATTGTCATGGATAACACTGGTATTGCTGTTTAAACACTCTTCGCTCCACATATTTTAAATGCACAGACCATGAAGTAGGAATCCTTGTGTATGGCCACAAGCAAGTCTAAAACCTTGTCTCACTGAGCTGCAAGTACCAGACTGTCTTTTTCCAAGTACTTTTCAAGTCACTGCTCTCTGTCTTACAGCGCCAGATTCTACTTCTTCCTCATTTCTCATCAATATTTTTTCTTTTCAGGTTGAAGATTAAAAAGCATCCTTTTGTCTCTCCTTATAATTGCTATTAAGACCCACAGTGTTTCCCAGGAAAACTAAAGTCCTCCAATTTATTTACTTTTATAACCTCAGTCTTAATCTTCTGAAGTACAATCAGAAATATAACAGTAGCCCAACAGAAGGATAAAACACAAGAGTTTAATGGCATAGAGAAAATTGCTTTTGCCCATGGATAAGAACCAAAATACTTGTTGCACAGGTTTTGGAAGTTTTAACCTTGGTCACTTACGCATCTCGTATCTAACAAGACGTAATATATTATTTTTCCAATTTTAACGCAAAAAGTGAAGAGGCGGTTTATGTTGTTAGTGTGCTCCTGTAAACTCAGCAAAACCTAGTTCTGTGAGGGAAGGAGGTGCTCAGTATGCAGATGAGTTGGGAACTGCTTCTATTTCTAAAGGTGCCCTGCTAACATGAACTCACGCTGGGGTACAATTCCAGTGCTGCCTTGACTGCACAATGAAATAAGGGATCCAAACAACTACCAGTGTTTTCCCTGCTATTGATAATACTTCTAAAAAACCTTTCATTTTCATCTTGTATTACTGTAATCTAACAGCTCTGCATATATCTTTGGAATGCTGTCTTTACATGAATAATGCAGGTTCATAAAATATTCAGTATCTATGCTGTGACATAATGAGAAGATTTTCTGCTCTTGTCAGGATATCAATTGGAGAATGCTTGATCCTGCTCCCAATTTTTGTTAGTTTGACACATACAATTAAATTTTATAATACATTACAGTTATTTGCCTGAACTGTATAAATTACACTATATTCATTGTGCAGGCTGAAGATGTCTCTATACTGAATACCATTTAGAGGTAAAATTTACTCCAAAATGGTCTGTCTGCTTCTCTGCTGTGTCAATTGTGAAAGGATTTCTGCATGCAGGAATGCAGACTGATGTGCATAAATTACATGTAAACACCTGGCTTAACAGGTACAAACTAGAGAAAAACTACTACAAAGTAATTGTGATGAACATTTTTGCAGATGTAGTAGTTGATGCCAAGCATCATAAAGCAGCCACCTGCACCTACAAAAGATACACAGCTTGTAAGCATTTTGCAGTTCATCAACAGGCTTGTTGTAGCACTCCTGCTATAACACACTGATGAGTGTATGCAATGTGCTATTTCCATCTACTTATTATAAATATAGCCTAGAGTGATTTCTGTTTGGTCTGACAAGAAACTGATCCCTGATTTTGGTTTTCCCAGACAAAAGTAAGTTAACAAAGACCCTGACCAGAGTAACCGAGCACAGCAAAAAGCAAGTATGCTCTACCTTACATCTGTACAAAATATCAAAGGAATTGATGTGTCCCAAATTTCTGTACTTCCTAATCATTCTCAAGTCTAGGAGCCAGAAGCCATTGACAGCAGATATAGTGAAAGGGTCAATTATATTATCTAGATATTTAAGATGGCCTCCTAGAGATATCTCAAAGCTAGCTTTACATTCTAAAGGCATCCGATTCAGAGAGGACAATGCCAGGACATTCCCCACTCCCAGCCCTCCCCACTCAGCAAAGGCATGACTGCACATGGCATCACCATTGGCCTGGCTTTTCCTCTGTGCTCCATGTGGTGCCTGGAGGCAGGTACTACATTTTGCTCTTGTTTCAGTACAGGAAGTCTGAAATGACAAGAGGGGTTGCTGGAACAAAGCTTTTATCCAAGGTGCCAGGGTGCATATTACATGCCATGGGTCAAGGCTAAGGCACATAAAAGAATGTGCAAGGATATGAGCTTGGCAGCTCAGTCAATAGCACAGTGTTGCAGACCACTGTAGGGCAGAAGACAATCCTGACAGGGCCCTCTATGTACTGCCTACAGGGAGAGGTGCCTTACGTGACCATTGCCCAGAATCATACCTAAGGGCAACTAGTTGGTTATCACCCAAAAAAAAAAGCAAATTTACACACATGCAGCACCCAAGTATGTGAAAATTCATGACTGGTTCAAAAGAACAGACCAGAGAACAAAGCGAACACCACTGCTAAATCCACTAATGGAAGGGATCATAAGAAGTGTCATTGCACGGCTCAAGGGCAATTCATTCACACTATCAAGTATGCTCTTGCATCCAAAGAAAGCCTCAAAGGACTACAGCTCCAAGCCAGCTTTGACTGAAACCTGGCAGGACTGTGACCATATGGTTGGTTTGTACACTGACTGTGAGACACCGACAAGATTATGCCAACTGGAGGAGTAAGGGTCAACCTCAGTTCAAAGATCTATAAAAAGAAAAGCCAAGGGGCACATTTCCTTCTGGTCCTTTCTAATGTGTTGGTGATTTTTACAACTTCAAATTTAGCTGCTTGGAGACCTGCTGAGTTACAAGTTCTGCAGCATCCCACTCACTTTGCATGTAGTGCTTTTAAACAACAAAATTTATTTACACATGAATTGACAAAGTGCCCCTTCGCTTATAGTCCTAAAACAGAGAGAGAAAAAAAAGAATAAATAGTTCAAAGAGCATCTGTTTTTTTATATGTGTACATCTCTCAGATGAACTCAACAGTAGATTGATCACTAAGACTGAAAGTGAATAGTGACTATGGACAGAACGTAAATAGTAAAAAATTTGACATTTAAATACAAATTTCAACAAGACAAGTTTCTAGACTTTATATCATACAATACTCTCCTGTATTTTCCATTCTGTCTTTGTGCTATACTCTCCTGAATATAATGCTCTTTCTAAAAAGACATGTGAAATATTGCAGTAATTGTCTTTTAAGTGTTCCAAATATCACACAATATACTCAAAGAGAGGAGAGTGCTGTTGATACTCTGTGGTGTTATATCCTGAGGTTTAAAATCCAAATGTAAACCATCATGTACTTATTCCCATTTCTATTTATTAAAAAAAAATCTGCAAACAACATTTATACTAATATAAATTACAAAACCTTCTAGAAACAATATTCACCTTTTCAGCTGGGACAATTCATTGAGAAGGAATTTTATCAGACGTTTGGAATAAACTGTACCTCACAACTATGTTTATAAACTCGCAAACTCATCTGGCAAACACCTTTCATCACTCCCACTAAATACTTTCAGATAATACATAAAAGATAATGCAATTAGTCCCTTAATATACACGATATATTTTTCTGACATACGTAGAGCAAAGGAACAAAAAGCACCAATCCTAACAAAAGGAGACTTCACTGAATTGTTGTCAATGGTTGTATTAATGCTTTGATGGCATTTTAGACAGTGTACAGCAGAATCTCACCTTTTGACTGTATTTTTCACTGAAAATCAAACTTGCAGACTCAGACTCAACAGTTTTAGATTTCAAAGTAGCATTACTTATCCAACAGCTCCTAGTTATTTGCATGAAACTGAAGTAGCACTTTGAGAGCAAATGACAGGAAAAGGTCCATGCTCAAAACAAAAGCAAACAAGAAGTGGAAAATCAGGCCATTGTTTACTACCTGACAGTGGTCTCAAAACCTTAAGCAACTGCTTTTACAAACTGTATCTCCTTTAGATGTCTTAGACAAATTCACTGAAAAAAAAAAAGAAAAATAGAAACAAGCATGTGTTTTATATGTTTATTCTGATACTTATGATTTTTTCACGTCAGAGAAGAAAACCTGTGTTTAACCAGGACACATGTATCTTAAGGTAAAGCAAGGATATCTGGTCAGAAAAAGATCAGTTATGGCTTCTCAAATTACTTTATGAAGATTAATTGTTCTGTCCACATACTTGCAATGAAGAGAAAAGAGCCACTGTCTGTCAGCCAAAATGAGGCAATCAAAGATGATGTATAGCAATGAGTTTCTACTGCTGGGACTGTGCTAAGCACACTTTATAAACATACAGAAATGAAAGCATCTTAATTATCTTCTTCACACATATGCAAAGAGCCATATAAAAGCAGAATATGTCAGTGAAACTGGTAATGTTCTTCAACTCCTAAAGCCTATTTCAATAAAATTCAATTAGTAAAACAAAAAAAGCCATGTTTCCAACAAAATATCTACTATATAAACAGTTTATAAAATATCAAGCACTCACTTTCTCATATACTCTTGGCTTTTTTGTTAGACGGGAGGGGAATGCAAGACACAACGAAGTAAGATGCTCAGAAGAGCTGTTAGCACTTCAACAGTAACATTTTTACAAAAAACACAGCCCTATATTACATTTCTTGTAACCAGCCAAGCCCTCTCAGAGAACTGACATATGGTATAGAGATAAAATTTATCCAAGGGCAGGATGCTGGGACACAGCTTGCAGTTAATACAGCAGGGGAAAATGAAATGCAATGCAGAAAAAATAGAGATTTTTCAGATAAACTAAACCAACATTTCATTTCATTAGGAATTTATACATATTTAAGTAACTTGATGTCTTTTGTGGTTCCAGGCAGCCATAACAATTTTAGTAAATTTGACTTTTTCAGTAAATCTACACAATTACAAATAGTTCAGCATTTTTTATTAAAAACATAACATGACAGCATTATTACTAAAAGACAATATTTTACAAGATGATACCACCAATAGGACAATTTATAAAGCATAACTAATAAAGAAATTCACTGTTATTGTGCATGTTTAAAAAGTTTCCTGAGAACTGTGTGTTGTGCATGGTGGCAGCCCAAACACTAATTATTTTAACAACCTCCAAAACACCTGTAAATTGAAACACTGACAAAACCACTAAGTGCTAGAGTATCTTCCAGTAAAAAGCTGTTAAATGCCTTTTTGTACAGTTGACAAGTTTCTGAATAATAGCTTAACCCTAATTTAATTTCACAGCATAGTAATTAGGAGACATTACAGCTTCAGAAACAGTCCCTTCCTTTTCATCTCAATTACCAATCAGTGAAACAATCTGAAAATGCTTTTACCTTTTCAGTAGTTTGATTTGCTCCGAACTGCAACTTTCAAGCTCTCTAGGTTTTATTTTACCACTACCAGAAGTTCCCAGGTGGATATCACATTTCCCTTTAAAATTATTACTAACCTGCCTTTAAGATATAATTTCTAATGTATTAGATCAACGTAGTATCATACCAACTTCGGTTTTTCTTTAGTGACTGTAGCATTAGTTATAACTCCAGACCATCATACATTGCTAAAGCAAGACTCACGAACAGGCTCACCACAGTAAAACACAGAAAATACAGGCTTACCTTTGGCTTAAGCAAAATTAAACACTGGCTATGATATAATCCTTAGCGAGCAGCCAGCACCTAAAGCAGCTTCACCTTTGTTTAAATAACTTGTGCTGTTCCTGGGTAGAATAAACCTTTGGAGTCCTGGTATTGTCTCTCCTTTGTTATCCTGTAACCACTTGGCACAGCAGCATTGCGAGGAATGATCAAGTTGCTTCACTCACAAGTTCCTTTTACAACTGTGATTACATTACAGGGCCTTGCAGTGAAAAAAGTACTGAACTACCTGCCAGCTAGTACTTCATAATATATTGCTGAAAGGTTAAAAAAAATTCAGTCAGTAATGTATTTTCTAGTTATGTGCAAGCAGAGAAGAGCCCAAAATATTCTTAGCAACCTTGGCCGATGTATTTTTTTAATTCTGGTGGTCAAAATGTGATGAGGAGTCAGATAAATCCAGAATCACATTTGTCTGTCCTGGTGATTTTTACTCATTTTGCATGAATTTTTGTACAAAACCACCTGAAACTCTGCAATCCTGATAAAACATCAAATTAGCATTAAATACTAAGTTACAGTTATGCAACAGAAAAGTTTAAATGATGTTACTGTCTTAGAGGGACTTGAGCACAGCAGAGTTAAAAAAAGTTTCACTGACTGAAATGATCATGTGCATTCTGAGAACAGAATTTCTTTTTTTAATTACTCCTTTCATCTTTATACTTCCTTTTGAGGAAACAGATTTTGCAATATTTGTTTCTTTGTCAAATTGTTTCATTTCTCTAATACTCTATTCTAAAAATGTAATATACTTTCATTTTGCAAGTGGTTAAGAATCAGTTAATTTAACACACCTTTATTGACTTGGCATGCAAAATTGTAGGGACCAACATGCCTTCTCAGGGTGATTAGAGACAGAAAGGAGAAAGGAAATTATTCAGCATTTGTCAAGCCAAAAGAAGAGAACTATTTCAAACAGAATTATAATGAGAAAAAAAATTGAAACGTGCCCAATACAGTTCTGTAGATCTTCAAGCTATGGTAAAGTTCTAATTATTTAAAGTATCATAAAATAATTAAGGAGAAAAATGCCACAAGTTGAACTGTTCATTTCAGCTAATAAACATATAACAGGATTTATGATTGCAAATACTATAGAGGTGACAAACTCAAAATCCTCCCCAGCAGTGATGCAGTATGTCACTCCATGTCACTCCTGTGCAGAAATGTCCACGTATTTTCATTGCTTAGGCACAGATTTCCTATTTAGTGCAATAGTTGAAGTAATTTTTATCTTCTTGATAAATTTTGAAATGATGCTTAGAAAACCAGAAAGAGGGTGACATTGCCTTTTTGAAAAATACATAGCTGGATAGTATGTAATTCTGTCATGATGTGTGTTAAATTAAAAAAACCCAAATACAATTAAATGGAAAGATTTATCTCAGTACAGTGCCATGCTAGGAATGAAATGCTGATGCTGGTAGCTGTTATGTGCGCATGTCACTCTCCCAAGACCTGTCTTCAGCTTGTGCCTGCCACCTTGAGCAGTTTTACACAAAGCACTGCACTTGTGTCAAGTGTACAGAAGTTCCCTCCCACCCAGGTTCTTGCTTAGGGAAACTCAATGGAGGTTTAAAGTTGAAATAAAAAACACAGAGGGCGAGTTCCATGGCTCTATAGCCTCTTAGAAAGCCCTTTCAGTCACAACCTTTCCTCCTTTATGTTCCTTCTCCTAGTCCCAGGAAAAATCATTCAAAATATTTCTTATTTGTAAGGCCAAATCCCCTTTCCAGGATTAAAACTGTTTGACTTACTCTTCTGGATGTGTAACACAAAGGCTGAGCAAAAACTTGGCTTGTTCTTCCACCACTGAATCCAGAAATATGAACCTCAAACTCTCTACAAAGTAATTTTTTCTTGGCAGCTTCCAAAGTACCACACCTCAAACAAACTTTTATTTAAACTTTCTACAAATTTAGACAAAATTTTGCATGTTATTTTTGCAACCATGTTTGCACTGCTGTCCCTTGTATCCCCATCAGTGATCCCACTGAAGTTTCAGCTACAATAAACTATAACCATGCTCTTTTTTCAGCCAAAGTACCTGTGCTAATGTTTGCTTTTGAATTTCTTTGAACATGTAACTATCTAAAGTTCCAAGCCAGCTAGGTTGTGATGACATACTTCTCACCTTTGATGTCAGCCCAGGTAATAACTTCCAGAAGGGAGGCTAAAAACTCAGGAGAGGCTCCTTCTTTTGGTCAGCTAGAGTTCAAATCCAGCTAATAGTGGTCCTGGTGCAAAATTTATCTTTTGAAACAGCTGTTTATTGACAGTAGTAGTTAAGACAGGTAGGTAGTGAGCAAGACAGTCGCTTAATGTTTCCGTTTTCAAAGAGCTGCTTGTGGCATTACACTCAGACTGGTTTGCATTAGTTACAGCCGTCTGTGGGTAAAAACACCTACGGACTTGGGCAGAGGATCTGTGCCAGGTAAACACTGCATAACTGTAAGATATAATTGCTCCCTTTGTGTTTATATTATTTAAAGTGGACAACTGCACACAAAGACCTGGTTTAGAGACAGATCGTTCAGCCAAACTTCCCAAGCATAACTCCAGCATAAGTCTGCTATGAAATCCTAAGGTTTGCATCCAGTACTGCTGGTTTATGTCCATTATCAAATACACTCTGAGGAAAACTCTAATGACAAGATATAAAATTTCAACTGTGCCACAGACAGACATCAGCCCAAAAAACCTGTCATAGCATCAGTATTGCTTTTGGTATCTGGGCAAGGCAGGGAGCAATGTGAGACAGCAGGATTTTCTGCAACACCTTGCATTTTGCCATCAAAGACAATTGCATGTTACTTTTGCAGGTCCCTATGGCTGCTCGTTTCTCATCCTCCCCAGCTCTCCTCTCTTGGTTACAAACCTTACTTAGCAAGGAAGCACTTGGCTTTCCAAAAGGTTACACAAATGAGACAACAGTCAACAGACACAAGACAAAAACTGCACCAATACATGAAGTGTTGGTCTGTGACTTCCCTGGTAAATTACACTAAATTTTTATTATAAAGCAAGATTTTATTATTGTGACAGTTGGCTTGTTTTATAATAGATTTGTCATATAATTAATCTGTTACAAACATGATAAAAAGCTAAGAGAAATATAAGCACAATGGAGAATTAGCCATATATTATAAAATGAGAGCATCTGAATTACAACCAAGAAATATAAGCAGACAGTGAGCATTTACAAAATTTTAAAGCCCTTTCAAACACAAGGCAGAATGAGATGGGGGAAAAAAAAAGAAGTGGTGCTAATACAGCCTACCTCTACAGAAAAAACTGACTCCATCCCAAACTTCTAGTTATTTCTGAAGTGAAAACACTTCCAAACTGCTGTGCCAACGAAAACAGAGGGTTATGTGAAATACAGTTTTTAATGCAACTGTGCATGAATACTACTATGTTTAAGGATCAAAGGTACATTAGTTCAATGTCTTGAACTAATACAATATCCAGAAATGTTGTTGCATGTATGCTAGTAACAAAAAATACAATACAAAGCTAATTTCACTACTTCCAAACTATTTAACAGGCCATTTTCCTCTCTACGTATTATTCAAAAGCAGACACCAAGATTAAGCATTAAATTTTCCTGCTGTATTGATATAGAGGGCACTAACAAACCTATCACAGATGAAGAAATGACAACCATTTAATGATAATCTGGAAAACAAAACTTGCACATCAACATCGGCACCAAAGAAAATGAGAAAGTACAGCCGAAAATTGCACAGCTCTGTATGAAGTGAAATTTTCAAATCCACATCATAATAACAAACATGAAAATCTGCAATAATCAATCAGCCAGTCTGAACCACAGATTCCAAATTCTCAACTTACTTCTGGATAGCATATAAAAAGATGGCTCCCCAGAGTACATGGAACAAAATTAAAATACAGTAAACAAACCATATTTCCATGGTCCTAGGCTTACTACTGGTTAAACAAAACTAGCATTTTACAGTAATTTTAGACGCTGTAACTCAAGGCAAGCAGTACTACATCTTTCCAGGGATTTCAATATATATTAGCTCATGGATGAAGATCATAAAATACAAAAGTAAAACAAACTTGCCTTTCATAGCAGGATTATACCATGGTGCTTGAATCTTGCAGAGCTAATGGTTTGAAGGTCAGGCTCTTTGGAACAGATGCACTAATCTCTTATTATCTCTATATTAAACAAATTATTTCAGATAGTATTTTTTCTTGGAACTGACAGATAAAGCTCTATTTGCTTCTTAGGATTATTGTGATCATTAATGAGAGTGGTTCTATTGTGATCATTAATGAGAGTTTGAAGTGTGAGAGGATAGCTGCTATTGAGTGCAGGTTGGTATAAAAATAGCAATGGCCAGTTAAATAGCAGGCAAAAGTAAGACACATAAATTCCACACAGGTAAGATGCTGTCAAAATAAGGATTAAACACAATATATGCACAGAAAAAAAAAACATTCCCATGTACAAAATAAATCAAAATCACATAAGTTAATATTTAAGATCATAACACAGTCTTGCTTTATTATTAGGAAATACTGTTAAAGGAAACATGCAGTTTTATTATTATAACCTCTATAATAGATAAGATTTTAAAACTCCGTGAGTACAACAGAATCTGACAGACGATTTGAGATAAAACAACAAATAATAAAATATGCATAAACCCTAGCTTATTTATATAAAGCTGGTATTACTACCCTCCTGACTTAAGTAAGTTCTGGATGGACATAATACAATTAGCCAATTGGCAGGCAACTTCTAATAAAATCACAATGAAAGATGACATTGAGAGCATGCAAATACCATAAAACAAAGTTTGTGAAGCTCCTTGATAAATTAAAAGAAACTTCTACTGCCAGAATAAGTACAATGTAGAAGTGACTTTGAATAAACTTGAGTATCATACATAGATATTATAATAACTATTCCCCAGCCTTTAAATCACCATGATTATATGTTATTAAACACACACTCTTTAGGCTATGAAAAGTATCAAAACTAGTATGTCAGGTATTAGAAGGAGAATATTTTTGAAAAAGAGTCTGCAAACACAAGGTTCTCCCTATTAGTGAGACAGCGCTGAAGACAGGTAATGAAGACAATCTCCACTTTCTTTTGAAGTGAGTTTTAATGTGCATTTCCGTGGTAACAGGAGCCAATGTCACTGAAAAATGACTCAAATCTAAAATTTATTTTACTTAATAATACTTAATAATACTTTCATACAATGTGCCTGATTGCATACTGTTTTCACAAGAATATTTTTATTCATGGTATCTCCTATTTCCTCAGCTTCTAATATATGTATTTCATTTTTAGCAAGAACATATTCTAGAGGAAAATTGAAAGCATTTCTCTCAAGTCAAGAGCTTCCAATATATAGTCAGAAAAATTCTTAGAATAATTTATGGTTTTTTCCATTGAAATGTTTAAGTAAAATCAATCTTTCTAACCCTTGTCCAGTGGTGGTCTTTTTCTGAAGACTGCATTATGTGTAATGCCATCTTGGGAAAGAGGAAGATGCCCAATGAAGACCAAAACTTTTTCAAAGGCCTTAACTTCTCTATAGATTTTTCTGTTATCCTCAAAGGAATTTTGGGCTACACAAATCCGAAGTGCATGGTGTTGTTGAATATTTTCTTTCCCCCTATATCCAGGAGAAGTGGGGGTGTTTTTGTCTTACACATTCACAAAACCATGCAGAATTTTCACCAGCTCAAAGTTCATCTCCATGGGGCTATTCCCTGTGAAGCATACATAGGACTGGACCTCACCATCATGAGGATACTTAATGCATTACATTTAAATAAAATTCCAATACATTTGTAATGTGACAATTTTTGTTTCGACAGTGAGGAAAAGAATGAACCTTAGAAATCAAAGTTAACTTGCCTATAAACTCCTGTTCCAGCACAATGGTGCCCGAAAATTTGAAATATATGCTACTAGGCTATGATTTATATAAAACAGTTATATGTTTTTAATATAACTCCCAATCTGTGAGTTTATATTATGTTCTATTCTATTCACTCCAACAACACAATGATAAATAAAGCACCAACCCAGAATCATGGTGACATTCTGGTCTGCTTTTCTTCAGAATTACAAAGAGAAAGAAGAACATCTTGTGTACACTTAAGTGATCTCTTATCATACCACCTTCCTATTCAGCAAGGCAGGTAACCACAGTATTTTCAGGTATTTTATAAGATAATTTTGAAAGTGATAATCTATTATTTTGGTAAAAAACCTAGTAATTGGAATAAAAATGTTTTGTTACAGAGTTCAGCACTGTGCCATCAAGTAGAATAACAGATGTCACCATGCTATGTTCTGAAGTACAAAACATGAGCTAAAAGAACATTCAAAGGGATGTGAGTATAAACATACACATTTGCAAGGCAACCCAGTGATGGATGAATCTGTTTTAATTTAATTAATGAGCTGTTCACATATCCTATGCATTTCTTCACAGTTCAACCGAGTTCCCAGCTTAAAAGATTTTAGGGATCTTCTTACAGTCAGGTCCTGACTCAGCTTGTGGTCAACATACCTTCTCTAATATCACTAAAACACATCAACTAATCCGGTACCACTACTTGCTCATTTAGCTAACTTTACGCTGCAGAGAGTGATCGATGGTATTTACCCTCAAAGCAAGTAACCTTCAAAGAGTAATTAATTAAAATCCCCCAAATGGAAACATTCTTACTGGGACACAAGAAATGAAGATGCTAAATGAAACCGAGAATAATTGTACGCACAACCCACATTATACCCCAGCAGCACAGAGGTGAGTCCTACGTTAGCATGTGGTTTAGGCATCAAAAATTTGCTTTCAGTCACAGATTCCCATTTCAAGAAAGCTAACACTGTCCTGCTTTATATTGTAAACATTATTAAACATCTTTAACATGTAACTGATATATAGAGACGCACTTTAAGGTATGGAAATTTAATGTCCCACAGACTATTTCCTTAAAACAATACCCCTGTCTAAAGATTACATACAAGTGGTTACACACATGCATGCACACTATATTACTGAGATTACTGTTTCTCCTATCACATGTTCCTAGGTAAACAAACAGTTACAAATATCTCTAAACTCTCAGTTACAGTTGCAAGCTTTTTAGGAAGTCTTGGCTCTTCTGCAGACTGTGAGATTTTCAGCGGGTCACTTGCAGTCCTGGAGTTTGCTCCTCAATAAAATGGGACAATGGCACTTACCGTTCCTTTGTAAAATGCTTTAAGGTCTATGGCTGCCAACAATGCAAAGAACAAAGAACCATCACTACTTTAAAGAGGTCTGACATGAACTATAAAAGTCAGAACATAAATTAAGAGCACATAAAATAAATTGCACTATGAAGTTCAACAGTACATGTTTACATAGTAGCCGTAGCAGTTCTTGCTCCAGTTGGGATTGCAAAATGACTGCTATACTGCTTCTACAACACTAAGAGAATAGAAAACTTTGGACAACAGAAAAAGAAATCTGCAAAAGTTCATCCATTTATTCTACAGAACAGTCTTACTGGGCTACCAAATTCTTAAGCCTTGAAATAAATGGGATTTTAAGCATCAAACTCTCAAGAGCAATTGATTTATTAAAAATAAGAATATCCCACCAAGAGAGACCATTCTTATGCATAAAGAAAAACTACCTGTGCATGTAACATGTTGACTGGCATGCCTGTGGGAAGCTCTTTAAGTGAAAAAGGAATGTTGCAATGCAAAGCATCAATGTTCGCTTCTCAATTTTGCAACTTCATTTCATTCACAGTTCTTTTACAAAAACTGATGATCCTACTTATCTATGGTGTATGGCTTCTGTCACAAGTACTATCAATATTGTAGTCATGGGCACCACATGAACACAGATAAAGAGTAAAACATGAGAAGAAAGTCAGGAGATGTCATATTTGTCACACTAAATTGACATCACAGAATCACAGCATGGTTGGGGTTGGAAGTTACCTCTGGAGATCATCCAGTCCAATGCCCCTGCCAAGGCAGGGTCACCTGAAGCAGGTTACACAGGAACACATCCAGTGGGTTTTGAATGTCTCCAGAGAGGGAGACTCCACAACCTCCCTGGGCAGCTTGTTCAGTGCTCTGCCACCTTCAATGTAAAGTTCTTCCTCATGTTGAGGTGGGACTCCTTATGTTTTAGTTTATGGCCATTACCCCTTGCTTGACATCTGTGAGATATTCAAAGAATGTATTGATGAGATCCCCTCTCAGTCTCCTCTATCATCATTCAGCCTCCCTTCTTATGGGATCAACCACTGATCCAGCTGGACATTTGATTTCTCTCACTGTTTCTCTTCCTCACTTTGAACTCGATTAAACTTCATGCTGTCCAAATACTTTTTGCTCTTTTAACCACAGACTATTTGAAACCATAAGCAAAAAGGAGTATTTAAACAATACTAAGAAAGCATAGTATCAACAAAAGCACTGACACACAACCCCCAGGTAAGACCTATTTACTGCTCAGTGCACCAGCACCAGCCACAGGGCAGCACTGGGTGAGTGACAGCACACTGCAGCTTGCTGTGCTCCCCAGTTGCCCTTTGAAGACTAAGAGCATTATTATATTCCCAGCATGCAGAAACTGGCAGTACCATATCCTAGAAAAAAGTAATATTTTTATTAATGGTACACAAAAAAGAGAATATTATTAAAGTACTTACATTTTCATCAAAAACATTGTATCACAGGACGGTGCTGTTATTACATATTCTACTTGACCGATGACGATGTATGAAAGGCTTGGATCGTGACACTTGTACTGAGAGCACAACTAATTCAAGTTACAATAAATTTACAATTCACTGTATCATTTCCATCTACATGGTTATTCAGTTTTTGTTACTGGAAAGATTCATAGCAATTGCATAGTATTAGTTTTGATGATGACATTTGCTCATCAGAAAAAGTAGGATATTTAAGGAGACCACCAGACATTTGATCACATTCAAAACAATTAACCAATTGACTTAAAGATTATCCATTAAAGATCATTCACTACTTCTCAGGCTGACAACCTCACTTTCTTTAACATAAACATATTCATGGTTCCTTTCATGCAAACAATTGATACAAAAATATAAAACAGACATACATATAACTGCCTCTTGATTAGCATTCACACAGAGTCTTAGAAAACTGACTTTACATCTTACGGATGACGAGCAATCAGCACAGCAAATGAGAGAAACCACTTACGAGGCAGAGAATTACTGCATCTCAGCAAGATCATTATCTGACTTATGAAAATAGAATCAGAAATCTTAAGACAGTTGTACCTATGGAAAATAAGTGTGCCAAAGGCACTCTTGCACTTGTAATTTAAACTTTGCTATCACCCAGCAATATCAGGTTCAAGCCTGGTGCTGTGACACAGTTTGCTTATTGCACATAGAGCTGCAAGAACAATAAAGTTGCTACTTTATGTAGCCCAGAGGTGGTTATTTCTTAAGTAAGACCTCCTCTATCCAGACAACTCTGCCCTGTGCCTCTCCTCCATGCAAGATGGGCAACAGAAAACCGTGAAGGATTCAGCTACAGGATATGAAGGATTGGGGCAGCTGAAAGCCCTTGTTTCTGAGGGGGACCAAGGAAAGGGCTGGGAGCAGAAATAAAGGGGGCTGGGCATAGGCTAAGTAGGACTCAACTTACTGAATTTCAAATGTCTATAGATGTTGTACTGGAGCTAGTCATGCCAGACTCCTCTTAGAATATTTACAGAAACCCAGACATTTTAGGGGGAAGTTAGTTGTTACTATTTTTACTATTTTTACTATTTTTACTATTTTTACTTGAGGATGGATAAGCCATGGGTAGAAGTGAACATTTCTCTCTGCTGGCTAGAAAGAAAGCCTGAAGCGATGAACTGACAGCTACACTGTGGACACCTATACTTGTTTGGACTAATCCCGCCCTTTGTAACTACAGCTCCTGGTCCACTTCTTTGAAAAATGGTGCCTTTCTAGTTGTCAGGGACAGGGTTCATGTTCTATATCCCACAATCCCTCTCCAGCTCCTGAAGTACAGCTGTACCATGTAGTCTATTGAGGAAAACACAATGTGAGAGACATGGACTCATGGGATTCCTTGAAGAGCAAAGCAGTGGGAATTACTGGCTGAAAGATTTGTGCTCAGGTCTTTCTAGATGCAACCTTGGGTTTTTTATTTTTTAAATTAAAAATTGAAAATCTATGATGTCAAATATTCAGTCACCAGCACTTGCACAGAAAGAGTTGTCTCTGGACCATAAACACTAAGACTGGAGAGGGGCTTTTTGCCCTTTACAGAGTGTCCCCTGGCCCAAATCAGTAACCTTTAAATGGCATTGTGGTAGCCTGCTACAATCTGAAGCTGATTACTGGGAAAAGTCACTCTTCTGGGATTCTGGCCATGGGCAAACTTTGGACCAGAAACTACTGTGAGGCAGACTGTGAGGGAGAGCGTGAACCTTGGCTAAAAGGGGATCCCATAAAATTTCTTGACGTTGTTCCCAAGTTGGCTATAAACATAGCTATCCCCATGAAACATAGTATAGGGTAAAGGCCCATATACAGGCATGGAGCATAGAAATACTTCTTGAGCAAGAATAAACAAAACTGTATTTGCAACAATGTAAATGCTGTTAAAGAAAACTGTAAACTGCTACTCAAACTCATCACAGTTTCTACGCCACTTTCCCAGTCACTTTTTCTCCTGGATTCCCCAGTCCATGACAAAGGTTCAACTCTTAAGAGCTAACTCCTGCCCTGTGACTATAATCCCTGCCTAAAAACATTAAAGTTGCCTGTTCCAACACATGCTAGAGATGATAGCTCTCTTCTTGCTGTGATGTGTAGCCAGAGCTGTGAATTTTTCAACATCCAAGGAAAAGTAAGTGCAATATAAATGCAACTCGGTTCTTTCAAACCCAGCTCTTGGGGTGGTTGTGCCTCACAAGGACCATTACTAAGACTCCAGAAAAAGGGATTGGTTACTAGACTGGATCCTGTGTGTGACCTTTCTGAAGTGACCCCTTCACAGTGCAGTCGAGTACCTCTACCTAGGCAGAAGAACCTGGTCTTTAAATGGTATGCCTCTAAGTTAAAGACAACTGATTGCCTCAAAATGTTTTCCTGGTAAATGATTCCTTTCCCAGCAATAAATACTACTTCAGTGGAGAACTTCCATTATACAAAAAGCAAACCAATCCTACTGTGTATAAAACCTGGAGTTTGTTTTCCATGCCCCTTGAATATCTTTCCTAGTTAATGTTTGGAGTCCAGACTGAAGAAAGCAGATGAGCCTTGTCAAAGAAATCCCTTCACCCTGCCCTGACCATGAACTCTAGAAAAGAGCTGTTCAGGCAGAAGATCATTTGAAAAACTTTTAAAGACAGAGTAGTGGGTCAAACTTATCTACTTTTGTACATAAATCCTAGGTCACATCTATCCCTAATTAATTCAGTGTTTAAGTCTGGCCATGCTCTGAGAGAGAACACTTCACACCAGCAAGTCTAATCAAATGGCAGAGCTATAAATAAAGCCACCAAGAGCCACGTGAAAGCAAAAGTCATCAAAACAGCAACCCTGAGATTCCTGCCTGGAAGAACTTTTGGATATTTTAACCTGCTTTGTAAACAGGAAAGCCATTGGCACGTGCCTGTGCTAAGATAATTTGTGGTAGGTTCTGACAAGTTCTGGTCTGAAACCACAGAAATCATCACAAAAAAATGGATTCCCAAGACACTGATTCTTTCCCCAAAGACACAAAATCCACCACTAACACAGCCCCCCCTCCAGACTTTTAGTAGTGTTTCACACTGATATTTTCCAAGCACCACATAAAATCGAAGTTACCCAGTTAACCCAAGCTTCAAAGGCAGGAACTGTGTTGGGCAGCCACACTATCTTATCTAACCATGAAACTTCAGTGCTTCACAGATCACAGAATTAAAGCAGAAAGACAACTGCCTCCTCTGGGTTTAGCACTGACCTGGCTTGACCTAAAGCAGAGTCAAGCTTCCATCACATAGAGAATTTCTGGTGGACTGTCAGACATCTAGAGCTTCCAAGAAGAAAAACATCTCATTTCTAAGATTCCTGGAAGTGAGCCTTTTGAAGTGATTAGACACCAGAAACAGAATTTTTGCAATATGAAAAATGGTTGTATGGGTAAATGAAGTAAACTATATGTGAGTGTCTATCTGTGAGCATCAAGTATGTCTATAAATACTAAGGAATTTCAAAGCAATTCTCAGGGTAACTTTGAGGATAAAACCCCAACAGTTCATTGAATGAATACTGTAGTTTAATCTTTTAGCCTTTTGAATGTCTTAATTCTATGACACTGTGGTTAAATATTTGTAGACTTTAGTCTGAAAATCTAAACAAATTGTCCAATTTCAGTAAATTCAAGCAAGCTGAGACAGACCTGAGGATACACAGAGGCCACACATACTGTTGCTGAGCTCTAAGTAACTATATTGAGGTTTGTATGAAAGAAAACAGCAGTTCAACTTCAGCATTGCACAGTATTTTTATGCCGTACTCAGAATAAGTTATACCAAATAACTGACATACTCAGCCCCTAACAACAACATAGGAATCAATACAGATATAAACAAACATCACTTTTCACTGTTGGCTCCTTTTTGGAAGTTATATGGAAATCACTTCTAAAAATTGCTTATCAAAATAAAGAAAAGCTGGCAGAACATTCCGAAGCCTAATGAAAACGGTAAAACTATACCACAGTTGATAAAAAATATTTGTACTTTGACAGTGTGCCAGTGACTTAGAGATCTCATCATCTCTAACTTCCTGGGATGGTTTTTTTCTTTGTCTTTTCTTGGCAATTTGAAGAAAATTTAACAGATGCAATAAACTAGCTAGTCAAATGGAGTGGTCAAAAATCACTCAAAATTTAATTTGAATACTTCAAATACCAGTATATGTACAGAGAAAAAGACAGCATAAAAATAAAAGGATATATTCAGATATGAACCTGTTAAATGCTCACTGGTCTCTGACTGATTTGCTGAGAAAGCAATCACATCTGGTATGTTTTGATGAAAGCCATTCACAGGCACGGGGAGCAGACATTCCCAGGGGATAAAAGCCACTGCTCATCAGCTACGTTTATGCACGCACTGCAAGCAGATGCCACTGAAAAGCCAAGCTTTGTACTGAAGAAGAAATTAATTGGGCATCTCAATCCCCTTTTTCCCTTCTCTTTGTGTGTCAGACTAGTTGTTAGGAAGCAAGTTTGGACTAGCAAGTAATATGAGGTGCTTGTTTTCATCTCTTCTATCTTTGTTCTATTTTAAGACTTGCCAAAGTGGTTATTATTTATGTTAATTTAACTCATATGCCAGCCAAAGTATGAAGAGTACTCTGGGTAATAAAAGTTATACAGTCAGAGATCTAATTCCTTTGTCACACAGTTTACATTAAACTGCTGCTCCTTCTCTTCTTGGAAACAAAGTCAACACTGGACTGGCCACTAGCCCTGGGGAGCAGAAACACTGCCTGACTGATGCATGTGGGACCGAGGCCAGTGACTGTCCTTGTTTATCATCTGTCCACTCGTGTCCTGTTACCTGGGTCTCAGCCAGCTGAAGCCAACCTCCCTCCTTGATATCTAAAAAGTACTGGAGAAGGGAGTTGCTTTTAAGACTGTACCTCAGGTGTACTCAGACTCTTTCCTATCTATATGCAGAGTTCCTACTGGAGAGACTATGTACCCAGAGGGTTCTGAAAAGCTGGGTGAAAGTTTTCAGCTGAAATTTTTATTAAAAAAAAAAAAAAAAGATTCAGCAACACTGAAATATTTTGTGAACTGATACCTGCCCTGATACTGTTAGCATTTTATTTTAAAATGTCATTCATATTTATTCATAATTTAGGAAATACTTAAGCTAAATTTTGTCCTTTCAAGATCAAATAATAAACTTTTAGATTGGAAATAATTTTTCATCCATCTTAATAAATTGCAAAAAAATTATATATATATTTTTTAAGTTATATGAATATTTTTCCATAAATTTACTGAGTTCTGCATATTTCATTGCTTATGATACAGAATTTGGAGTATCTAAGGGCCATTATCTGTATTGCAGACTACTAGCTACCTTATATATACATATACATTTTTTATAAATACACTAACACAGCTGCAGTAAAAGCAGCAAGCTTTATTATTATTATGATTATTATTATTATCTTAATTATTATTTTTTCTTGAAAATCTCTTAAAAACAACTGGGTTTTGCCCTAGGTTAGGTTTACTGCTTTTTATTTTAATTCTGTTGCTAATAGTTCTATCCCTAGCCAAAAAAATTTGCTGAAAAAACCCTTAAAGCTCATCTTCACATTTACATGTAAAAGTGCTAAATAAGATTAAAATAATGTCTCTAATGCTTCTTTGGATTCACTAAATGCACCATTTTTTAACTCAGCCCACCAATACCTTATCATCAAACGTATGGATTTTTAAAAATGTTCTACAAACAAAAAAACCCCAAACCAAATCAAAAGAAAAAGCCCCCCCCAAAAAACCCTTCAAGATTTTTAACAAAGTCAGTTTTATTTTTTAAAAGATACCAAACCTCATAATTTCTTGGCCCTAATGGATTTAGAGATATGATACTTGTATCTGAAATAGTGTGTTGAACAGGCTATCTCATTAAAAAAAAAATAAAAATTAAGGTTTACGTTAAGTAATAAAAGGACTGCTTTTGAAAGGAAAAAAAAATCAGGTTTATCAAAATTAAGCTCAATCATCTGACTCTAAACAAAGAGGGCTTTGCTCTCCTGTGAGAAAGGAATGAATTCCTGTGCCACAGAGGAAGAACAGTTTTCCTCTGAATGACTGCAGGTACTCTAAAACTTTCTAGAAGTTCCAGAACACAATCTGTGGATCTAATCAGGCAAGAAGCATATGAAGAGTAATAAAACACAAGTTTTATATTGACATCCTCTTAAAGAGAGGCATTTACATAGAAATTTTTAATGTGAAGATAGTACAGGTTTTTTTCCCTCTTGGTAGTCCTTTGGCAACACTCTATTTCCTTTTTTCTGTCATAATTTTGGTATTATTTCAACTCTGTGTTTATGTTTGCACAAAGTGGAGCTTGTGAACACAGTGTGAATCAGATAAGAAAACAAATAAAAATCCTCTTTAAACAGAGCTCAGTTAAATATAGTCAGAACTGTAAGTAGGCCTTTTTATAAGACATTTCATAAGAAAACACAATATAAACATAACAGTGAAGCTACACTTATTAAAGACATTTTACATATTTTGAAATCATACAAAGCATGCATGTCATAGTTTAGGCATAATCAAGATTATACTTTGAGAAAGCTATAAATTCTCCTAAACCCCACACTGCTTACAAATTGGAAATAGCCCTAAGTACAGTTATTGCTGCAGTAATATCTCTATTTTAAAATCTGGGGAGAAGCTGCAAATACAAAAGCGAAGGAATACTTTCGAGTACAAGTCAAGCAACTATGTAACAGGAGAAAAAGTCACAATTTGCATTTCAGGAGAAAGGAAAAGAACCACATGTAACACTAACTCAGCAGAGAAGTGGGAGTTTGTTTGAAAATACTAGCCCTTATTAGGAAATCTTTTGGAAGATGAGTATCTGGAACTGAACTTTGTTTCTACTAAGGGTAGTGAATTTCTCAGCAAGACGGCAACAGTAACTAATAGAGAACATGCTTACATTCACTCAATAGTTTCAAAGAATTGAGTATCATTACTAGAACAAAAAGTTCTTCTTTCAAAAATAATCAGGTCTTTTTTTTTTTTTTTCAATATTCTTCATCCACTTGCTCATCACCCTCCCCTTCTTCCCCACCCCTTCCTGCAGAAACATTTGGGTGCAGGAGCGGCTCAGAGGTTTTGCTGGGACAAGGGTTGCTCTTTGCTGTTGGGTGTCAGGTGCAGAGCCCAGATCCTGTCACCATCCCTAAGGCACCATGAGCAGCCCTGCAGCCTCACTACAGACTTTTTTTAGATTGGCTGAAAAGAGAAATCTTCTAAATGTCCATCTCCCTGCATTCTTCTTTTTGTGCAATAGAGCCATTGTCCTCATAGATCATCACAACTATGCAGAGCAAGCTCTAAGGGCCTGCTCTGGGGAAAAAAACAACCCAGATAGGGAAGACTCACACAGAGATAATACTAAACAGACAAACAAGGCTAATGAGGGAGCTGCAGGACAGAGCACTACACTTCTGCTAAGCTGCTGAAAGTTACTTTTCAAGTACACACAGAGTAAAGTTAAGGAAAAGATTTTCAAACCACACAGACTAAAGATAACAAAACAGAGATATCTGTAGGTAAGGAAGCTCATGTGTATGAGCTCGAGCTTAGTATGTTTAGTATGCCCAATGCTCATACTAAGCATTCTTGCAGAGATAAATGCCCAACACAAGCAAGTACTTGGAAATGCTCCTCTGGAAAAACAGAGAACAACGTGTGAATTACAGAGGACCAGGTTAAACTGGTGAGGTAACTGTAGCGGTAAGACTCATGGTAATTCTGAATTCCAAGAAAATTTTCTGAATTTGCCATTAGAAAATCTGATATCTTGTAGCATTCCACTTGGATGAACAAGAGATAGCAATACAAAAAAGTAATATCAGAAAAATGAAAACAGCAAAAGGGTATTATGCTAGATAAGAAACAAACAACAAGAAAAAAAGACTGTTTCCCTACTGTGCTATATGCTCTGAGAGGTTTAAGATACTTCACTCTCTGTTCTGACTGTGAGAAACTTTACTGTAATTTTGACACAAATATAAAAGTTATTTGTAAGTAATTTATACCTGTTTGTTATTATAGCACAGTTTCTGATGGTGTTGTCCTTTAGATTCAAAAACTCTTGTGCCTTTTTTTTAATCTGGAAATTTTCATTACTCATTCTGAAAGGAATGAACTTGCAATCTGCATTGTCACAGTTTTTCTGAGTTCTACTATTCTATCCTGAAGTTCATCAGTCATAGAATCACAGACTAAGCTGAGTTGGAAGGGACCCACAAGGATCATCGGGTCTAACTCGTGGCCATGCACAGGACCATTCCCAAGAATCCTTCCCCTAGATTACCAGGAACTGACACTAAATCTGTTTCATCATCATATTCTAGCAGCATAAATGCTAGCTGTCAATAAAATATTAACAAAATCTGCCCATGGGTTTTGTCTTAGAAACTCAACTAGCAGACACTCTCTGGCTTGTTTTAATAAAACCAGTTGATGCCTCCCTCCTAACCAGTTTCTTCCTGACATCCAGTATTCCTTACTGATTCCCATGCTTTCTATCCAGTCTAATAATAATAGATGATTTACTGAATCCTAGATAAAATAAGTCCTTTGAACTTCTGTCTAGCACTCATTTCTTATCAAATAAGCAGAATTTCTTTCACTAGAGTTATAAAAAAATAAAGTCATGTTATGAGGTGCAAGAATCATACTCAGAAATGCATCCTTGTCATTCAATCAATCAAGAAATCAATATGAAATGTCAGGAAAAAAAAAAAAAAAACCTGACCACTGCATCAAAAGGTTGTCACAACCCTTGTAAAAAAATAACAGAATTATGGAAAGAAGAAATGATGTTCTCAAGAAAGACAACGAACAACCCATCCTTATCCCAAAACCCTCTGCCCTCCAGTATATTTTATTTCTTATTTATTATCTGCTTTTTCTGTCCATATTATCTAGACCTGTAGGAATTATTCATTATTCATTATATCATAAAATTACTACAAGGATGGACAGAAGAATAGTCCTACTGGCATTTCCAAAAAAGAGACTGAGAAAAAGAGATTAACAGAATTGGGGGGTAGGGTTTTGTGGTTTTGGTTTTTGATTGGCTGGTTTCTTTGTGGTTGGTTTTGTTTTTGTTTGTTTGGGGTTTTTGTGGGCTTTTGTGTTTTTTGTGGTTTTTTTTAAATAGCAGTGTCTACTCTGAAATGATACAGCCCTAAGCCTGGAAGGTTGCATTGCTTTTGCTTGAATTTCCATGTTTCCCAAGCGAGGTTATTTTTAACACAGCATAGAGGTGCTGTTAACAGTCACTAAGCACCTCCAGTGAACCATCCTATTCTCCATCAGCAGAGCAATGGATGAGGTTTTCTTTTCTAAATCTTTACCTTAACTTCAGTCATCCAACCATGAGAGAAAGCCTTCTTGATACCAGTCTTGGAAGGTGAAGTGTGGGGCAATCAATTGGATGAAGAAGAGTTCTTCAAGCTGCAGTGAGCTCGCAAAAGGAACATCCATATTCTGTGGGGTGCACGATTATCAGAACGTCACTGCTCAGTGACAATCTCCTCACTTAGATGACATTATCTTATCTGGAATTGGGAATTTGGTGCTTAATTCAAAAGAACGCAGAGAAAGCCACTTCTTTAAAGGGCAAATTACAGAAAATACACTTTAGCAGGATATTCCATTTTTTACATAGGGAAATATGTTATAAGATTGTCACATATTTTTGCTCAGACAAACACTTCAAGATTCCTTCCAAGTACCAGAGATACACATAAGTGAAAAGGGTTTTTTGTCATTCTGTTTTCACCTTGTGACAACACTTGATTTCAGCTCTGCTTCATGGTATGTAATCTGTCTCTGAAATGTTAATGCCCATGGCTTCATTTCAGGTTGTTGACATTGACCTTCACCAATAGAAGATGGAAAATAAATAACTTTGGTTCTGTGTAAGAAAAATCTCATTGTGGTTCACACCATAAACATGGCAAGGTATTTTCATGTAGAAAATTGACCTGGTATTAGTATAATGTCACACTAGAAATGCTGTCCATTCTTCTAAGCTTCTTAGCTCTCCTTCTCTGCATCTCTTCCACTCTCACCTATGTCAAAATAGTTGCAAGCCATTGTTGGCACTTAAAGAGAAGAAAAGTATGCTCCTACAAACAGATGATCTTTCTGGAGCACTATCTGCTGACCAGGGAATAGAATGCAAAGGGGAGGAATTGTTTTCCTTTCTTAAGGCAGTTGTCTGCGTGTACCAGGAGAACTGAGAGGGATCCAGGGATAGCAATACTTCTATTTATCTGCGATTGAAGTTTTGCTTTTCTCCAGAACTCATTTTACTGATGATACCCCTCCCCATTACCTCTATCCACTTTAAAATGCATTATTATGTCTCTATATATGGTATAAATTCTGTAATAAAATTCTTCCTTCCTATTACAGAAGTTTTCATCTCATTCAAAACAAACCTAGAACCCCAAATCAAAATGTAGAATGATCAATACTGGCCTCAGTCACTCACTGGTATGGAAACTATAAGATAAGATTTTCTGTAGAGGGGAATAGAGAGTTGTAACACAAAATCAAGACAACAGATGATGATTTCTTATCCTAATCTAGTTTCCTATAATTTTCCTGTGATTTAAAGTTTAGTTGCTGTATTCAGAAAATTTGCAGTTCTATATTTATTCTGTATATATGTATATATTTATTTTCCAAAATAAGGGTGACAAAGAAAGCTAGAAAAGTTGGATTATAACTAAATGCTTATGTATGCCTGGAGCTATTTTCAATTTCTTGTGGTCATTTTGGGAGTTTTGCTTCTTTTTTTTCCCCTTTTCCTTTTCTTCTTTTTTACTATGATAACTAAGAAAAGCTGGATTTTTATTAGGAATATTGTCAGAAGATTACAAGCGTTTTCTGATGAACTATCTAACCTATCCAATTTGTGGGCACAATGAACAAATACATAATAAGCACGGATTTCACAGAACAGTTACTAGAAGTATTATGAAATCTTAAACATGAACAAAAGGAAGGTGCAGCAAATATACATAATTCCATTGCAGATTTACATGAAAATAGAAACCAATTCTTTCACTGACCATCTATAAGGCACATATTCTGAATACTTTCCAATAGCATTGAACAGGGTGTGTAAAATAATGATTACAGGTCCTTCTAACTCCAACATGCAAGTGGATCTGCCCCATATGTACAGACACAAACATGTATGCACAGGCTCACACACACACACACTCCTTTTTCAACTGAATAGAAAAGCAAATCTTATAAATAATAGCTACCTTGCAGCAGTTCCATACACACCACTTTCATTTTTAAGTAACATCAAACGTGTGCAGTATGCTAAAAGGAAGAATTATCTACAGAAAGTCAAATTCAGCCCTTTTTGACCATTTCTTCAAGTGAAAAAAGTGAGATGGTAATGAACTTTATTGGCTTGAAGACAGTAGTAAACTAGAATTTCAGATCTACTCATTCCATAAAAACATGGAACCTACGCTTTTCAAAAAAATCTGCCTTTTTATTTCTGATCTTTGAGTTTTCAGAAACAAATAACTACCTGTGTCATGCTTGCCTTACTTATTGATCATGTAAGTCATAGGAAAAAAACTTGAACAACCTATGGAGGCTACACATTTATATTTCTTATACTTCCTTTAAAATACATATTCTGCATGAAGAGCACACCTTCAGTTCCTGAAGATCTGTCCCAGAAGTTCATACTTGGCACCACTTTTGGAGGCCCATATATCTCCACATCACTTCTAAAACTTCAGAACTTGGCTATTAGAACCAATTTTCACATAATAAATTTTAAAGAAGTACCCAGTTTATATTATATTGTCATAACAGAAATTTTCTTTAATTCTCAATAGTGGAGACATTAGTAAGTTGCACCACACATTAAAATGAAATAGACATTTTTAGGTTTCTCCTCCCATTTTGTATAATATAGAAAGGAAAGAAGGGAAGTGGGTCCATGATTTAGCATATGAGTATTTAGTCTACAACATCATTTGGAAAATCTATCAAGTCTCATTTGTATATTGTTCTAAAAAAATGTGCTAATTCACTGATTTCTGACCAAATTCAAAAGTAGTGACTAACAAAAAATGACACGTTTTATTTGCTCTGATTATGCCACAGATAGTAGTCTAAGCCTGAGCCACCACAAGACATAGTAAATACAATTCTGAACTGTTTTACAATCATGAATAATATATAACCATATTTTTCATATTTGATTTGCTCTTTGAGTTTCATTACAAGTTAAGAAGTTCCATTCCTTGCAAAATTCCTATTGCTTTGAAATTTACATCAAGCAAAATTTGGAGATTTATAGTAGCTTTCTATGAAGAACACAAAAATCTGAGCTTTAAATAGATGATACTGAGAAATATTTGGAAGTCACAGCTCAGATTTTAAGTTATTTAATAAGTTCACTGACAAGAGTGAGTCAGGGCTTCTGCAAGGCAAGTCATCCTGTGTCTGGTGCCTTCCCTTTGGGCTAACAGTCCTTGTTCCCAGTGAGAGCTGGACTACTGAGTAAGATAGAGCAAAGGTTTGGTCTGTCACAGCAATTCCTATTTCAATGAGACCTAGGAGCTAGAAAGGAATGCCAGATCAAACCACAAAAACCATTCTGTAAAATACTTAATATAAGTATATATAGGAAGTGGACTAAAACATCAACCTAGAAATCCTGTCTACAATACAACACCACTTTTTATTAATTACAGAGCACGCCATTGATTCTGACATATCTAAAATAGCATCTTATTGTATGCAACTATCTATATTCGAGTCTCAGACTTAGTCACAGTGTATTCTTGAGAAACACAATATTAATTACAGTTCTGGGCTTAAAACAGACCTGTTTCATTTATCATTTGGTTCAACTCCATGATTATATACTTTCTAGCTTAAAATTCATGAGTAGTGTAGAAAAGTATAACAATCTTTTTGTTAAAGCTGACCAAGCTTTCCATTGTGAAAGAATCAAGTCTACTGCTCATCTGGCAATAAAAGAAAACCAGGGAAAAGGGGTGAAATATTTGATGATACAAATAAACAATATTGTTACTTACCTTAGTTTAGATACCCTGACTATGTGAGAGGAATGCTGAAATATGAGTGCATTCTATGCTAGCTTGAAGCTTTTCCTCTTTGTTTTCCTTCTTTTAGCAAGAAAGAACCCTTGGGGTCAGGTCCTGCTCCCACTGAAGACAAAAGCAAAAGTCTTCACTGGGGTTCAGGAGCAGGACAGGGACTGTAAAACATTCTTCTTCCCTTTTGTATCTTTTTGTATGAGCTTTTGTTCCTGGAGGCTATGCTGATAGGAAGCTTTTAAGATTTCTGAAGTTGAAATAGAGAGTTGGAAGGCTTATGTTCCTAAAGAACCATCATGCTGTCATCTAATTATCTGAAATCGCTGACCCCAATTTGCCAGTGTTAAAAAAATTAAAGCATTGGATTTACTCTCAGCTAAGAAAACAAAGGTAGTTTTTAAAAACATATTTTATGCCACAACAGGTACAACCTTTTATCCCAGTTGCATAACTGCCATTCATTTGCTCAGATTTCAGTTCCCACATTCACACTCAACTCTTCTGCTAAAGAAATTTCCTATACATATAAATAGTGGTCTTTTCCAAACCCTTATCCCTGATACCTACACATATCTCTTTGCATTTCCTGGCCTACCTGTGAACAAGGCTTCTAAGAGACAACGCTTTTCATTGATCAGGACAGAAAGCAACTATGGCACATATTCTAAAAGGCATTTGTATATTTTTTTCTTGCAAATGTTTAATAATCAAAGAAAATTAGTATCTCAGAAATTTATTTACAGCTGGAAAATCTCTCTTGAGCGGTCTATATTCATACACATGTAACACAGGTGCCACAGATGAAATAATGGTAAACCATGTTTGGTGAGAGTCCTGTTTCCAAAGAGTGTGTCTCACTCACCTGTTTGGCTAAGTTGAGATGTGCTCCTGCTCCTTCGAGACACTATGGCAACCACTTTGGCACTAAAGCTGGAACGCCTTTTCTTCCCACCTGTTCCAACCATGCCGACAGCCGTGTCCGACTGACTCCCATCAATGTGCTCCAGCTTATATATCTCTCCGCTCACACTTGTGCTCTTAGTGATTCTCCCTGAAGTCCCCATCCGTCTGCCTTGCATTTTAGGAGTAAATGTACTACAGTTACAAAGTAAAAACAAACATGTTAATTTGTCTGTGCAACAGCATTTCCAAAAGCCTTTTTTTTTTTAATCAGTAAATTAATTTTAAGTCTTGATACATTTCCATTTATTTGGTTCACAAGTAAAGCTTAATTCGATTCCCCTCACAGTACATCTTTCCAGTACTATTGCTTGTTCTCCACTTCTTTGAGGGAAATAAATAAAATGAACACCTTCCCATGTTTTTCAGAGTGACAGAAAGAGAGACATTTAAAAGTTATCTGAAGCTTCCCTGTCTATGTCCCCACAATACAGAAACAAATAAAACAGCAATTTTAGAACCAAACAAAATTAACACAGGCCAGTAGTTTAACATATACATCTATCAGTACTGTTCACCAAAGCCTTAAGACCAAATAGAAATGAAGATACCATCATCTAAATTTTCATACTTTTCACAGAGATAATGTAATATCTAGTATATTTTAGGTCTTCACTCTCTCACTTCATTAAAGGTAAGGGCAATAATCACAGCATGAAGGCAAAATAATTTTGAGGCAAAATTCCTAATAACCCACTGGAACCTTCATTGATTGACAGAAAGATGAACAGCTCTGTCAGTTCTGTCTGAGTTCCTTTAGCTATTGCATTGCATTTGAATGTTTCTATACAGACCCTTTTTCTGCCCCTGTACATAGAGGCATATAAAGTGTTCACACACAGAGTCTAGAAAACAGTCTCAAATACTCACAGGACACACTAATACACAGTCCTACTGCTATGACCAAGCAATGCACTAGCTCTAATGGCAATATAAAGTTAGCTGTCACTCTGTAGAAACACAGAAATTAAATTGCAGCTTGGACTCACTTCAGATGCAGTTGTTAAATCAGCCAGGCATGTAGGAAATTCCTTGATCTTGTATTGCTGATTAGTAGACCTACATGCTAATTTCAGGAATTTTTTTTCAGTAATTCTGTATTTTGAAGTCAAATTTATTTGTTAACCAACAGTCCTTCTGTCTCTCCCAGCAAGTTCCCTTCCCAGCAGATGCAATGGCCTGCTCCTGTCCCTCATTCACATCCACCCCTCACTCCCTCTCCCCCAGTCAAAATTAGAAAGAGTGGGGTTAGAGGCTTCTTTATGTCATGCCAAGTTTCAGACAGATAGAAAATCAGGCCAGGTGGAAATGAAGGGGTCAATTGGAGAAGAGATGATATCCCGTCACTTCTATGGATCTGGGCCCTGCTGGAGCTCAAATCACTCCTGTCCCAAGACAGATCCAGGAAAGTATAAAAAACTGTATCCCTAAGCTATAATTAAAACAGTGTATCCCTGTTTTACTGGCAGTTACCAAGAGTTACTAATGTGTGACCATAGGTAAGAGCACGTAAAAATAGACAGTATTCTTTTGAAAATGAAGCTGGAAAAGTAAAGTCTTTGAATAGACAACACTTAATAGAAAGACCAGTATCAACCTCTGCATAGGCTTTTAACTACCCTCAGCACTTAGGATCTGCTCCTGTTAAGCTCAGATAAAAAAAACAGCTGCCACCATCAAACAGTACAAGCTGCTTGATGCACTAAAGTATTCAAGAACACATTTTAGTGCACTACCCGAGGTACACTGAGCTTAAAATAGGTTCTGTCGTGTTCCCTCCTGTCCCAGAGAAACTGTATTGACTGGCTTTTGGGTTTGCAAAGCAAAAACATGAGTATGTATTTTGATGTTTCCGTATAGAATTCCTTTGTATTTTATCACCACTCTCACCCAGCATGCACTCTCTCACATAAATGTGAGAGTACACACAGACATATTCAATCATTCTAGGAAGAATTTTAGCTGGAAAAAAAACCAACAAAACCAAACCAACTCAAAAAATACCGTCTTCCACATATATATATACAAATATCAAAGAAAAGGCCTCTAGGGTGATAGAAGGCAACACTGTTAACTGGTTTCTTCTCTGCAGCAAGAGACACTTCATCATTTCGAGGAGAGGGCAGAACCACACAGGCCTCATTCTGAGGGATCCTACTTCCTACTTTGAGTCAACATGGACAACTCCTTTCCACATGGATAATTTGTTTCTAACAGCACTTGGAATTGGATTTCAGTGACTGTTTCTACATTGCCAACAATGGCCCCTACACAAAGCATTCTGTAGTTATTTTGTTCCCATTTTGAGCCATGGAGTGGTCAATTCTATCAATTCTTGAGTTTATGCATCGATATGTCAGGAAGAGAGAGGAAAGAAACAGCAAATACTTCTTTTGAGAGCACCTGTTGACACTTGAACTATATTAACATGTGCTTTGCTGACATACTGATTGATAAACCTATAATTTCCAGCACTAAAGTTCAATGGACTATAAAATCTGCCATGCAATTAAAGAATTATTTGCCATATTATTGAATTTGCTCTACTGAATTTCAGGTGTTTATAAAAATACTAAAATCATTATGTTTTTGTGCCAGCCTTCACCTTTTTTTTTTTTTAACAATTTACCTGAAATGCTGTAATTTCACTTTGTTTACTATGTATTTAGGAGGCACTGATGTCCATCAGCTGAGAAATAAGACAAGATAGTATTGTAACTTTTGGAAAAAAAACATTTTTGATGCATTAATTCACTAATTCAGGGAATATGGAACTTTCTGAATAATAGAAAATTTGCTTTTTCAAAGACATATAAATTTTATTTTTTGATTCTTTGCAACAGCTAGAGGGAACTAGAAGATTTATCTTAATTAAAAAAAAACAGAGAAATTTAGAATTCAAATTAATCTTATACTTGTTTCTACCTTGCAAATACGAAGCCCTACCTTTCTAGGAAATATATTCTAGTGTACTAGTACAAAATAGCTATTAGTTTACTAGAAATGGGTTATAATGGGATAGGACCAAGGATACTACAGCTGTCCAATACTTCCTCTTGTCATAAAAAAGCAAACAGGTTAAGTTTCTTATGCGTTCATCTAATCCCTGTGCTAGTTTATTATTTTTCATTAACTGAAACAGTCTCAAAAGAATGGGCATTTAAAATTCAGCATTCTTATACCATCTAATTGAGTACCCTTAGAACACAATACTTTTCCATTACATTACTGGTTATCACTTGAAGAAAAAGCTCCTAGCTCACACTCTTGCTTTCTTCACTACTGTTAGAGTTTAATTTATGAAGCACAAAGAAGAAAAGGACCTGCATGAATATATCCCTTTGAACTTAACCATTATGATAATAACATAACTAAATTTTTTATTTCCCTTCTCTGGACTTGCTGGGATTATTAACACATTCATTTAAATGCAGATGAAAGTTTTTGCAGGCTTGTGGCTAAAATTGGTAAATTATTAAATTATATGTAGTTCTCATAACAAAATAAATAAATATAGTTTTCTGTAGCAGGATAATGAAGAGTAATATATTTATCAGTATAGTCCATTTAGTCATAAATTAACTAATTCACTAAGTTTTTATTTACAATTATTTTATGATTTTTAGCAATTCTTGTGATGAATAGTTCAGCAAAAGTCTTATGTTATTTCTAAGGATTTCTAATTACAGTCATAGCAACATAATTGATGTGCATATTAAGAAGGTTACAGACAATCTATATGGGCCTGTGTATTACTTCACAGATATTCAGCATGTAAAAAGAATCACTGGATTTTTAACTTAATTTTTTAAAATTTACTATAACCTATAAAGAAAACCTCCCTCTGACCCCAGAAAGAGCAGAGGAGCCTCCCCAGCACTGGGGTCAGACACTACCCCCAGGTTCCTGCATCAGTGGGGAAGACACTGCTCTCTCTACCAAGAGAAAAATGCTTATATTTCCTGCCAAAACTTATGCAGCTGAGATAGATCCCATCTAAAGTGGTATCTGAACTACACGAGGCAAAATCAAGACTGTATTTACACGTGAGCTAATAGAGTTTTGAAAGAAAGCAACACATTCAGTTTTGCAAGCTGCCCCTACCTGAAGGTTGTATCAGTGGCCAGGAAGAATGAGCTATTAAGACAAAAAACTTAATCAAAAAGTAATCTGAGTTACAAGATAGCATAAAAATTAACCCTGAAACAAATTCGATAAGATGAGCATGCTACAAGGGCATTGTGGATTATACTTGCTTATATTAACTGAAACAAACTGAACTGAAACGAAGGCAAGTACCTGTATAAAATCATTATATATCTTTCTGTGTACAGATAACTAATATATAGGCATTCAAGATCCATAAAAGCATACTGGACAAATCATTTGAGTTGAGAAAATTGGCATACAGATATACACTCAGTATCTCTCAGTGATTACATAAAATACCTGCACATTCCATCTGAAAAAGAAAGATAGTAAGACAGTAGTAAGAAAGCTAGAAAAACACTTGATCATAAACTCACCTATGTAATAGCTGGAAGTATATCCTTTCACAGAAAAATTCTGAAATGATTAGCCATTGCTAAAATTACAGCATTTCCTTCATTCTCTTAGAATTACTGATGATGTATAAAAAAATACTTTAGGTATTTATTTTTATGGTCCCTCATTTTTTCTCCACCCATTTTTCCAGTAATGCAAGCCATGAGTAAATAAATGATGCCCTGTACTCCTTGCTGTGTAGATGATGTTGTAAGTTCTTTGCAGACAGTTGCAGCAACTTGAATCTTTCAGCAGAATCCCTGGCCCCCACCAGCACAAGCTACTGCCCTTCTCCTCTCTCCTGCTGAATGCAGCATCACGTACTAATTCATAGCCCCTATGGCACCCTTTTGCAATGAGGTAGCTCATGAATACTAACAATCTCCTAAATGCATAATAGTTCTGGACCAAAGGGAAGATATTTTTATAATGAAAAACATTACATTTCTAAAAATAAGTGTCTTGTTATTAGTATTGTATGATATATAATCAATAAATACAAACAATTACTTATCTACAAATTTCTCTGTCATTTGAAGAAAATATAGTTATATTTACATATGATATAGAACATTTTCTACAAGATAAATTACAGTACAATTTTTAATAAATATTTATAAATATTCATTAGCATTTAATAAATTAATTGAAGCATGGGGCTTTACAAACCAAAGGACAAACATATATCCTATATTATAATTAGTCAAAAGTATTTTTTAGACCATCATTAAATAGTAATTTCGTACAGTCTGTACCAACTGGAACTACATATTGATTTAACATGCACATTAATCATGCATTAGATCTATGAAATAGCTATTAGGTTTAAAAAAAAACCCCTTGCTCCTGCTGTCAAGTCACTATATTAGAGTCCTATTGGTGTATTAAGATATTTGAAGATCAGTAATTTGTAGGTTGTATCTGTTGCTGACAATATTCCTATATGGTATGGAAGTGCCACTCAGTGACACAGATGCTCCCTCTGGGATGACACCCCAGCCCCAAACTCTCACCGAGGCAAGGGCTGGGGAAGATTGCCTTACAGAAGCCTCCTCTGGGAGCTTAACTGGTTAAACTCCTACTTTGGAAGATCAGGAAATTTCCATATTGGAATACAGTATATCATAATCTGGTGTTGTGAAAATGCTTTTTCTCAGCAGCACACTGACCACTGAATTGTGCAAGTTTCACAGCTCTGACCGATTTCTATTTTTTAAACTTGCAAAACTAGCATTTCTCCACGAAACGAAAGAATAACAATTCAGAAAGTAAGTCTGAACATTGCAAAGGATAAGCAGATTTTAACTATTTTCCAAGCAAAAGATAAGCAGATTTTTTATTATTTGCCATGAACATTTCAAGTTAATTTATATTCTCTGAAACAAGCAGAGCAATTGGTCTCTGTATGTGGGAGCCTGTGTGTCTGCCTGCACATACCCAAGGCACCATCAGCCTGAAGCCCAGCTAATGACATGAATCATAAAATGGAAACCAACACAAAAGCAGCACCCCAGGAGCACTGTTCAGGGTTAACTATTGCTATTAATGCTGATGTGGAAAGGCTAATGTGAATCAAAAGGTAAACAGCTCAAATGACCCAAATTTGACTGCACATAGTCATGTACATATTCTGTTAACCTGTACCAAACATAGAAAGGATGTAAATGTTAAACCTGTATCAAGAAAATAGATACTGGGGGTGGGGGTGTGTGTATGAAAAATACAAAAATGTGTAGCTCAACACTGAAGGAAACTTTCTTCAGTATCAAAAAAGCTGAATTCCTCAGTTTTTCTTTCTTTGCATGATATTCAGGAGTAACATTATTTTCCCTGTTGCTTTTTTTCCCATGTTGCTTTTTTCCCTCTAAATCATGAGGTACTGAAGTACCTGTGGTCTCACTGCTCTTCATGAAAAAAATCCCATTTCGTTGATATGAAGTAGATTGCTTGCTGTTCCATTACAAAAGTAAATAATAGCAACAGGCAATAGCAACAAAATAGGAAATGCAGGAGAAGAATCTGAAAAGCTAAACGGGACAGTGCAAGGTCAGGACTAACAAAAAAAAATGCAGATAAAATTTTTAAAAATATAGTAAACTGAAATGAAGATAAAGCAAGTGAGAGGTACTCTGAGGTCTGAGCCATGGCTAAAACTATTTTCCTACATTTCTTTAATCTAAAAAGAACAAGTACTGCCTGTTTAAAATATTAGCATAATGTTCTTAAACTAAAAGTTTATGGATTACATTTCATCTTTATCAACTGCAGTAATTAAATGAAAAAACCAATTAAAATAATTTTTCAGTCTTTTTTAAATCATTAAGAAAGACTGCTGGTGATGTGACAGTTTCTTTGAAAGTGGAAACATAATTGGATAATTAAAAATGCAGAAGCAATGCTCCATAGCACATTTTTCATGTACAGATGTTCTGAAGGGATTAAAGACTCCATCTCCCTCCCTCTCTGACAGACACATAAAGCAGTTTATAATGACGGATTTTCAAAAATCATTATCTTTAGATAATGAATAATTAGAACATTAATTACTCTGGCTTAACCTTGGTGTTGTACATAAATGACCTCAGAACCAGAAGTTTCCATCTGTAATATACTCTCCGGGGGTAAAGAGGATACATTTTATTTTTTAAGCAGCTTATCTAAAATGTTTTCATATATCTTGACTTCATGGTAATAACTTGGAGGCTACTGCCCCCTATTTCCCCCCTGCAAAAAGCAAAAGCTGTGACTCAGGTTACATCAGAGTGCCTGTCCTTGCCCCAAGACAGATCACCTGAGCAGCAATATTAACTAATCGCAGTACATGCTCAATATGCTTCTCTCTTTAATGAAACTGGGAAGTGCACAGCCAATAAAACTTTTTTGGTGTTCAGTTTTTAGCTGCAGTGATTTGGATAATCAGAAACAAAGTAGGATTGGCAAACTACTTCAAGTATTGCAGTGGATGCTTGCACTGTGGAGATTTTAGATGCAAAATGCCTTGCCTGTTACCTGAATCTGGTTCTGATTCATCAAACATGAAAAATTTAGGGAGAAATTTTACATGCCTGGTTTCTGCCCATAGTCAAATTTCTTCTTTTATCTGTTCTAAGTTCCACCTGATATACCATGGCAGATTGCCTGGCCCTTTTGAAGGAAATAAAAAGAAAAAAAACCCCAAAAACAGCAACAACAAAAAAATTATAAATTCATTTCACTTTGAGAAGTGGCCAGTGTCTCACTGAAAGATTCCAGTGAGGTGATCCTTCTATTTGGCACATAGAGTACCTGTCAATTCTTTTGAGTACTTGTCAATTTGGTAAAACAACTTCTTTAAGTCATACCTCTCATATTAAAAGATTTCAAAGAGATCAACTGTTAAGATACCAGGAAACCTTCTTGTTGCAAAGTGACATTGCACTCACCGCAGCCCCTATGCTAAATAGATTGTACATTTCCTGAATATTACTATTTTGCCTCCAGCTCAGAGGCAGAAAGTCAGTATTTCCCAGGAATTGCACCTCTTGCCTATTCTGCATTTGGGAGAAATTAGCTAGACTGTCCAGGATGCAGGGAGGCTGCAAGTTTGTTGGCCATCAGGCATGACTCAAGACAAAGTCACCTGCCTGGAGTACAAAAAAGAGTATAATGGACAATAATGCTGGTAGGAAAGAGTCATGGTGATACTGAAGCAGAAAGAGAGTAAGAAAACTGAGGAATGAATCTATCATCACTCTTTCTGAAAACAAAACAGTTCCTAAAAATTCCTGAAACTGAATGAAAAAGGTCTTTTCAATGTCCCAGCACAAGTATTTATTATATTATGACCCCGCCCCCGAGAGGGTCAGTTTATCTTTTGTAGCCACAAAGCACTCACTATCCTCTCTGCTTTCGCAGAGAAAGCTTTTCCATGTGCCATCACAACGTTTTGTGTGGTGAACTCAGCAACCATGCAACTGTGCAGTCTCTAACACTGTCACTGGGCTAAACAAACGAGAACCTTAAAGAATCATGTGTGAGTTCTGCTCCAAACTTTCCACATGATAGGGAGATTGAATTCACAGCATCAAGATACAATAAACTCCCATGCAACAGGCAGCATATGGTCACCAACAAAGACATGTCTGAAATGAGTTGTCACTAATCACATAAAAACTATGGGGCAGAGTAATTTCCCAGAGCAGTAATAAACTAGGCAAGTGAGAAGAGCATTCTTTATCTTTCTACAATTCCTGCCTCATTCTCTAAACAAGTTTAGAGAAGGCTTTGTCCCTATGGCTTTGCCTCAAAATCTTGATTAGGCTTTTTGTTGCGCAAATACTTTCTTTTCAAGAATGAACACTATTACCATCCTGAAGTTTTAAAAAACCCCCTTCTTCATTTATCAGTTTTGATGACAGCTGCAACACAGTTGTCCACGTTTGTGAAGCTCTTAGTCCTTGATAACCCTGCTAGGGAATTTGCAATAACTACAAATTTCACAATGCACTGTAATAAAACTGCATCATCTTTCAAGGCTTGCATTGTTTGTTCCGTATCCGTGTTTTTTCTATTTTAGTTGTTGTATTTTAAGCAAAGTAGCAGTCATACTATTGCTACTCAACACAGTTACATGAAGACTGAGAAGTTTTCCAACAGCTCGAGCTTTTGGTGTACGTAAAAACAAGATAAGGAGTTTAGATTTTTGTTTAGAATATCTCTGTGTGTCGAAAAAGATCAGTTACTCCTCTAGGAGGAAGCTGAATTAAGGTAGCTGTTTGTTAAGCACACACAGAAGTCTCCCTGTTTTTAAATAAAGAGATGAACTAGTCTTCCTTGTAAACCCAGATTTAAAATATTACCCTTATGTCAAGGTGTTCCACAGCATAATGTTATCAATAACCATTAAAAAATATTAATACTTGTAAAAACATGTCACTATCTTGAGTGTAGACTTGTTAGTTTCATGGGTTTCCACTTTCCTGTGAAATTCATGTTGGTTTTTTTGGCTTCTAAATTTCCAATCCAGAAAAAAAAGACTGTTATTTTTACATTTTTAACACTAAAGAACTATTGCATTATAAATATATGAATTACTTTAATTAGTGTAGATTAGTTCTAGTATCTCTATTTCTTTCTTAGAAAGGAGGAATTCCAATTTACATACAAGACGTAGGATTTCATACTTATGTGAAATATAGCCAAATCATCTTAAAAAATCTTGCACATGAAAATTGCAGGATCTACAATTTGCCACAAGAAAGAAATACCTGGGTCAATAAATACTCTTAAGTTAAATTTGCAGAGACATAATTTAAAAAATTGGAACTTATGCAGAATTTTGACCATTAAAAATGGGAACTTCAGAAAAGAGAACAACAGCATTATGTCCCCAAAGCCATACCAGTTCACACTAAGAAAAGAAATGAGTAGCTTTTCAATGAGTACCATTGCACTGGAGCTTTGACAGCTGATTAAAACCAATCATATTGAAGCATTGATTCTGGTGATCCATAGCCCAGCTGATAAAGCAAAACTTCAGTCATTTATAAATTTGCAAGACATTAGCTATGCAGGCTTTGAAGCAGATATAATATGGAAGATAAATAGCAACTGAGAACTTGGTCCAAGATTCTTTAGAAATGTGACGACTGAAAAGGTTGATCCGATTTGTATGTGAATACCCATGCAGCAGAATTCATCATTTCTGCTACTGCTGCAGGTATGTAATTGACTGTGTGGTGCTTTAGGCCTGAGAAATATGGAACAGACCTTCCACAATGATGCTTTGAAATGCTGCTCATGGCAGAATTTAAGCAGAAACCCAGGAAAAACCCCTTTGAAAATGCCATTTAAGGACCAGCTTTCAACGTGATGCAGACTGATATTGCCACACCACTGTTTGTGGAGCTGTGGAGATTTGTAGTTGATAGGATCTAGCTCTTCATATATTGCTGACATCTACTTCTGAGCAAGGGACCCAGCTCAGCATGCTGCCAGAGCACTGTGATGATTATCACCTGATGGCACACAGCTAGGCATGCACGAGGCATGCAAGGGTTTGGGGTTTTTTTAATCTGCTCAGCAGTGCCACAGCATATACAGCACACAAGATGATCTACTGTGTCTTCTGGTATGACACCCTGAAGGCTCTCAGAATCCAAGAATGAGGAACCACCTTGATTCCAAGTATGTGATGTATCCTTTTCCAGACAAGGGTCTGGGTTGATAACATCTTGAATAATTCAAATAACATTTATTTTTATACAGAATACCAGTAATGAGAGCTATAAACCCCAGGAATACCTAATTTTACCCAATATATACAACAGATCCCTCTTATGCTAGGCTCCAGCACTGCATATTCCACTGCAAGTTTATACAGCTCAATCCTTTCTTTATATAATATGAACTTGCCCTTACACTGGTTAGTTAAGAGATACAGGATCAAACTTAGGCAGGGTACGAAAAATCTGTTATACTCCCCACATTTTCAGGATCTTCTCCCAGGTTTAGATAATGAGTGGGGCATAGTGAATATCCCCCACAAAGCCAGTCTGAAATGACTTGTGAATTCGTTTCCATTTTCCAGGTGATTTACTTTTATTGATTAATAAGCTTTGGTGTTCGTCTGTTGTTGCCTCCACTAGTTCTGTTTGCAATATTTATAGCAATAATGAAAAGATTTTACATTTCATTTTCTTCATGAGTAAAGTATCTTGATTACACCCTTAGTCACTGTAGCACAAATTCAATATAAAGACTTTAATTACTTTTGTAATTAACATTAAATGAGTGGGTTTCTTTATTTCAACACAGACCTCAGTCTCATCAAATGCATGAAAAACCTTGGCATATTGTTTTCCTTCATTGTTATGACAAGAAGTTAAACTTTGCTCAGCTGGCCCTGTGGTGCAGTGCATTTTAGTGAACCAGTGTGCTGGGAAGGATGGATGCAGTCCTGGGCTAAAGAGAGGGCAAGGGAAGGACTGAACCACCGTATTGCACCAGTCACATCACATACATTTATGATGCAATAAACAGCACTATTGGGAAGCCTGAGAAGAGGTCAGAAGACCCTTCTGACTCTCTCTAGCCCCTCACCACTATAAATTGTATCAAACTAGTTCCAGTGTACAACGTGGGGAGATGGGAAACCAATGGGAGAAAATCTATTTCCAATCCAGAGAGTGGCCTCTGACTATATCACCTTGAAAGATCTGCAGCTCAGCGCTGCTGTTTGTCCTCAGTGAGAAGGCAAACCTCCAGTTACTTCACCTGGTTCCAAACTAAACACACTGAGCATTTTGTGCAAGAGAACAGCATAATAAGCAGCATGAAATGAAAATCTGAGAGTCACAGAACAACTGAGGCTGAAGGACACTTTTGGAGATTGCATAGTCCAACTCTCCTACATACTGCAGGGGTCATAACAGCAGGTTGCTCAGGGCCATATCTACGTGGGGCTTGGATATCCCCAGATATTTGGACTGTGCAAAATCTCTGCACCACCTGTTCCAGTGTTTAATAACTTTTGCAGAAAAAAAGTTTTTCTCATGTTTCAGTGAGATTTGCCTTATTTCAGCTTGTGCTCATCCTCTCACTGAGATGCGTCTGGCCTTTTCTTCTCCAGTCCCTCTCAGCAGGCATTTGTGCACATCAGTGAGATCTCCCTTGAGCCTTCTCTACTCCAGGGTGAACACTCAGCTCTCTTGGCCTCTCCTTGTATGACAGACACTCCAATCCCTTCACCATCTTCATGGTCCCTTGCTAGACATGCTGCAGCAGTTCCATGTCTCTTGTACTGGGAAGCCCAGCACTGGACTTCAAACTCCAGATGTGTCTCACTAGAGCTACTCAGCTCTGCTGAGGGAGAAGGATCACATTCCTCAGCCTGCTGGCAACACTCTTCCTAATGCGGCCCAAGATGGTGTTGGTCTTCTTAAACGCAAGGAGGCATTGTTGGCTCAGGTTCATCTTAGCATCCACACACATCCTAGGGTCTTTCCTCAAAAGCTGCTTTCCAGCTGCAAAACTGAGTTCTAGCTGTGAGCCCCCAGGCTGCAATGGCACATGGGGTTACTCCTCCTCAGCTGCAGGATTTTTCATTTCCTTTGTTGAACGTAATGAGGTTCCTAATGGCCCATTTCTCCATCCTGTCGAGGTCCCTCTGAATAGTGTCACATCCCCCTACTATATCAACTATTCCAATCAGTTTTCTGTTGTCTGCAAACCTGCTGAGGGTGCATTCTTCCCCATCATTCCAAACACCAATGAAGATGTTAAACAGTACTGCCACAATATTGACCCCAGGCATACATCACAAGTGATTTGCCTCCAGCTGGACTTTGTGTCACAGGTCACAATGCTCTGAACCTGGAATTCAGCCAGTTTCCTCTGCCAATCTGGCTGTACTTCCTCAGTTTGTCTATGAGGGTGTTTTAGAAAAGGGTGCTGAAAATCTTACTAAAGACAAGACAGAACATCTGATATTCTGCTCTCATCCATCAGCGAATGAAAGAAGGATATCAGGCTGGTCAGGCTTGATTTGCCCTTTGTAAATTCATGCTGACTATCCACAATCACCCCCTTGTTCTAGACGTATGTTTGGAAATAGTTTCCAGGATTATTTCCTCTCTCACCTACTCAGAGGTTGAGATAAGGCTGACAGTTTCCAAGATCCCTTTCCCTTCTTGAAGACAGAAGTGATGATTTCTTTCTTCAAGTCTTCAAGAACATCCCCTGACTGCCATGTTCCAAAGGTTATTGAGTGGCCTTGTAAAGACATCAGTCAACACCAGCTCATTTAGTACTCATGGGTACACTTTGTCATGTGCCAATAACTTGTACATGTCCAGTTTATTTAAATGTTCCTTGATCTGATCATCCTCTGCTGAGTCCTTGCCCCAGACGTTCCCTCTGGTCATCAGTGCACTACAGAAACCTCCTGGATTACTTGTGCCCTACTGCATTGCTCAACCAGCAGATACCAGGATGGTTTAAATTCTCCAAGGAAACCAGAACCCACAACTGGAAGAAGGCTTCATCTAATTCTTCTTCCTGATCAGGAAGTCCATAGCAGACACCCACAATATCATGACATTGGTTGGGCCTCAAATCCTGAGCTATGAACTTTCAGCTGGTTCATCAGCCTGCATATTCTGCTCTCTCACACAAAGGGCTTGCTATCCTTCCTATCACTCCTTCCTTGCTATCCTGTCCTGTGCTTCCATGGATTGCAGCACTCCAGTAGTATGAGCTATCCCACCACTTCCCAGTGATCATGGTGAGACCATAGCCCTGCAGCTGCACCACAAACCTCCAATTCCTCTTGTTTGTTCCCCATGCCTTTAGAGCATAGGGCCATCTGGAGAGCCACACCCTTGTGCTGATTTCCCACTAAGGTATGAGAGCTTTCCCTAAATTGTCTTCTCTCAATCACATCCTTTTTCATGTGCATACACTTTGTGTGGCTCCTTCCTGCCCTGTTTTGTTGTTTGTGAGGTCCTGGCTGTCTCTATCCCTCTGAACCCATTGCCTATCAACCCATCAACCACTTCCTCACTTGGTCATGAATCATCATTTCTCTACTCCATTGTTCCTGTTTTAAAGCTCAAGTGTACTAGAGCTAAGTGTCAGTGTACTGAAAGAACAGCTACATGCAAGTTGTATATTCTGTTCTGGAAATCAGGGAAGAAGATGTTTGCCAGATAGAGTCTAACAGTACAAACTTCAGCGATGTACAGAGAATATAAATCCCAAAAAGCATATATGAGTTTGTCATACAAGCCATTCAGTGGCATGGCGTAACATGTGAAATAAATTAGAACTGGCTTAAATCCACAGTTACAACCCATTACATTATCCTCTTTCCTTGATAAACTCATATAAAATATTTTAGTTACACTTAAGCATTCAATTAAAAAAAGCATGTAAAAACCGATTAAAATTTGGCACAGACATAATGATATTATACCACACATTGATCAAGATAAAAAAATATAATTCTTAATAAAGATGTGGTTTTCAAATTTAAAATGAGGGATAACAGTAATATTCCTAATGCAGGAACTATTTGTTTGAAATCCAGATACACTGAGACAAATTCTCCTTAAAGTAAGCTATTTAGTCTTTCATAAATTTAGCGGATTTTATTAAATCGGATATAAGTGAAACACCTTATGGTAGCTTGTTATTCCTCCAAAACAGAAGCCTCCACCTCACCTTTACCATGCATGACAGTTCCCTACTTAACGGCACCAAGAAGTCCGGGTATCTTTGCATAAGCAGGCTACAAATGAAAAGTGATGCAATGACACAGTCTGGCATAATTTTTAATTAAGTGAGCAAATGTCATTCTTTGTCTGATCAAGCCCATGTGGTGCTGATTAATCATCATGGGTTCTTACTTATCAATCATTTGCATTAAACCACAAAAAAAATTTCCTTCTGCTTCATTTAGGATGTGAGAAATGTTTCAGAGACATACACAGTAATGTCTCCAACATACGCAGGCACAAAGTACTGCTCGACTGTATCATGAATGCATGAAGACCATGACTGATGAAAGCAAACCTCCATAAAGAAGGACTGGTAATTTGGCTTCACTCATCAAATACATACCAACTCCAGATTCACAAATCTGATTCTGATTCAAGTCAGAAGTCACAGAACATTTTGTTCACATACCAAAAATTCCTTGTATTTTTTTCTGCACTTCCAACTAGAGAGCATGGCAGTTACCCAGGATGGTAACAAGAAAGATGTTTGGAATAATTTAATATACAGAATAGTTTATCCACGCAAAGCCATTTGTTATAACACATACCTGAAAATGCTAAACAAATTAGAAAGGAAGAAGCTATTTTATATACTTATATTTAGAACTTGCATCAATCATAATTCCCTCTTGCAACCTATTAGAAGTGTTAATCAACAAAACCTCCAGAATGAAGATTAACTAATGGTATTTTCTATACATGCTATGTCACAGCTTTCTTACAGGCAATTCAATTGCAAATGTACTGTAAGAATTAATTTAGTCTTCTACTGTAAAAGGTTTAGGCATGGTCTTGTCATTTATTACAGGAAGGGGTAGATTTTCCTTCTCTCTGTGTTACTAACTTCTTCAACATGCTCAAACTTCCTAACACTACAAAAATTTAAATTTGGGAGTTTTGTCCCAAAACAGAGCTCAAGTGTCATCTAACTATTCAAGTAACAAGCACAATATTTCTGTGTTTTTCTGCATGAACTGGTGTTATGCTTGCTGTTCAGATAGCATTTCATTCTATAAATGCTTTACAATATTAAAAGCACAGTGTATTTTCAGTAATGTAACTGAAGGAGTTAATTATTAAAATTAAAAATTGCCAAAAAACTCCCCATGAATTGTCCTACTCTTCTATCTAATACCCATAGGCTTGAGAGACACAAGAAAAAGAGTAATCCTTCCAGGTTTTAAAATCTTCTTGAAAAAAGAAATAACTATAAACAGGGTAATATAGAATATATTGGCTCAAATCATATAATCTTAAATTTTCAAAATTGAGGGAAAATAGAAAGACACCAGTTCTGCCTAGATTGATATGGAAAAGGGATTATCTAGATTTTTTTAAAGGATCTTTCCTCCATTAGGATTTGGGAGGAACGGTCAGGAACTGTGCTGGTAGAACTGATGATCAAGTCAGTGGATATAAACCACACTCACTATGACCTGAAACCTCAGTCCTTCCGACATTTGTACCAAGTTACAACCAAGGATTACTTTCTTAATGACAGCCCTAAAGAGGACAGGATCTTGTATTCTCGTATGTCTAGGAGTCTGATTTACATCCGTTTTCACAGATGCATTAATATGAGGGATGATGACATTATACTGACTAACAGCATTTACTAAAACTACTTCTGTCTTTAAACTGGTACACTTCATGTTCAGACATTTGGCACCACAACTCTCAATATGAATAACTAGCCAGTGATTTTTAACTCATGCAAAAAGTTGGGAGCACCATTTCACTTCAGGTTACTAATCAGAACCCCAGACTACTCTTAATCATGTTTCTCCATTTAATATAATTAGCTCAGCTTGCTGGTCAATAGCCCTAGGAATAATTTTTTTCTGCTCGATGGAGAAAGAGATGCAGATATCCTTTCTAAAGGTGATGCAGACCAGAAACCTCACTTGCGTACTGTGAATTTGTGTATTTTCTTTCTGGATACAAAATGTACCTAAGGATACTTGTTGAATGACTTAGTTGAGTGAAATGGCAGAACCGAGCCACCTCTTTTGAGCCTCTGTATGCTTACTAGGTCTGTCCCTAGCACATATCTGGAGAACAAAAGTAGGTGGATAAAAGGCAGTTCAACAAACTTTGTTCTTAACATTATGCTCACAAAGTTGCCATGGTCACTGGCCTGACACACTTCCAAATGAAGATGATGCTGGATATGTGGTTTCAGTAAGACAAAAACCAGGAGGACAAAAAATGTTGCCCCTCCTGCTCAACCATCCCATCCCATCCTATCCCATCCTGTTTGATATATGCTAATTTTGGGTTCTTTGGAGGCAAAAATAAAACTTGAATTTCAAATTACTAATCGAACTTAAAACTTCTAATTCCTTAATTCCTTGACCTTAAAGAAATATTAGTAATTGAGATAAAGAATCAATTTAATCTAATTTTAGATGTCAAAAATGAAAGCAACCAATCTAAAGAAGTCATCTAGGGTTTCTTCAACAAGTAATGCTAGAAAAGGATAATTCCGTGTCTTTGACACCTGTCTGAAGATTAGGTGAACCATCCAAGATAATAGATGTTTTCTCCTTTTTCATGCTGGCTTAGGTAAGATAGAAAAATAATTTAATAAAAACCTATTTTTTAATGTGAATTCCACTGAAGATACATAGCTTTTGAGACTGGAGTTAAACAGCATGAATCTCAAGATGAAAAATATTGTTCCAAATACAATCAAACCTTTCCCCAATTTTTTAATTTCTTCCTCATATTTCTATCAAAGGAACTGCATTGTATGTTATTACTATACATTTTGTTCACTATGGAAGTACTACCTGAATTTAGAGAAGATTAAAGCAAGCAAGCATAAGGTGTCTAATTTCTGAGGTATGGATTCTGTGGACAGTATCAGAAAGGGGAGGCATTTGAATTTCAATTACATCTCACTTTCTGGTCTAGAGTGAGGCTGAACTGGAGCTCCCACTGCAGACACTTGGTTTTGTATAAGAGTTCCCCCAATCCTGTACACAAAGTGCTCTGCTACCCCTAAGAATGGAAGAGGTTGAGGATTTGACCCCAGGTTTCACCCTTTCCAGGCTCACACAAGGTTACGGGTTCACCCAGTTCTGATATTTGTGATCACACATCCTGAACTCAAGGAAAATTTCTGATAAAATCTGTTAGGCATACTTATGGGAAAAAATCTTACTTTGTTGAACCTGACAAAGACACTGTGAGAGGTTCTAGTTGAGAAAAATTCTGTATCTATGAAATAAGGTATTTTGGTATGAATAAAGCCCTTTGTAAGAGTCAAATACTGAAAAGCTAGGACACAATGAAATGCAACATTTAAAGACATGAATTGAGATGACTTTAAATACATTTACAGTTCCACTGCAGTGTTCTGCTGGACTGTGGATTACTGCAGCTGTCAGGTTATACCTCCACCAATCTGAAATATTACTTTAAATACCCTTATGAACATTCCTTAAAAAGAAAATAAGGTGGATCTAGCTCAAACATAGAGGCCAGTTTCTGAGCTTCCCTAACATCCCTTCCTGTTGTATAATAAACACACTAAACTCCTGCAGCTGATCTTTTCAGACATTGAGTCTGTCTAGAAGTGTTCTGAGTGGTAAATTATGCCTTCTAGGCAGATTTCCTAATAGGGATTTTTTTTTAAATCGTTTGTAATTCTTCTTGTGTTTTACAACACTTAAAGTCAAATTTTTGAGAGTTCAGAAACTGGCAGATGTAATCAAAGACTACCAAGCCAATACTACAGCTATTAGAGTTTCTGGGAGTTTTGTCATCAAGTTAAATGAAAACAAAAACCAATCTGTGCATCTAAAAAGCCCTAACCCCAAAATAGATTAGTATCAAGGAGGAAATATGTATTTGATTATTGATAATGCAAATGAATTAAACTACTTTCAAACCACAGATACCAAAATTACTATATGAATAATAGTTTCAAATCTAGAAATTTATCATATACACAAAACCAGCAAAATAAAGGCAGGTAGGTAAGGAAAATACTTTGAGAAAGAAAACCCAAGCTTTTATGAAAAAAATTGTTTAACTAAAAAATCTAGTAATATTTCTGCTTTAAGACCTTACTGACTTATTCATTACATTGATTCTTAGCCAACAATGAGGACAGCCTGTGTTCAAGTTCAACTGGCCATAAATACATGAATCTACCATCTCCTCATGGGAAGTCTGCTTTCTGTTTTAGATGCACAACTGCAAAAATAACGTCATCGTAGGCCAGTAATGGAAGACAGTTTATATGTGCATAATATTTTTCACAAATTCTTACGTCGTGGCTATCTGGTTTCAAGATGTTCTGGTTGTATTCTGGAACTCAGTGAAGGAGGGAGTGTGATGCAATTGAAGCTGCATGGAGAACTCACCTGATCCTGCCCCGAGGGCGCTCGGATTGCTCTGACATAAAACTTGTGCTGCTGAGGCGAGAGGCACTGCTGGTTCGGGAAATGGCTGACACATCACTGACATCACTATCTGACGATTTGGCAGAGACGTTATCACAACTTCTGTACTGATCTGTTTGTATATTATACTAGAGATCAAGAAAAGAAAGGGTGAGGAGTCTCATCAAAACAGGACGCATTCATCGAGACAACAAATGGCCTAAGTACAACAATTCTCTTTAACTGCTTTTAGATGTAACAAAATTGTATGAAATTCAAAGAAATGCCTACATTAAACAATGCCTTTATGTCTAGTGCACAAATCAAACATGTCCATTTATGGACAAAATAAGATACTTGGAATAAAATACAGCATTGGAAATTAAATAGACTGCTGGTTCTTCAGCACACTAGAACTAGAAAATAATGAAACATTTATATGAAATATTTATGCAGCAGACATCTCAAGCACATGCATACCCATCCATTTGGCTACAGACTCTTTTAAAAATTTTAAAAATATTAAAAATATATGCTATTAAATACCTGCACATAAAACTGCATATGAGCCTGAATGAAATATAATGCTACCTGAAGCTATTAGGGACTGATTTCAGTTCCTAAGTTCTATTAAAAAAGAAAAAAAGTACATTTTCTATCTCAAAACATCTCTTTGTATTGTGATACTAGAGGACTAGTTAGGCAGAAAGGTAGCTCAACAAATATAGTATTTGTTTCCAGGCAGATCAGTTCCCTGGTCTAGTTGCATTTACATCTATCTGCACATGCATAAGCACTAGCAGAAGACCCAGCAGGGGGAATATGTGGACAGGGGAAGAAGTTACTTCACTTTTAAAATCAACTTTGACACCACACCACCTATTACATAGTGCTCTTATTGCTCATATCATCAGTCAGACAGCAATCAGTTCAATCCTAGCAATGTCACACTTACCTAAATCTTCACTGACACAGATATGAGGACCAAATAATTGTCAGGCTCACAAAACTAAAACTCTCTGTCATTAGAAGAAGGTACTCTTGGCTGGAAAGCAACTAAACCAGTGGCATACTTCCCGAAGTACATTATGGGAAAACTATTAACACATAGGAGAGCTAGGCAGTTTTTGACATGACACTCTAGGGAGTTCATTTTCCAGATCTGTGCTCTGTAAAATTGCAAGGCATAAAAGTTTATTTATGAATCATACACAAATCAGTGACTGTGAATATCCAAACTCCAACTAGGCACTGGATTGCTGGATGAGTCACTCAGCAAATGCCATGACTTAATTCCAAAAACCTGGCAAACACAAGCTTGAGTTTGTACAGATGAATCTATCAGGTCTCTTCTCCTAAAGCCAGGTTTATCTTCTCTTGCTTCAGTGCCTTTCAGCATCTATGCTTGTGTACACTTGGAAACCTCTTGGTAAAACATTGAAGATAAAATGAGGAATTTAATAGGAGTAGAGAAGGGGAAGGAATAAAGACAATTCTAAGCATCAATTGTAAATATGGAAATCTGCAGGACAAATGGAGGTTATATAAATTTACTGTCTCAGTGTATTCTTCAGGTTATTAGAACACTGCTTAGCAAAAACTCTTAGCAGTACCCTGTGAGGGCCTTGCAGTGGCTTGAGTAAAAACATCTGCAGCAGAGAAAGCTCTGGTTTATTAAAGGCAACTTTAAGAAAGTGGGTAACAAACAAGGCTCAAGTTCTCTGATATTCAAAAATATTTTCAACTACAGTGAGAATTTATTGAGAGGTTCTCTTTACAAGTGACTTGTTGTGACTTTACTGAATATAAATGCCCAATGGGGTTAAGGTGAGACTATGCTGATATGTTTATTCAGATCCCCTTTTGTTAATGGCTTGCAGTCTGTTAAAAAATTTTGCTGCTTGCTGTCCTTCAGACTGCAAGATAAAATTGGAACTCCGAAATGGAAACACAAAGCATACTAATTCTTATCAGATCTAGCTCATAATAAGATATCAAATTTTTATTCTAAAGTGTAAAAAAATATTCAAAGCAAGAATACAAGTTTGAGAACTTTTTACTTAGGCTAAATATTCAGAGGCTAGAAAACTGAATTGTTAATTCCCTCCAGTATAGGTTAAACTGCCCCAGTCTCAAGACAGCCTTGATGTCTTATGCAAAATTCCTTAAGAATTCCTAATGAATCCTTCAAGCTACTCTAAATGAGACACATAAAAATATGAAAACCACCTGGACACATGGAATGATCTGGCATTCTATTAAGCTAAACAGATTTGTAACCTGCAAAATCATCCCATTAAATAATAAAATTTATGTTGATTTTAGTGAAATAGGGATTTCACCCATTCCATATATTTAAATTATACCTAGAAATTACTCCTTTGCAGTTGAGGTTTTAAAAACACTTTGTTTAAAATAAAACCAAGCAATCTTTCTCAGATGCATGGGGTTTCTTAAGCATAGTAACAGACTGTCTCAGAAATACCTCCATGTTTTATTTGTGTTTGCTGTAGACAATCTGACTTCTTCCCTCTGCCATTATAATGTCCAATTACCTCTCTTCCTCACCAAAAAGTCCATATTCTCTTTGTACCCTCTGGTTTGAGAGTGCATACAGTGAATCTGCAATGGTGGGAGACTTAGGTGGTCCCTGAGCAACCATGACATGCTGCTGGGGAGGGCAGACTCCCCCATCCAGAGAACCATCAAGGCCAGATGCAATGACTTCTGGAAGCTGTCCTGCTGGAAGCCTTTCTTCTAAGTATTCAGGGAGGCATAGGCTGCTGGCCTTTGTCCCAAGCCACACCCAAATCTGGCTCTTGAGCACTCAACTTATGGTTCAACAGGTGGACTGTGTATGTCATGAAGAAAATCCTTTGTTTCACTCGTACTGAATTCGCTCCACCTTTCAGGGGTTATCTACATGGGCTGGGGAAGATGGGGAGGAGGGAGAGAGAGAAAGCATCAAGCATGGTTTTGGAGCTTACTGGTTAGAACACTGGGAAAGTAGTTAGAAGTCCCAGTTTGTGTATCAGTGGCTGTTTAGAGATTCAGCTTCATCAATTGACTGCTCAGTATCAGTATGAAACCATTTATTGGTGCAGGGGCCTTCAGCCCAGGTATCATCCCCTGTAAGGGGGGGACTATATACATATCCTCAGTCTGTTTTGCTCCATATAGTCCAGCAGTCCGAAAAATTGAATTGTTTTGTGCATACCAGACTGGCTTAAAGGACAGTTTTTCATATGTTGGTAAACAGAGAATTTTACAGTGCGATGGGACATAAAGAAAAAACTGAATCCATGTCTTCTACTTGCCTTGTATTGCAATCACACAGCTAATGAAGAAAACATGAAGCATCCTTTCCTAAATGAGATTTTCATGGCATGGCTGAGCTTTCCCTACCCCTTTATACTGTATGCCAGGGCTGTGATTCCCAAGAAACTGAAAACCTTTTCCTTCACAGAAATAGAGATTAGCACAAAAAGTAGTGATGGTGAAAATTAATGCTGAGTGCTACATAGTTTACATTTTCCTACTACTACTTCTGGATTTAGCTTTTCCTTCCTATACCCGCTCCTTTTAATTCACTGACCTCTACAGAAGGCATACAAGTTTTCCTACCGATTTCCTACCTACCTCTGACACAATCTGATAGTCAGTCATCTCAGCTAACAGATGAACAAAATGAAAGAAATTTTGAAGTTAACTTTTTTCCCTTCAAACATAGAGAGAAGTAAATAGTACTCTTCCACAAAGCAGTGCTAATTAAAATGAGAATATTTTACTGTTGCAATACATCTGAATGTATCATTCAGAAGAAAAATAACATGGACTAAGATCCTCTTACATGGTATCTGCAATGAAGCAATGCCTGCAGGTTTCCAGCTGGGCTCAAAAATAATATGATACAGTTGTAGTGTAAAGCAGAAAACTGCTGCTCTTTATAACTGCACATATATTTGCAATAAATTTCCCCGACATGTTAGATTTAAATATTATATCATTTTGAAGCTTCGAAACAAAGTATATTTTCAGTGCAATCACTTCTCTTTCAACTCTGTATCTTAAAGCTTATGTAACATTCCTTTTCCAAGGTGCACTATTTATGACATTAGGAGAGTTGCTGAAGTTTGCAGCAACTTCAATAGCAATTACTAAGGAGTAGGTCTGGTTTTTTAAACATTAATAGCAGCTAGTTTCAAATGCCAAAAATACCTGCACTGTCCCTGCCTGCACTACAAAAACAGAAGTCTACAAACAGCTGGAATGCACTTCTTCCATTCACCTTACCACCAGTGGAGCTGTTACTTCTTGCACACCAGCAAAAGGAGAAAAAAGGGGTATGATGAACTGCAGATGTATTAACATCAATGGGAAGAATGCAGACATAAACCAAGAGTGTACTTACAAATAATTTTACAGCTCCTTAATGACTAACAATGTTAGCAATTTTACTGATTATAAGGCACATCTTAGAAGTCATTTAACAGTCCATTATAATTGGATTATCTTCCATATTAAGAGGTATTTCTATTTCTAGATTTAACTCCCAAAACCATGATGAATACAAGAGTTCAGAGCTTTGAAAACTGAATGAGTGTGCTGTCCTTTGACTACAAAAAAAGCCTCAGGTGATTAACCTTGGCAAATACATACCTCATTATGTGCTTAAAATGAGGAAATTAAATGAGAAAATAAAATGGGCATTAAAATGACGAAAAAGAAATCCAGACCACATTCATATATTCACCCAGGGACTTATGCAAGTCTTGAGGTTGCAGCTATCTTTTGAGGCACCATACTCTAACGAGGAAGTTTGTCAGAAAACACTGAATCCTGCACAAAGCACCTTGAGTTTTATGATTGCTCACACAGGGTTCCTCTGAATGCTGCCAGCATTCACAGCCCAGCAGTTGGCACCTTGGGGTGTTCAGGACTCATCACTGACTTCCATCAGTTTCTGTCTTAGGAGCAGCTCACACTGTGGTCCAGAGCCCACTAAGCACCAATGATTCTAAATAACTCCTCCTATAATTGTATCCAGCTACTATGAACACCGCTCAACCTCCGAACAGGGAACAGAAAAAACGAGCAAGTCAAACCAGGAGGAAACTGCAGTGAAGCCCACAGGTCAAAGGAATGGAACTCACTACATTTTGTGAAATCCAGCCAGTAGTGGAATGACTGCAATCTTAATATGACATAAAGAATTTTTTCTTCAAGGTTGGTGAAGGGGACCAAAGGAAGATTCTCACCACATCTATGTCCAAAAGCACTTTCCATACACAGCCCTAAATGCCTTGCCCAGCATGACGTAAAACTTAACATAATCATCCTCCTATCAGCCCAAGTATCCTACCCAGCCCCTCCTTTAGACATGAACTGTTAACACATAAGAGTTAAGACAGTAACTACTGAGTTAAATCCACAGTGCCACTGAATAAATGCATGATACACTTTTCTGCTAAATGCTTTTCAATCATATACAGTCTTAAGTCAGTAGTGCATCTAAATACAGAGTGATATCCTTTTAAAGTACATACTACAGTGCTCTAGTCAGTTACTCTCTTGAATAAACAGACCTTCCAAAAAAATGGAAAGCCGGAGCAGCTGCAGCATGGTGTTTGTGTTCTGTGTGTGGCATCTGGAATAAAAAAAACTTACTGTATTTTAAATTAAAAGGCTAATTAAGTTATACTGTAATTTACCTCTGTGCAAATCCAGAATTATGCCACCCATGTTTTGGTTCTCTCAAGCACTGAAACAGTGAAAATACGTGCACACTAGCCACTACAGCCTTACCAATACAAAAGAAAGAAGGCAGACATATTTAAAGCTCTTCTTTAAACCCTTTGACAAATCCTCAGAGGTCTGGCAGTTTTTTAAATTTCTTTTTTTGTTTAGCTTATTAGAAGTTAACTGTCTCACATAAATTATGGAGCCTTACCACTGCACTGGAAGGAAATGAGGATGTGAGCTCTGTGAAAGTCTCAAAACAACTAGAGTGAAACAGCCATGAAGATACATACAAATGTTGCAGGGTGGACAGTTGCCTGTTCAAAACCCATTAATGGATGTTCAAACCAGAAACCTGCATGGTGTATGCTTGGAAAACTATTGCTTGCTTACTGAAACTAGAAAATTGAGAAACTGAGTGGTAAAACCTACAGAACTGTAATGCATCAAAAATGGACTGGAAATTGCAAAGGACAGATCACAATATCTCTTAAAAAAAAGGCTTGTTTCAATATAAGAGAAAACTTATTTAACTTCCAGGAATTATTTTGTATATGCATAATTAACCATTGCAAATATGATCCAATCCCATATGGAAGGAAATTTTTTGAATGATTTAGAGAATTTTGTATGTAATGAAACAAGTGTATGTGCAAATGCTAAAATATTGGAACAATCAAATCCATGTGAGTTGATTGCTCTGAAATGCAGAATGGACTCTTTTTCTCAATGTGCAGCACAGTATAATTTCTCTTACAAATATATTTATTTTTTGAAGCAATGGGCAAACACTGTTATTTGGGAAAGAAAGAAGCATTTTGTTAAAGAGGGACAAACTCTACTTGCAACTGCTACTTCTTTCATAGTCAGTTAATATTTATTTTTCGTTATTCCAGAATTTCTATTACACCACTTAGCATTTTTTATTTTTTTATTTAAAATAAGTATTGTTTCTGCAGCTTTTGAAGACTTTTCACAGATTTTGGCAGCAGAGATTGGGTACAGTCTTTGGTTCTTAGAAGTCTGTCATCAGCTTTACCACACCAGCTGATATGACTAACAACATTTTCATTGAGCTGTCCAAATCTTCATGTGTCTTGGTTATTTTCTTGACTCTTTCACCATTTTCTCAGAGTAGCGAAAGACAGTAGCATAAGGTTTGCTTTGGTAACATTTTAAAAGTGAGGACTATCACCACAGTGAAATGAAGCAAACAGATGACCTGACAGAACCTATCAGCTGGCCAGTTTGAATATTGGCAATTTTTTAAACAGACTGAACATCTCAAGGGTTGTCTTTTTACAGTGGGAGAAGGGGAAAAGTTGGGGGGAGGAAAAGTGTTCTGAAGGTGTGGTATGATTTTTTTTTTTTCCCCTTCTTTTAGGTCTGTTAATAAACTTCTTTATATTCTTTTGAGTTTTGTGCCTGCTCTGCTTTCTCCTAATTCTTATGTCACAGAAGGTAAACAGTAATGAGTATTTTGGACCAAACCACTACACAGCCACATCACTGAATATCACAGAGTGTTAGAATGGGCTAATATAATTCTTTCTTAGCACTTAAAAATTAATTCTAGGTTGGACCATCTTATCTAGGACTCCAACATTATCATGAAGAAAATACATGAAAAGTTAAAGATTTAAAGTCCAGGGCAATTCTTCTTACCACCGTTTTAGCATGGAAAAAAGTACATGCCTGTCAGAACACAAGGTACTCCAAAAATATTTCTCAGATAACAACTGGCGGAGAATTTGCTTCTTCAAAATTTTCCTCATACTTTTAGATAAAAAATTCTGAATAAAATCATTTCAGTGTTCTTTTCATTTAGTACTCATTATACTTTCAATTTTGATTTAATTTCCACATGTATATAAAACCAAAAGAAGATCCTAGAAATCACAAGGTTCTAAGGATAAGAGAAATTTGTAACATTGCAGGTTGATGTTTTCTAACTACTATTCATCCATACATTGGATCTACACTGATCAAATAAGATAAACGTATTGGAGAGCAAAAATTATGCTTATGGTAAGTAGAGTGAGAATTAAAAAATATGTTTCAGAATGATAAATACATTTTCAATGTATTCATACATTTGTATATTTCAATACAAATTTCAATCAATCTGTAAGCACATATAATCTAAATCAGAAAACTGGCCTTTGACTTGGAACAAAGGTCTCTGGTCATACTGGCAAAAGTCCTCAGATTGTGTATTACCTCTCTCTCCTGAAAACTTTATCAACCCTATTCTGACTATTTTTTCTAACATGTTAAGTGGTTGGGAAGTACCACAGAGACACACTGCATCTCACCCTCTTGCCCTGAGTGGACCTCTCTTGAAGGTAATAGCAAACCCAGCAGCAAATGAGCTGTTCTAGTTAAACAAATTCTTGCTTCTAATAGAGGACCTAATTGGAAATTTCCATCCCAGCTGTTGAGTTTTTTTAATAGCACTGGTGTCCCACAATTTGGCCATTGAGGACCTAAAGCCTTGTTTGTCTTGTTTCTCTTCCTTTTGAGAATCGTTCATCTAAGTTCTTATTAAAGTTGTCTGCATGTTTAACTGCAACAAAGATCTTGAACCAATCTTTCAAATCTGTTAGATATTAAAAGTTACCCACCAAATTTCCTATTCAACCATTCCTAAGTAAATTTCTGATTTTGTTTTAGAGGAGTACCTCACTTATACATTATTTTAACCTGTATCTCCAGGAGCATCCAGCTCCTCAGAGCTTGAATTGTAAGCAGCAGTGCAGATGTGCAAGACATTTTCAGCAGTTTGCTTAGAAGCAGTTCAAATTATAAAGTTGTGGGCTATCATTTTAGCCTTATCAAGAAAACAAAATCCCTTTATATAACTTCATTAATGTAATTTCAATATATTCCATTTTCACAGAAACTCTTTACGCTTTTATTAGAAAAGGAAATCAAAGTAATCAGTAGGTATCTCAAGAAAGGAAATACTTTATCTCTGACATTATTAGGATGCAAAAAAATTATACAAATATGAGAACATCTGCATGGGATTGGGCCTAGTTCTGTCTGGCTCTCTACACATCAGACAGCAACAAGGGCCAACCTACTCTTTTATGGCCTACTTTTCCAAACTCCAGGGATTCGAAGTCTGAGGACTTCCTAAGCTAGAGGTAACAAGTCTTTGTTTAACAGCTGTTGAAGGATCTTTCTTTCCTGAACTAGTTTTTAAGTATTTTGGTTTTTACAGATTCATTTTAGGTGATGTCAAAGACTAACTCTAATGCACATCAGATGGGGGCAAAAATGATGCCAAAAAGCTATTACTTGAAGACATTTCTGTCAGACTTTAAAATACAGTGTTCTTGAAGGTTATATGATATTTTAAATAAACAAGTTTATGCCTTCAATTTTCAAGCCAAAGTATCAATCCAATACTACTGACTTTACCTTGGTATATTGCTCACGCTCATGTTCTTGGCTAGAACCAGACCCTGATGTCTGATTATAACGGTGCACTTTCATTTTCATCTGTCTCGTTCGCTCCTCCACTACTAAGCTTGCTGCAAAAACACACAATGAAAATCAATTAAAAATAGAGAAAAGTTTTTGGAAAAAACAAATGGTTTAGCAACAATTTTAGCTTATTTCCATTTCAACAAAACAAAGAAAGGTACAAACATGTAGAACAAGCAGGGTGTAAACACAGAACAAAGGAACACTAATGTCAAGAAATCAACCACTTTCATTGCGAGAATCTTTACCTGAAAATGGGCAGACATCCCAATTTCTACACATAATCAAGCTGGTGCAACAGATATGAAAAGAGTGAAAAAATTTAGGTAGCAGGCTGAATTATAAACCTGTTAAATATTCTGGATGCAGGGGACATAAATCCATGATCATCTAAGCATGTGTTTGTTTAAATGTAGAAAATATTACAGTAGCATTCTAAGAACTAATGCATTAAACTGGTATTAAAACTAATTTTAAAGTAATTAACTCCTCCTACTGTCTTGAAACATAGCAGTTTAACAGAGCTAAGACTATTTAAGAGAAATAATTTCTCCATTCAACCAGTCCTATCAAAATACACTAATCTTCTAGCAGGTTTTTTTTTAACAAGAAGTCCTTTAAAATCACTACTTTGCTCTGTCATGTTCACTTTTATTTCAAATAAATTTGTGTGTGTTTTTCATATTCCATATGGTGGTGTTTCTTTAAAAACAGAAATCTTACACCTTCAAGAAGTTGTGCTATAAAGAGCATCTTCTTCAATTTTAACAAGTTATGTCAACTAATATCGGCTGTGCCTGCCACAGATACATGACCTTGTACTAACAGAACGAGAGGTGTAAAAGCCCCTGGGCCAAGGCTTCCTCAAAATCAGTTAACCTTTGTGGTAGTGAATAAATTTCAGAAGGAACTATATATTCTGCTATTCTTAAACTTGCTAACATTTTAAATTCAAAGCAGTGCAGGTAACATCAATACCATGAAAACTGGCACTTTTTTACAGTTTTAGAACTAGACCCAAATATTTATCAGTAACTATTCTAAATCACAGGAGCATTCACTATATTCATGGTGGTTTAAGAGGTTATAACATCCCAGAACAACTTCTTTTAAGTTGGAATTTTTTAGTGTGTCACAAATTAAATTTTATTTGAGGCAACCTCCACAAAATCTTCTGCTTTTGTGTCAACCATGGATTTATATTACTCTCGAAAACAACTAATTTTATAAGTCAAAGAGCCCCTCCCCAGATCAGTGATGGGCAAGAGACACCTATATTAAAGCTGCACATAGTCAATTTGCAATCACAAAACACAGAGAATTTTAAATTACTGGAAAAGAAGTAGTTATGTATTTTCAATTAAGAAGTACTGAAGCTCTCATGTGTGGCTTTTACACTGTTAGTTCACTGGGGCATTCTTTACACATTTAATTCTTTTGTCTCTGCTTTGCCAGCACAAAGATACAAGGCCGAAAAAAAAAAGGCAGTACACTCAGGATTGGATATTTTAAAGTATAAGCTACTGCACAAATCACAATTGTGCCTGCATGTACCATTTGTAACATGCCTATGGAAATGATAGAATGTCTGTGTGCTGGTTGGGTGTGAAAAAATATACAAAGGCATCACCGTGAATTGCTTCCACATTTCTCATTTAAAAATAAGAAAATTAAGTACAACAAACTACATTAAAATTCTGCTACAACTACAAATTTAAGGCGCAAAATAAAGTTATTGTAATCTTCAATCTCCCATATCCAGAGTCCAATCTAGCAAATTCTGCACATGCAGAATGTCACACTGGGCCCAGCAATTATTCCAGATGACTAATTATGTCAGTAAATGTGTACCTTAATTGCAATGAGTCCAGTTCCACCATCAGATATGCAGGCACAGCTCCAATTACTTCAATGGAAGTTGCATGGAGGTATCTGAAGGCAAAATTGAGCACTTTAGGTGAAATTTTTAAAGATGGCCTCTTATTTTAAGGACAGATATGAAAGGATTAAGATATATCAATTAGGAACTGAAGTAAAAAAATGGATATCTTAATCCTATCATACATGCATGAAATAGACTGATGATACAAAATCAGAGGCAAAAATGAGACCCCTTTAAAAATTTATCCCTATATGTGTATGGTGCACAGATTAGAGTTACTCTAAAATATAACCCTTTCATTGTGTGAATTTTACGTCCTTTACCCTGTCAACTGTATGTTATACTAAATAATATATATGTTACCCTGTATTACCTGAGATACCTGAGAAAGAATGTTCTATTATGTAATGAAATGCTGTTTCAGAGGTTCTTTCTTCAGTCAAGATTGAGTAAATAGTCAACCTAAATACTGTAATTCTTGATTTTTGTTATGTTTAAATCCTTAAGCTTAACACGTTTATGTTTTCTTTTTATTTTATAAATATGATTATATCAAAGAACATTAGAACAATTAATCAGGACTGTGAAGTAAATCTAAATTCTCTAATGGAGAAAGTGCATGAAATAAAATGTAATTTAGCACCAATTAGCTGTGAATTTATTTCTAAGCATGCAGTTGCATGAAACTACTCTAGAAAATCCAACTGTGTTCTTTCCAGCTTTGTTTACCATGCACATCTGAGCATATGTTGAACACAGCTCACTTCAGTGATGGAAAATTTTATCTGCCTGACTAGTGGCCTGGTAAAACTTTTACATGTTAATCACGAGAAGCAGAAAAAGAGGTTAACTGGAGAGCAAAAGCACATTAGCAAAACTGTAACAACCATAGGTAACAACACCATATGATCACATCGCTTTCTTGAACACAGCTGGTTACCACAGGTAACAAAAAACTGACATAAATTGTACTTCAAAAACTTAGCCTGCCTCTTAGAAAAATAAGGATCTACTTTCTTTTAGGACCCCAATATTTACAGAGTGATTACTGGAGGTGTTGAGAGGCAGAACTACACAGTAATTTAGAGATCACAGCACTGTAATCCCAAGACCTTTAAATTCTAGAGTGGCCCTAGAATAAAAAATGAAGATTTACCGTAAGTGTCTCAAAATAGTGGTACAACTACAATCAATATCAGGTGTGTAAACATGTTATTCTTTGGGTCAGAAGTCACACTTCAAAGAGCTGTAACTCTCATCTCTTCAAGAGCTGATGATTCGGACGTGAGATTAGTCAGTGTAAAAGTAATTGAGAGAAGAGAACTCATTGATCAGACTGCTTAAATAAAGGGTGCAGCTTTATAGCCAAAGATTTTACTACTAGTAAAGCACGGGAAGGTTAACAACAATGATGTACATAAACAATCAAGCCATGCAGGAGATAAAAGACAGACATATGAATGGAATCAAAATGTTATATTTCAATTCCATTAATCTATATATAAACCAGTCTGACTCCTGTAATCCCAGGTGTACTGGGTCTGGCTGGGATGGAGGCAGTTTTCTTCACAGCTGCCTGTTCTTCCAGTTGTGACTAAGTGTTGATACCACACCAGCGTTTTAGCAATCACTGAGCCGTGCTTGTACAGCACCAAGGCCTTCTCTGTTCCTCATGCTGCAGCCCCCTGCCCTGTCCTGGCTTCCCCCTGCCCCCAAGTAGGCCATGAGAGGAAAAAGGTGGGACAGGTGACTCCAACTGACCAAAGGGACCATTCCATATTGTATAGCATCATACTCAGAAATAAAACTGGAGGTAGTCTACAATATACAATTTTGTAAGACACCATTTAAAAGAGGCATGGAATAAACTAAAGAAAATAGCTACAGATCTCATTTGCAGCCTGCAATCTACCCTCAAAGAAAATTAGGACAAACTAACAGTTGTTTTTTCTTAAAGGAGATATCCACTTAATTTTTCTAAGACTTTACCCATTTACTAAGATTTTATTGCTAGTCATATTCCTTTTAATATATGAGCATTATGTCAAGATTTACAGAGTTAACATCTGGTGCCACTTTGACACTTTGAGGAGTTGACAGCCCTCATCTTTATTATTATCCTCAGAAAACTACTATAGGCATGTTTCAACCCCTAAATGCTGTTTAACTGAGGCAGAAGTTAGCACTGGCTAGAATTCTAAATGTTCAGAATATATCTACCTTTTCAATTACATACAAAATAACACCACAATAATCGATATACTATACTAATATATTAGATGTAGTAGGGCAGATAAAGTTCTCCTTTTTTCTTTAACCAAACTTTTCTAGACAGATGTGTCATATGGCATATTTCTGTTATCCACAGAATATGAATCTAACAATTCAAGAAATACAACTTTAAAAGAAACTTGCATTTGCATCAACAACAGACCAACCCTATGAAAATCATTGAGAGCTGCAAAAGCAGCACTAATAGTAGTGGCCAGTGCAAAAGAAACAGAAGTAATTTTAAGGTCTAAAGTTCTCTAAGGTTTGAAAGGGTGTCTAAACTTTATACGATATGGAAAATTTCTCAAATGACATGATGCCTTAACACCCATCTATTAGGCTGACAGCAAAATGTATGAAACTTATGTGGGATCTTTTAGATAAAGATTGTACCACGGGCAGCAATAATGAACTAGCAAGGAACAGCAAAAATGCTGTAGATGCCTTTCTAGCTCTAGTTTTTTATTCCTGAGCTTTAACTCTTTAGATATCCACCTCTTTCATATTGCAACATTCATCAAAGAGACTCTATATTCTGAAAATTTTGGAAAACAGTGCATTTTGTCAAAAAATAACATCTAATAAGAACCCCCTCACACATTTCAAAAACAGATAGGTAAGTCAGATAAGTAACAAGATACATGTTTAAAAAGTCAGGTGCTTAAGCACAGGAGCAAATTTCCATCACTTGCAGTCATTAAGTGAAAATAACTTTCTAAAGGACATTCTTTCTCAAAACCAAGTATGGTCTTAATGCCAGAATGACTGGTGACAGTATCTGTGATTCCAACTGATAATTATACTGTGCTTTTCTAGATGGTAGAAAACCTATGGATGTTTTAGCACTGGCTGTACCATTTTTTGTAATGATGAAGTCTGCAACAAACACAGATTTTTTTTTCTTGAGGTACTTCATATTTCTGTTCAAGACAGTCAAGATAGAAAGAGGAGGTGCAGGCAAACAGTATGACTTGAAAAACCTCCAAGTCTTACCTGCACTATTAAATGTCATAGTAAGCTACAAGAAGAAATTGGCATCAATATTTCAGATAGCTGTAACTCTTTCCAGAATATATCACACATCCATCCTTTATGATGCAAACTTTAAGAGGAAAAGTCTAGAAGTCTAAAATGGCACAAAGATTTCTTACCTAATGAAGTACTGAAAAATAAGTTGAAGTGAAAATTTATCTCATAAACAAATCTCATAATAACAGTGTCTCTGGGGCAAACCCAACAGGTTCAGGCAGGGGACCAGAGGACTGCACTTATTCCAGAAGCCAAGAGAGGTCTGACCTATTTTTCAGTTTCAGTCTTCATATTAAGAAGAAAAGTCAAACAGTGAAAAACAGCTACAGCTATAGTGCAGTGTAGAAGTATGTACACAGCCTTTCTATATAGTAAAAGCCAGGAGAATCATCTGTCTGTGCAACTTAGATGCTCTGTGGATGGGAATCAGGGGAAAAAAACCTATCTGGTTTGAGGAATTATATATGAAATAATAATAAAAAAAATCTGGTTTGAGCAGTGGCAGCTGAAGAAGAAACTCAGAGGAACTTATGTCCATAACAAAGACAGGGAAATAAAGCAGCAACGAGATTTGGATGAGAGAATCCTCTAGTGCAGAGATGGCTGTGTGGCACAGAAAAGAGAAGTCACACTGGTACTGGACCAGGATGATCCATTTCAGAAGTAATACAGAGAGTCTCTAGTTCATTTCTGTTGATCCTTCAGGATGAGTTTTGCAGTATGTACACACAAAATATCCTGGCAATAGGTTTCCTGCCTTTAAAGATTCACAGCAAACTCTACCATGAACTTTAAAAAGCACAGAAAATCATAAGCAGATAAATGTTTTGAAATATAAGGTAAGTAACACTGAAAAATCAATTTGTTGCCAAGATGAAGAACTTGCTATGACTTCCTTGAATAAACAACTTCAAAAAGTAATGGCAACATGCAGATAGTGAGGGAGATGCCTCTGAACCCTGCTCTGCCTGACCAGAACCTGCTGTAGCTATTTCAAGTTTGTGTGCACAGATTTCCTTTCCATGGGATCTGATACTGCTCTGGACCTCCTCCCAAACATAATCAAGGCATGACCAAGGCACATATGCAGATTTCCAAGCTGGGAGATGAGCTTGGATCTCTCAGGCATGGTGGCCATCTTGAGCTTAAGAACTCACTCCAGAAGGAAGATAAGCCAATATAGAAACCTGAACTGGCTGATGCAATGTTCAGTTCTTTCTCAAAGAGTTTCAGGGGTGATCCACAGAGAAGCTTCTATGTAAAAGGAAACAACAAGAAAAGAAACACAGACCTCTTAAAATTTGAAAAAAACTCCAAAACAAACCACTGATTTTGGCAGCAGAAAAAGTCAGCGTTTTCAAAATCTGCTGAAGACTTTATAGCAACCTTTTCCATGGATTACATGGAACAGATTTAATCCATCTGCTTTGTTGCAGACTTATTTGGTCAGTGTTGTTCACTTCTGTAGTATATGCTTTCTCTCATATTTATGTCCTTCCACATAATGTCCTGTAACTCCCCCATTCTCATCTCTAATTCTCCTACTGTCTATTCTTTTTACCTCTTGTCAGAAGTGACAGTGGGCTACTGGTGTAAATCAGCTCAAATTAAGATATTTATGGTCCCCCAGGTCTGCCAGCACTTCACTCTTCCTGCAGCTCTTCTTTTGCCCAGTTCTTTTTAGCCTCTGGGTTTAATCTGCAATCAGCTCCCTTGAGCCAGAGGAATCTGTGCATATAAATATCCCACCACCTTCTACACATGCCCAAATCTTGGGCCAGATCCATCCAAATCTTGTGGAAACAAGCTCTTTACAAACCTGTTACAGACAGTCTAGTTTGTCTGCATAAAGTCCATTGTTTTAAACAAAAAAACATCCACTGCAGCCCAAATCTTGACAGAGGCATAACCAACAAACAGGTAAGATTGATTTCTACTGTCCTGTTTGAGAGAAATATAAATACTGAGAAATAATTTGTAAAATCAACCACTTTTAGCATTTTCTTAAGACATTTCATAGTATATTCTAAACATTGCAAAAATAACATGTAATTGCTAACACCTAAGTTACATATTTCTTTTTCATCTTTTTTAACATTATCATAAAAACATACTTGTGTATGTTTGACATGGGTGTTGGATTTCTTAGCTAGTGGAGCAGCTGCTTTATTTTTACGTCATCATTCATCCCTTCGGAAAGCAAAGTAGTGGCAGGAAATACTTTGATTCAAGCGTAACTCATACTTTGGCTGTGACCCACCCAAGCCTGTATTCAGACCAGAATTTCCCAAGATGAGCAGGACTCAGGCACAAAGGTTAGAAAAAGTTAATCAGTACTAGTGATGTTTACGCAGCATAGTATTTTGATTGTAACATTAAAAGGGTGGGGTGTTTTTTAAATTTTTTTTCTCTACAAGCTTCATTTGCATTTTGATATAATTTCTACTTTCAGCTAAAAGGAAAAAAAAATTAGACTTTCCTGCAATGTGGCCTTGACAGAGACATAACAGACTACAGTTTTCACTTTGTGGGACAGCCTTAGATACCTGTTTTTTGAGCTCACCGATTCTCTGGTTATCAGCACAGGCATAGAGAATTCATTGGAGGTCAAATTCATGGGAGGTGAGCACTGTATGTCTGCCCCTAAAAACCTGCCCTACAATAGGAGTAACTTTCTGACATGGGACTGATTGGAAATAGAACACAGCTCATTCTTCAGAATCTCTCTGCATACAAAAAATAGTTTCTGACTATAATCACCTTCAACTATTCCTAAGCCCACACCTAGGAAACATTCTTCACAGCTGCCAAGGACTGGGGCTGCATCACACAGAAGCATGTGCTGTGCAGAACTCAACAACAGTTTAGCAAAAATCTTAAGTCTTTGTGCAAACTTTAACTCAATCAAGCACCTTCTGAGCCATGTAAAATACTATTAGCCCTGTTAAATCCAGTATATTGCATTTCAATAGGAGCATGAAAAATCACAAGAGAACCCATTTTGAGATTCTAAAGAGGAGCATCAGATAGCGTGGAGATATTTGAGAAACAACCTTTTTGCCTGCTAACACTGTTAAATAAAACCTATATACTGATATGGAGTATATTGAGGGAAAAGGCAGTATCAACAGTTGCCAAACATTTGTAAGAAATTATATAAATATTTACCTTTTGTGGGAGAGTTAAAATTCTCTTGCTCTTCAATGAATTAAATGCACGGAATGATGGAAACAGAAAAAGAAATCAGCAAATTTAAAGTTAGATAAAGAAATGTGTTACATGTGACAATGGCGTGTACAGTAGGTAGTACTCCAGCATATGTAAAAGTAATGTAGAAAATTAAAGTGATAAACCATGACAAATAATAAAGCCTATGACTTTTTCTTTAAAATTAACAAGAACAATGATGTTACAGAGAACCAGATTGTGGAGTCTTTAAGTATTCTGCTAGAGAAATATCATGATATCCAAATTTATGAATGACATAAAAATCTTAAAATTGTTTTAAATATCACTCTTACTTCTGAACCACACAGCACGATTTTAGATTCTGAAGCCTCTTCTGCAATAATGAGTGTTAAAAATTTATTTTCTATTAACTGAAATCTATAATACTCAATAACCACTGGACTATTAAAAATACGTTTTTAAGGAAAACATAAAAGATTATGAGGCTTGAACTCATTTGCAGAAGTTAGCAGTGCTAAGAAGAATACTCTCCAGCATCAGTAAAGATTCCACAAGCTGCCTCAAAATACGCAGTGCCACCTAATAATTTAAAAATAAAACCACAAATATGGAGACAAAACAAACAACACTGATAGACTGAAATCTAAAACTGAAATGAGTTATTTTTTTTCTTCTGCCACTCAATTTTTATACCAATAGATTTGAAAAAATTTTTTACTGAAAGGTTTTGCTCTTTTACCATTACTACAGCCATACTCTCACAGCAACGACATTTCAATGATCAAGTACACATACAAAGAACTGTTTTCACTAGCACTTCTTTTTTTTTAGGATCTTAAGTCAGTTAAATATAAAAAGATACTTGCAACTCAATGTATTATTTGACAACATACTGATTTTCTGTACAGAATTCCGATTCTAATTTGTTAAGAAAAAAAACTGGACACCAAAACACTTTGTTCCTCTGTGACATGACTACCACTGTACAAATATCACACACATGAACTTTATACATGTAATCTCCATTCAGTCCCAGCAGAGTCTTTATGTAGCTTTCCTTCATGTAACAGCAGCACACACACACACACGTGCACTTCATCTTTCATACAAGCACTGTACAAAACTTGTGCAGCTTTTTGCAACATGAGCTACGATACAGCACTACCTAATGCTGGACACACGTTTGCTTTGCTCAGTGTCACCACATGAGCCCTACTGCTGTCACCAGATGCCACTGGAAACACACACAACCACACTGCTTCAGTCAGGTTTATAGATGCTCTTCACATGGAAACAGACTATTATCACAAACTTTACTCTCATTATATGACTTCTGAAATAGGAAACTACATTGTCAAAGCTATGAAGAAGAAACCATGCTGTGAAGACCCAAATAGAAGCAGATAGAGGGAGTAAGACCTGTTTTGCATGAATTAGCCCTGAAAGATTGTTTCTATACTACAATCATTGCACATTTTTATTGCTGGTTCATAAACTTCAATAGTACTTTTTTTTTGTTGTTATTTACTTGCTAGATTACCTAATATAATCCCTACTAACATCTGCTGGTGTATTCACTTCCTTGATCAATACATCGATCAACCATTATGCAAAAGTGTAGAAACCCACCCTCAAATCATATCCAAGCAAGAATTCCTGTGATGTTTGATAGCTGCAATGACAGAGGACAGACTGGATAAAGATCACAGAGGTATCCTTTATACAAAAGTGTAACTTAAAAACCATGCAACTACATCACAAAGTTCTTATAGAAACAGCTGAAAAGCAAAGTCAATGCAGAATTCCCACCCCTCTTTACAATTTGCACAGTTCCACTCAAACATGATGAAAATAAAAAAACAGTGATGCAAATCTCTTATAGCCCAGCACAGAATGACATATTGAGAATATACCATTGTCCTTACCATGGCTTAGAACTTCACTGCTTTAGTCACTGAGCCAAAACATCTTCATAGCATTAGGTCCTTTTATAAAATCATCCATTAATACAAAAAAAAATCAAAACCACTTCTTTAGTAGCATAAATTAGGGAAATGACTGTTAAATTGTGATGTCTTGAAAACACACACAGACACGCCTATAAAGGACTAACTTTCAGTATTGAAACATCTCAAGACCTTTCAATATAACAGCATCTCAATGTGTCTTGCACTCTAAGAAATACTGCTGACAGGGCTGCAAAGGAAATAAATACAGCTATGTCTTCCTTGAATATGACTGTAATAAAAATAAAAATCACATTGCCTAAAAATTACAGAAGCCTACAGTCTTAACTGCAATCACTTTTTAAAGTCTGCATGCTCTCGAATTGCTACTATTTAGTTTAAATTGTCTCAAGTGAAAATAACTATGCCTCTCCTCCACTCTAAAGCTACACAAAGTTGCTCTCCCCTTCAGAACATAATCGCCAAGAAGCCTGTTCTTTTTTTGCTTTTTTTTTGCCAGTGTGAATTATAATGCTGTTTTAAGGTTTAAGTCCTCAAACTTGACCTTTTCCTCTACATTTAAGGTTGTTTCCCCATTCCTGATCTGTAGTACCAACTCTATTTCTGCAATGGAATAAGGATCACTACTTTGGTCTTCTCTGTAACAATTACCTCTCTGAGATTTTTCTTTAAAGAAAGTATATATATTATTATTCAGGACCTGGCAAAACTACCTTATTTTGCCATAAATTGAATTTTTATAATTCTCAGACTGCCAAACAGAGTAGTAAATAAGACAACATCATTTGTTAGAGACAAGGAGACAACCTTTTTTTAGTTCTAAACTTGACAACAAAATGGAATTTCTGAAATACAACCTCAGTAAAGCCTTATTAGCATGGATGTGATCACTTACACAGCTAAAGCTAAAGACAGCTAAAGATTAAAGATTAGTAGTCAAAATGTCACTCTGTTTCTCCACATGAAAACTGCTACTGGTCTCTTGCTCCTTCATTAACTCTCGTTTGTTCCATAATGAGAATTTTAAAGAGTAATAAACTTGCTTCACTGGATTCTTCTATGTCTCCTGAATGTGCAAAAAAGCAAATAAGAAGCCCATTCTTGATATACAAACATGCAATCTTTTTGCAGCAATCACTATGCCTTGTATAACATACTTAAATGCATATATGTATACATTCAGATTCATAGATGTATATATTTTGATGAGTATTTGACCCTCATGAAACAATAGGATTTTTATGGAATGTAAAAAGTACTTTACTATAAAAAATGATACTTTATGGCATATCATACAGGTTTTCCTTGAAACACAAGACATCAGGATGACCATCAAAATATAGGAGGAAAATGCATTTTGAAATATTTCCAATGACATCTGGATATTGCACTAGATTTTGACATCTGTATCTATGGTGACTGTGAATTTAAACCATTAAGGACACACTCCATTTCCAAGAACAATTAATGCAAATCTTTTACAGAACTCAATATGTTTTGGGTTCAATACTACAGTAAGGTCAGATCACTTCTGGTCACTACATTTGACCCTGGTACTTATTTGATAGGCATTATAGAGGTGAAACTAATATTAAAATTTGGTAATGTAAATCAGAGCAAGTACTGTGGTCTTATGGCCTTACTGAATTTAATTTCCTGCAGTAGTATTAAGTTAGACATACTAGCACATGTATTTCAACAGATACTGACAAAATTCTTTAAACACGTATTATAAAACCTATTCAACTTAGTACTCCTCTGCAAATATGTTCTGAGCCTGAATAGAGCATTAAATGTGGGTAAAATAAGAAAACCTCCCTTTCAGAAGCAAAGTCAGTCACTCAGATGAAACCAAAGTACTGTGCAGAGAAGGAAATCTCTTTAACCACTGATTCCACGTGCTGTAGTACAGCCATAGTGACACAGGCGGCACGATTTGTAACAACAGAGCAAACCACGTCGCATCCTATTTGCACATTCTATAAATAAGGCGCAAGCATATTAAGCACAAGTGTAAACAAGAGTTCACTGAAACGGCATCACTTAACAAGTGTTCACAGTATCAACAGCTTTATAAACCTAGAGTACCTTTGGCCTTCTACTCAACTTTCATTTTTTCTTTCCTCTTCTGTACACATCTCATCTCTACTCATTTTCATGGTTAGTTCTACATTCATTTCCAACGCCTTCAACAAAACATAAACTGGTATTTTACTCTCACACACCAGTTACCAAGACCAGCAGAAAGATGACATATGAATGTGCAAAGAAAAGCCAAATTAAAATTAAATTAAAAGCTGATTCATCATTATATATTGTACCAAGTTCTGAAATTGAAGTAGAAATATGGAAGAAAGTTGAAATCCATTACTTATTACATTTCCCTACAAAGCCCCCAACTTGCTAATATGCAGAAATAGAAACTCTGAATGTAGTTTGTAACTAGTTTATAATTCAAACAGTACTAGATTCACTACAAAACAAGAGGACCCGAACACAAAGTTTAAAGTTAATAAAAGCCACTTATATCAGTATATTAGTCATTCAAAATAAAAACATTTATAAAACAAGAGTACATTTTATGTGTGCTAATTGAGGGGTTTGTATGCCATCACAGCTCAAAGCCTTAACATTAATGCAAACTGATTGCAGATTAATGCAAGCCATCATACACGAAAACCTCATTGGTAATCTGTCATGATAAGGTGGTCATGCTCAGCAACTTTATCTGTTCAAGAATGTGATCTGCTAACAGTTCTGTAATGCACTACAATATTTCATCATTATAAGCATTTCTTTAGTTTCCACAAAGAAAACCTTGTAGTATGTGGCAATCTCAGTTGTTGCTTGTAGTCAATGAGAAAACAAGTATTTTTAAACACAGAAGAAAACATGAATGTACAAATACTATCCATTGTGCCACTTCATTTTACCATAACAACTCATTCTCTGTATGCAGTATGTTGCTAGAAAAGGAAACAGTAATGCACATCCTTATTTGATGTTAGGATATAAGAAACATCTTCCATAACAATTGTCTTTTTCAGAAAAGAGCAGCACTCTTTGCCTGATCAGTTTACTCTTAAGCAAGAAAGGGCTGGTGACCTGTGCTCTCACATTTCCCATGGTAATTATTTTCATTCTTTACTCACTGAACTATGAACTCCAGAAGAAAAACAGATCTGTGACATTTATTATTAATCTATGTTAATAATGCACAACAATAAATATAAACCACAAAATAAAAAATTAGTAAGACTGTCAAAATCTTTGACCCTGTTTTTTTTTTTTGTTGATAACATATTAGACATGATGGAAACTACCATGACTCTAACAGAAATTTTAAACATAAAAGGGTACTAGAAAATTAAGGCGATTAAACCACATGTAATAAGCCACCAGTCAAACTTCACCGGATTTCCCCAACTACAAAGATGCTTTCATTCTCTTCTATTGTTTTACTGGTAGAATTATAGCACTGGACATGTAGTTATGCAAGAAGACTTAAGGTAAAGAAAGGTAAGAAATCAAAGAGTTTGAGCTATCACAAGCTCATTATTTGATACCTTGCTCTGTACTGCCACTTCTTACTGGAACTTGCGGTAGCTGTCTTCCCCTACGACTGCTGAAGGAGGTGTCTGCAGGAGGAGACTGCGTGGGACTTCCTTGTTGATGGGTTCTGCAAATGAGATTCAGATAAAAGCAAAATAAGGCAAATGAAGAGATGTTTTACATTTGAATTTTAAATACAATTTAAGTTGCAGGTACTGAAGATGGGTTTGAAAAAGTTTGCATTTGGTCTATGACATATGCACATACTCAGGTCTAGATAGCTAGTCAATTTATAAGGCCTCACATTTAATTTCTCTAGCTACCTTCAACTATGGAGAAATTACTTCCTTTTATTTGCTTGTTTGTTTAAGTTATTTATTTATTTGGTTTTGTTCAGGTTTGGGGTTTTTTTTAATTTTGGGGGTTTTTTTGATAAATGAATAGTGAAAAACCATCGAACGAAAAGCAGTTTTTTAAGAACCATTTATTATTATGACTCACAATTTATATATATTCTCCTACACTGGTACAAGGACAATATAAATTGTCACTTTTATGTTTTATTAGATTTAGTATTCCCTTTGTGATGATGCAATAATTGCACAAGGCCACACAGAATTGGACAGGGACAGAAAGTATCTATTCCCATAGGATAGCCTGTGGTTTTTCCCAGAACTCAAAGAAGGAAAAAGACCTTTAACCTTTGTATTGGGGTGGGGGAAGGGAGGGTGTGTGTGTGTGCAATTAGCTGTGTGTGCATGCAAAACATGCACTTTTAATATTCATATCTAGGTAAATACCCTAAACCACTTTGGCTGAGTTCCTAAACCACTTTGGCTGAATTGCTGAATTCTAGCTAGCACTGTTTCAGAACATCTTGGCTACTTGATGTCTTATTCATAGATACAGTTTTGGAGTGTAACACATCAAACACCTTCGGAACCCTAACATTTAAAATAAGTATGGGCACCTATGATAACTGTGGGGAAAAGGTTTAAGAAAGTAAAACAAAGATGAGAAGCAGCAGATCGCTGAGGAGAGCTTACTGTGAAATGCCCTTGCCAGTTATAGTAATGTCACTCTCACTGTAGTGAATAATCACTGTTTATCAAGTCCCAAGTAGATAACTTTTAATTTAAAGTAGCACATTTGTGCAAGTTCAAAATACTTTTGGCTTTCACTAGGTAGATCAGCTTACTTTCTCTTAGCCTGTAAGATCAGAGTTAGATGTGTGAACAACATGTGATTTTCTGCACAGTGTTTAAGAAAAATACTTTGATAATTTTCTTATGGATACAGAACAAAACACAACAATGGAAGGATGAGACACAGCCAACCTTTTAATTTGCATAACTATTTAAGTTCATCAGCAAGAAGTACCATCTGGATGGTGAAGATAGATGGCATAAAGGATATGGGATAAGTATAAATACCATGAAGAGAGAATAATCTACAGTGCCAGAATGAGTGAATGTGCCATGTATGCTCAGAGAAGTACCACACCACACTGAAACCTTGGAGGCAGAACATGAAAGCTATGCTGGACACATAATAGCAACCTTGTCAGAAGTGGAGAAGGTGGCGCCGAGCCTCCGGATGCTAGGTGATGTACGGGGCATAAGGGTCTGACACTAGCCTGCTCACTCGACCTGGAGCGAGCGTGGTGTTTTCCCCTAATGACTGGCTGCTCAGTCGTTCGTGGGGGTGGAAGTCCCCTTCTAGAAAGACATGGTAGCAGACCCCTAAAACATCAGGGCCAAAAAGAAACTGTTCAGTTGTTAGCTCCAGGCACACCTTCCCAATGCCCCCCTCCACAAAAGAACATTGCAAATCCTGGCTGCGGGACCAGGGTTGAGGTTTCACATGAAAGTTGTTAATTCTGAATGCAAATCCATTTTCAAAATGACAAACTGCAGAACACTCACCACTGCAAATACACATGACCCTAACTGTGGAACTGTTGAACTGCAGTGCTTACAGTGGACAGTTGGCCAAAAACTCTAGCTGCACCCTAAACACAGCAAACACAAACTAACAACATGTATGACAAAAGGACTACCACAGAGTAGGCTATGAATACCTGGGTTTACCACAAAGCATTTCTGTTTCTAAAACATACCTTTTATCTTTATTAAAAATATTAACTGCATTTCAGTTAGTGACCTAAAAAAGGACAATATGGAAGCACACCTGTGATTCCCTTAGTTTCCTTTACAGCTTGAAATAAAAAATCTATTTACGTACCTGTAAGTACTAAAACAGAAATATAGTTCTAAAGGAACTCTAATGAAAGTATAATTCATATTATGCAGTTAAATGATTAATCATGTCAGTATAACAGAGCATAATTACTACTAGTTCAATAACTGCATACATTACAGGTATAAGATAACCTGAAACATTCAAGTTTGTAGAGTGCCAAAATATTCTAACTGTGCCTTTTTACTCTTTGGCTTTCCAACAGGGCAGCCTTTTGTGAATGGTACTACCGTATCACAAATTATATCAGAAATTTCAATTCTTGTGCCATCATTTCAACATGGGGTGGTTTTGTCTGTTGTTTTTGGCTTGGGTTTTTTTGTTTGGTTTGGGTTTTTTTCAATTTCTGCAGAATTATGAAGTCTCCCTTCACACACCCAGCACAACTCCCCCACAAGACATGGTCAAGGTATCCAAGGAACTGCCTGTTTCATATGACTATCATACACTAAGAACTAATCCTAAAAAAGCCCCTATATATGAAATAACACAAGGATGTCTACCAAGGATAACAAACAGGTTTGGATTCGAAACCATTTCATCAGTAACCGTTCCTGTGGAAGAACAGTCACAATGCAAAAAAATCAAGATTCTCTTGCTTGAGCTTGTATTCTCTCTCTTAAATGCTAACATTTCTTAAGCTGAACTCCTGGCTTGCCCTAGTGATAACCATAACATTCTTGCAGATACTGAATTTCCTGATTCTGAAACACGCTCACAATAACAAAGATGACCTGACTTCTGAAAATGTCTGTTTCTCCATGCTGACTACAAAAGTAAACCATGCCAACTATTGCACATAACCAGGTTTTAAGCATCTATCAGATGTCTGAACATCATAACATCCATAAGGTAAATACGGACCTCACTCTGGGCCAGAAAGTTCTTGCTTGTTTTTACTGTGGATAAATACTTCAATCTAACAAAGCCATCATGTTCTCTGTTCTGACTTATTTCCTTTCAGAAGTTAAATATCCAGGAATTTATCTGAGAGCCCAGTGAAACACTAGAAGTCCGTCCTGCCACTACAGAACAGGACAGGACTTACCTGCAACTCTGAAATTTATCTCCTTCTCCAGTAATATGCTTTTTACAGATATGTCCCCTTCCAAGAGAAAGATAGAGGATCTGCTTAACTCAAATGAAGCCAAATCAGGCTTAAGATTTGCGTTAGCTGGGGTATTACAATGAGATGAGTATGCTTCTTGGGGTGCAAATAAAAAGAGAGATAAAAGGCAATTGAAGTACAACTAGAATGGAATTAAGGAATTGCTGTCCTAGAAGAAAGATCTGTTGCTTGCAGGAAGAAGCCTGCAAATGGCTGATCAGGAGAATGAGGCAAAAAGAAACAATGAACAAGTATGGAAGACGAAAGCTAGCGAGAAAATGAGACAGAAGTGAGATAAGAAGTAGACAAAGAGGAATCTGGGGAAAAAATGATACCTGATGAGCAGTGAGACTGCAATGAGCATGTACATGTGTATCTCATTTCCTGGTTTCTCACAGAGGAAGGTGACACTGCAAGCAGCAAACCTATTAATTCAGCTGGCAGTGGCCTACAGGGGAATCCTACAGGTTCCAGCTCTGCCAGCACACAAGAAAATTCAAATTCCTTTCCCTTCAGACTGATGCCTCAGTAGCATTCTGCCACCTAAGAAACTATAAAGAAAAACTAAGAATAAGAGAGGGCCATCAATTCAGCTCACCCCTGGCACAGTGTTCTATGCCAAATATAGAAAGTACAGTTAAAGACTGTATGTATCCTAAAATATGACAGGTAATGTCACATCTGGCATTTCTAGGGTGATCAGTTAGGACTGAAAGAAAACATTTTAGGATTGGGATGAACCAATTTTTGATCATTCATACAAGAGCAGAAAATTATTTTTGTGTAACCAATTTTACTCCTTCAGAACAGTTTACTTAATCCTATCTAGAAGGCTTATCTCATTAAATTAAGAGAACTTTTAGGCTTTATAAACTATCCTGAAAAGGCTGGCTTTTCCCCTTTTATGTATATTTCCTAAACTATCACAACACATAGAAAACTTAATCTTACGTGGCATGTTGAAATACTTTATAGAGAAACTGACAGCATACTGATAGGTTATTTCAGTAATCCGCTTAACTAACAGTAGGATTTGCAAATGGAAAAATAAAGATCAACTGTAAGACAAAAATAGATTTTTGAAGAAATAGTCTCAAGTTATATTTTACGGGAAAATTCAGTGCCTGTCTTTTTATCAAAACTTTCTGGCACCAGTGCAATATTACATCTATGACGGAATACTGAGCTACAGCATTCAGACTTATTTAGACATTTTTGTCTCACATCTAATACTAGTGAATCATTTTATGGAAACAGAAGCCTACAACATGTCCCATGGAGAAGTAAAAAGAAGCAGTACAATTCATGTGTCCCTTTGCTCTTGCTCACTGGGTTCATTGCTGAATTACCAAGAGGCACATCCCTTGGACATCAGTTACTCTTCAGAAGTCAGAAAAAACAGGGAAAAAAAGGGTTTTAGTAATCTCCATGGCACAACAGTCCCTGACTCAATCACAGCAAGGATTTCAGTCATCATTTAGGTAATCTCTCTGACTTAAATTGAAAAAGCACCTGGGTTGTTGTGACAACAGAATCATCTGACTCAAGGAAAATGTAACCATTGCTTTTGGTTCAGGAACTATAATCTGGGGCTGCAAGCAGTAAAACTAAAAAAAAGCTCTGAAGTTTTGCTACATAATGTGCATTTTCATTGAAAACAGAGATGTCTGTGTTGTTCATGGAAGTTTTTAAGCTCTCATAATGTAAACATGTACATTTCACCTCTGCTAATCAAAATAACATGAACTGAACAAAGACAGGATCTCATCCCTCCTCACTGCTCTTATTTCAGTCAATATAAAGGGTTTAAAACTTAACTAGATGTACTTATTATTCAGTATATATTTTTATTTTTTCATTTTTTCTTAAGAATTTGAATATGTAACCCCATACTACTGTAGCATCAAAGCTAAAAGATATAATGACAATACAAATTCAGAAAAATTCAATTAATACAAAAAAGTTGCAGTCTTTACAGTAATTTTACGCTATGATAGATTTAAATGTGCAACTTAAATTTTTTCTATTTTAAAGTGAAATTCATTTGATCAGAGACATTTTGAATTATTAATTTATTATAGTTATCTATTTATATAATCCATTATTTTTTCATCCTCAAAGTTAATGTAAAATATGGATTTTTTGAAAAAGAATGAGTGTTAAAGTACAGAAAAGGACTTCTAGTCTTTGCCATTGAGCTGATCTGCAATGATGGAGAATGCCAGAAAAATTCCGTATGTATGGAACACAGTGTTAATAATACAGATCCAAAATACATAATACTCTTAATTATGACAATACAGCTTTTGGTACTGTCATAAATGTTCTAAAAAAGTCTTATTAGAGGTATATTCCAAAAACTGGAATCAGACTGAAAATAAGAGATGTTTACACATCAATCAACACTCCTACCTTTCCGTTTCAGCTGCAGGGCCTTTCCGAGTTTGTTTTTGGCTGCTGTATCTTTCCACTTTTCTGGACTGCCTGTGAAATGACATGTCAGAAAAGAAATAAACAAAGAAGAAAAAGAATACAGAAATATGAAGATTATTTATTCATGTATTATAAAGGTAGTAAAAGAAACGGTTGACAGATGAGAAAGTGACAACTATCACCATAAACAGGCTGGTGAAGTCGAGGTTTAAGAGACATTGCATTAATTAGGTTTGATTGAGGCTCCTGGTGTGAAACTTATGAGGTACCAAAGCAGGGAAGAAAACATTAATCCTGACTGAGCCTGCAACTAGTTTCCACTTCACAGCCTGTATTTAACTAGAAAAAATGACTCCTCATCGGCCTTTAAGTCATCTCTTAACAGCATGAGAAACAAGTTCAGAGTAGACAGCAGGAAAAAAACCTTGCAGAAAGAACCAGAAAATACTGTTTGAAGGTTTAAATGGATTTAAAAATCACTTTTAAATCTAAATTTCAAAAGCAAAACAAATACTGCATCATATCAGATTTTAAAAAGGCTGTCACTGTATTAATAAAAACTTGTTTTTTCAAAAATCTCATTCTGTTACCTTTTAAAGTTTTTAGAAACAGATTAAACCAATGCTATCTTTCTCCTAGTCAATATAAGTAAGTTAGAAATTATTTCACTCCTTCACTCCTTTCCTACACAAATCTTTTACAGAATTCATCTGACATTTGGATAGTGAGGTACTAGTTACCTCAGACAATCTAAGCACTCAGATATTAAATAAGAACAGTGAAGAGTAATAGGAGTATATACATGGAAGAACAAAGGTAAAGCCACATTTCACCATTATTGCCCAAGACTATAAATATAATAAGTAAATCTCTGCAAGTAGTGTGTTCCAAAATTTTCTGTACTATCCATAGCAATGTTAGCTTTACAAATTAGGATTTACTACTTTAAACCTCAGAAAACCATCAATATGCATTATTTTTTCAGAAGAAAAAGTGCATACAGTGTTTCAGGAGTGGTAAAACCAGGGAGTGATGATTATTCATTCCTAGACCAGAAACGCTGACAAATTTTAATACACGCAAGATCTTGCAATGATACAATCAATGCCATATATTAGCCTATATAGGAATTACTATGTGCAAAACAGAGAGATAAAAATAATATTTAAAATAACTTTTTTTTCCTTTTAAACCTTTGTGGTTATAAAGGGTAATCCAGTGCCTGAACCAGAAGAGACGTAAACAGCTGTGACACCAAGTTATACCCAAAGAACATAATCACAGTGGATTTTCATTACTTTTACCCACTGCAATATTGGATGAGAATTATATCGTGATGCAGAAGATTCCACAACAAAAAAAACACTGCAGCAAAATACAAAATGCTTTCTGCATAGCAGAGGTCATTACCTGATGCTTTCTGGATTTTAAAAAATATATCACAAAAAAAATAGTATGTCAGATTAAAAACTGAAATCCTTTTTGTCTTCAAACTATTTTTTCAGATTTATTTTTTGTATAATCTCATTATTTTTCAATATTTTTCCTTTACCAGGACAAATATAAAGTGGATACAGAGGAAAATGCACATATTAAACGCTGCAGTTTTACTTAAAACCAACAGTTAGCAAAGTATGTAAAGTTATGGCTAGATCCACCGTATGCAGCAGCATTACCATTCAAACTATGTCACCCTCTTCATTTTCTGTTTAGTTGGTTCTGTTTGGGGCTTATTTTTCTCTTACTCCTTAAGTTGCTTGCCTAGATTGTGACATTGCAGACAATGGAGGAAGAGAGCATACAGTGAGTGGTTTTAGTAGGATAGAAAAGCTAAGAGCAGGACGTGCTTTGCTGTGACAAGTAACAAAGTACTACACAGCACTAATGACCTGAGTACACTTATTTCTCTGCTCTCAGGGCTGCCCTTGAGAGAGAAATTATTTTAAATCAGTTTCCTTTCTGTTTCCTCCCTCTGGCTAAGATGATGCTGTATACATTTCCAATTAGCTCAACAGCCTCCTGCAGCACTGGATTCCTGGCTCAGCTTGAACACACAGGGCATTGGCAGGTGTGCACTTACATGGAGCTGTCCTTTCCTGCTCATGTGCAGTGGACAAAGAGTGCACTCACATCATATTCCAATTTACCTCCTAAACATACTTCTTTGGAGAAAAAAAATATTTTCCATGAATGATACATGCATATATGTGCTTGCACATAAAACCAGGAAAAAAAAAAAAAAAAAAAGTGTGTGAAAGTATGCAGAGCATATGAAGAATATACACTATAACCAATATCTCATTTACTTTGATCTATGATTTGAGTAAATAAGGATACCTCTGTGCTGCTCCAGGTTTAGCACTTAGGTGGTCTACACTGTCCTGTTTTGGAATGCAAAACTCCAGCGTCCTTGTTCTTCATAATATTTGGAAACATGGATGTGAATTTGGACAGAATGAGCAGAAACAGAGAGATGGTCACATGCAGTGAAGGTGGAGACATGCAGTCAAATAGATAAACAAAAAGCATTAAGTCACTATCTATTGAAAACAGCTGTATTTCTCATTTTCCTCTTCCAAACACTATAAAAGTTTAGATGTAATAACAGTCTAAAATGTAATGAAGTATAGAATGAAAGCCACAACTCTATTTTTAAAAACCATTATACTCTACACTCTGAATGGCACCACTGTTATTAATAGGTTCTATCATCCTTCTTGAGAATTAATCTTGAGAATAAAGAACAACACAGTATTGTTCATTTGATTTATATATAAACATACAAAACACCTTTTTGCTTAAGATGCTTATTTTGTCATTATATTATGAAATTCTCCTGAAAACGCAAGTAAATTTCCTAATTTCATGTATTTTGATGAAAACTTCATATTCTATTGCCAGACAGTCTCCTACAGTAATAATTAACAATAATTCAAGAGCAAAGTGGAATAAATTCCTCAGATTTTTTTTTTATAAAAAAAGCATGGGAATATTTCTGAACGTCTTTCGTATTTTTATTTCTGTTGAAGCTGCAGAATTTATTCACAGCTTTCAATCTGGCAAAAATATTATTACCTTGTTGGTTTATTATTAGTTTTTAATGAAATATATTATAAGCTCTATCAATGAAAGTTGGTTTGTTTTTTTTTTTTCCAAATACCAAATTTGGATTTTAATGAGAAAACTCAGTAAAATTTATGGTCCACTAATAATGTAAGCTATGTAATATATTTGCATCTATACCTCCATTAGGGTCAGGGAATGCTAAAATTTCTTTTTAAGATCATAAATCTTCCAACTGTCACACCAAATCATTGAACAATATGTATCATATATAGACAGGCACTATATATTATTTTATATACAGACAAGCTATTTACCATTCATGTTCCAAAGCTACGTGCCTCAGTATATTAACAGTTGTGTCTAAACAAATCTACACAAGAAATATGACACTATTTCTACCAAAATTAAAAATCACTACTTCTGAAGTGACAACATAACATTTTGTCAGTGTCCAATATTTTTAAACGATTTATTACTGGCTTGTACAAGAGTCCTCAGTGGCTTGCAGTGAGTGTTACTTTATGTAGCCTTAAAGCCACCAAGAATGTAATGTTCTATACTTCCTGACTTTTACTGAACTTTTCTTAAAGGCTGGATCTGCACCATATCTGAAAGTACCAGGAGGGCACTTGCTCTGCAGCTGGCTTCAGGTGACTGGGACTAGCATTCTTACAGATGCATACCTGACTGACAAAAGCTACTTCTCTTAACTGAAAATGTATGAGAATTCATTTTTTAAAAGGATTATTTTATCCAGTCTTGGTTATATGCTAATATTATATGCAGACTTTTCCAAAAGCACAGTCTGAATAAAATTTCCACCTACCATTAAATGCTCAGATTTCATTCACCTTGTTTTTATCATCATTTACAATTTCACAGTTCCCTGGATACCCATCTGTCTAAACTGTAGACATTAGACATTTAGACTTTCTAATTTCTAATAGAAAAACCCAAAAAAACTTTCAAGCAGTGAAGCTCTCAAATTCAAAAGAAAAACTATCCTTAAAAATATCTCATAGAAATACATGATACTACCCAAACATTTGAAAATTTTTAACTCTGAAATAATACATAACTCATGTCTTCATCTCATCAACATATCAAGGAGTCACTTCCTCCTGACATGGCAAGTGAACGAATTCCAGAAGAACAATCTTGCCAAAACTTTTATTAAAATTTATGTTAATAACCATTAGAAATAAACACAATGTTGCAAAAAATTAATTTATCAAATCTATAAATAATGCATAAGTCATAGATTTAAGAAATTTGTTCAGAAATAGATCTTGATTGCACTCTATATGCAAATTGGACCCATTTGTAATATAAATCTGTGGTGTACTCAAATGAAGAGTAAGATGAAGTCTGCCAAAGTCAATTAAACTGTGAAATATTATTCAAAAGCTGTGATGAGCAGTTAGTTAGTTATCCCTGCTGATCCATCAGCCATTCCCCAACAGCCACTATTTCAGTTGTCAAATTGATACAAGCATATCCTAAAAAAACTTTAATTATTGAACTGAGTAGTATTGGCCCACTGCAATAAACATGTGAATTAATCAGAACAAATGTAAACTTACAGAGTAGAAAACAAAGATAAAGCACCTTTGATTCCCTCACTGATATTCTCTCTACAGACATGCAATGCAAAGAGCTCAATGTTCTCAGAACTCTTCAATGTAGGAGAAAACTTCTGGAGGCTGGTAGGCTGCAAACACCCATCAGCATGGAGGTTAGCTTCAATTCCTTCTGCATTCATCAGTGACTGACTGCTCCTCACAGGATTTTGGTGACCAGACTGCATGCAAGACTTACGAGAAGGCACCGATTTCACACAGAAAATTAGACTGCTGTTTATCCACCTCAAAAACTTTCCCATATCAGGTTCCATATCCTACAGATGCTTTACTGGAAAATGTTTGCTGGTGAGTATTAGATGCTTTCAGCCTTTCTCCACAAAATTTCAGCTGACGTAAAAAAGCTTACTATTTGGCATTGGGAATGGTAGTATTTAGATGAAAACCTCAGTTCACTGATTTTTTCAAGTCTGATACTCTAAAGTCAAAGGTAATCTTTCCATTGACCCAGAAAATGAGAACTAAATTACTTAAAAATGCCTAAAAGACATAAAGTACATTTGTAAACTATTAATAGCTGTCCTATCAAAGGGATGTGCTGGCAGAATTTCTAGAAATGCAGTATCTCTAATGAAGGACAGCTTTGAAATAATGTTTCACAAATTTAATTTTTTAACTTACAATGCTGTCTAACTCAAATTAAAAAGAAATGCTACCCAAACACAGTTACACTCTTCCCACCTTGTGGGAATATATCCAGTAGCAAGCAAACTAGATAAATCACAGTAAAAATATCAGTACTGTGGGTAGACATTACCAGAAGGTAAGCACTGGCACCACTGGTATATCAGTCTTACAGTCTTAAGAGCAACTTCTTAAGTTCATGTACAGATTATTTACATTAACCTGTATTACTTACATTATCTGTATCCTGTCACTTACTGTAATACAAAATACTGAAAGAAAAATTTTGAATTTGCATTTAAATATATAAATTACAATGGCTGCTTAAAATAAACCCGGATCTATCTGGAAAAAAAAAATAACAAAAAAAAAATCACTACTGCCAAAGCAATGGGATACCAAAACTCAGGTGATTAGAAAGCCCATGAGAAGTAAAAAACAAAGGTGCTTCTATTAATCATAGGTGACATTCAGCATAAAAATTTATTTAGAGCCCTGATGTTCTTAATCAAAACCTACCTTATTAGGAAAACCTGCTCCATGGAGGCCATCCTGATTTGGACAGAATTTACAAACAGTGCCAATTTTTACAGACATCAACTAGAAAATGCTACCAAGACCTCCAACATATCAGCCTGTGGGGCTTTTTCCCATTACGAACAGTTTGTTAAAAAACAAAAAACCAAAACCAATGAAAATAAACATGTATACAAGAATATGCTCTACAACAATTTGTCACATTATAAAGCACCACTGTGAAAGCACCACCATCATTTACAAAAGCAGGTAAAAACAGACTAAGGAACATTAACACAGATGATGTTCTGTTGCATCAGACATCATATTTCATGTCTTGTGACTATTCAGACAAACAGAAAACTTGAAAAGATGGTCATTCTTCAGTGCTTTATAACAGTTCAACAAAACGCAGAGATGATATCTAAACTGCTGTTTTATTTTGGGCTTCTGGAGGTTGTAAGTGTCAACATATAAGCACACTCCTAAATTTCAGTGTACTCCTCTGAGAGTGCAAGATGCAGTAAGCCATTTTTCAACTGGGAGGAGTTGACTAGTACCTGTCATCCTCCGGAGATGCATGCTGGATATGAATCCTGGGACTAGTAGGTCGTCTCCTCTCTAGGGAGGGGGACCATCTACCCCTGTTTGCCCGTTCAATAAAACAGGAAAAAAATACGATATTCAGTTTGTGATAAAATTAAATATATGGGATTAGAGACTGGAAAAATACCCCAAAAAGTAATGAAAGTGTGTAATTTAATTGTTTTTTCTAACAGCTTTCTAATACCCAAGTATACTTTACATAAGGCTGCTTAATGCAGAAACATCACATCTGAAACGAAGAGAAGGTGTGCCCAAAGATGCAGAATTTAGACAAATATAAATCTTCTACACAGTGTACCATGAAGTTTTCAAATATTTTCAATTGCTGGACTACCTAAAAGCCTATCATTTGTGTAGGAAGCTGCAATTTCAAATTATAAAAGACTTGCAAAGACCATAGAATGGTCATTATACTGGTATCTTGCTAATCCCATCTCTCCGAGCTCTTTGTATGGAAAAATGTAACCTCAGTAAAAATGTAGGGCTATTAATTGTAATAAAAATTTTAGGGCGTAAAGTCACCCTTTCTGGAATGCAGTGAAAGAGTGTAGGTAAATTATTTAACTAAAACTAAGCTACACACATTTGTGTACAAGTACTGGTGTAATTTTTTATCATTTGAAAATAAATACTGAAAGCACGTGCAGCCAGCTTCCTCTTCTGTTCATTTCTCTTTATCCCTGCAGTACACATCAGTACACCATGTTATGCAATTAAATTTAACAAAAGGGACCTGAACTGAGAATGAAAACTGCTGTATAACATGATTTTTTTCTTGAAAAAGCTCATTCAATTTAGAATTATATATACTATATTATAGACGGATGTTGCTTATTTTATTGGGATGTCGTGTTTGTAATGCAGCAAGTGTATGTATAACAATTTACAATACCAAAATAAACTGATTTATTGACAAATAGCAAAATGTTTACATAAACTCAGCACAAGTATCTAATACTTCCCTTTCTGAGGCATTCTTCCAGTCCATGTAAAAAGGAAAAGGGTTTGATTTATGGAACATGCAAATAACAAAGGTTTCCAGGACATGAGCATTATTTGAACAGTTAGGTAAGTCTTTCAGAAGTTTTAAGAGCAAATAGGTTGTTAGTAGTTAGCTTATTTTTCTCTCCAAAGCAATAGTTAAAGAAAATGTTAATGCATCAGTGCACTCAGTCAAAGCCCTTAATATGCTGATATCCACTACAGATATTAAAGAGCATTTGATAGAATTAACTAGGTAATTCAGTATGAATTTTCAGAACATGCTCCCTTTCATTGAATGTTGAATGACTGTGAGCCACAGTACAACACCAGCACATAACTACCTATTTCTTTATGTGGTTGGAAAGAACCAGAAAGACAGTATGTCACACACCTAATTCAAACAGTTATTTCACTGTACATTATTTTAAATGGAAATGGGGATATTCAACATAACTGTTAAAGGCATGCAATATAAAAATCAACACGAAATCAGGAAAAGCTTTAATTGGATCTACTTCCCTGTTATCTGTTTATGATTAGGTAACAGGTAACTGTTGAGCTTTGTCTCTTGTTCAGATAGTAGGGACCAACTGATAGCAAACATCCTGTTTTGATTCCAACTGCAGTGAAGCACCTCAAAACAAATGGAACACAGCTGTGAGGCTGTATTTTGCCAGTATGCTGACCCTTGTACATGACCTAATCCCCGGGCTGTGCTCCTCAGTTTTATTTGCTCAGATCCCCACTAAGTGAATTCTCAGGCCAAAAGCATATGAGAAGTACCAATCAGTGCAACTGTTCTTGTGCTAACTGCTAATACATACAACAACTGCTTGCAACATCAGAAATTTAGAAGGTAAATAATAGCCACAGTACATATTTTTAAGTGACTATCACTGGCTGAATCTTAAATCAGTCTGGGAAAGGCACTATTATGATGAGAAACCATTGCTAAATCAGTTCAGAGTCTGCCCTTAAACCTCATGCCTAGGTGTTTTCCTGACTGGAGACTGGGTGCTGAAAATAAATTTCTCCATTCTAAAGAAAAAGCACCCAATTTACAAGGAAAAAAGCAGAAATTTTGAGATGCAGTGGAAAGGATAATAATGAAAAAACCCAAAGCCTAAGGAAGTAGTAGCAGGAAAAATGCTTTCAATGCCTGTAGAGGACATATTATAAACTTAAAGATGCCTTGCAGGTCATCAAAAGAACTTCAACCACACAATCATTTTGGAAAAAAACCAAATGAACAAAACAGCTTGGAATAAAGAGACAGTAGATGGTGGGAAGAGAAAAAAAAAAAAGGCAGGAATGGTGCAACTGCATAGAGGTACTAGTAGGGGTGGGATATTTTTGAATGTCCTACAGTATACTGTGCAAAACAGAAGTATATGAAGGATTAAACTCTGTACAAAAACAGTCTATTTAACAAAAAACTTTGTCAGGTCTGTGTCAAGGCAAGATCAGTTTGCCAGTCAAGTTACATGGACATTACTTGGTCAAATGATGGAACTCATAGGAGGAGAAAAAGGAATTCTGTCCTCATTGTTGCTGTTTTGGTTCTGCTATAGTGAAACCATCAAGACTTTCATATCACAAATTCATATATACAGCTGAAAGTATTTTTCTGCTGGTATAAGCAAGTCAACAGAGTGACTTTCACTGGTAAAGCAGTGTTTTAAAAACCAGTAACTACTTTGACCATTCCAAATGACATGAATGACTTTGTATAAAGTTCAAGGATCAAAACTGTTTCCAGCAAATCAGTGACAGAGAGAAATAGGGCTCTACTGTCCATCTGCTATAACAATACCGTTTTGTTAAAAAGTGGTTCATTTTAGCTCTTGTTCTCAAATATAATCTAATTTTACCCTTTGAGTCAAAAGATTAGAGGGAATAAGTAGAAATAATTTTCCATGGGTAGGTATATTCCTAATTTTGTTAAAGAAAATATACAAAGCCATATTTAGAAGTCTGTATTTAGAGGCATAAAAGTCTAGACTTTAAAATAAAATCTACAATGCTGTCATTCAGGGAGGGGAGAAGGAAGAAGAAACAACATGAAAACAACTAATAATGTCTTCAACATAAATGTCTCAAATATAATGGTAAAGTGCTGGAGATTGGACTTCACAAAACCTTAAGAGTGTTTCTATTTGATGGATCAATTCTACACCTGACAACTGTCTCATCTCCTCTAAGTCTCCAGTAATGAAGACAACCTTTTTCCATATTGTCTATTATGGTGTTTCATTATAATTACTTTCAAAAGAGATTTCCTACTGCTTAAGGTGAACTTTTCTTACCATATCTTAAATCATTTGTTCTCATCTTGTCCAGCACAGAATCAAAATGCTTTCTATAGACCCTGAACTTAATTCTGCGTTCTTCAGACTAAAGACTTCTCTAGCATTACATGCAACTGATGACTAACCTCATGTTCAAGCGTAAGCAGATTCCATATTCAACAGTGGAGAACTAAATAGTCTAAAATTCACTTTCCCCAAAACAAAAAGATTAATTTGGTGGGGTTTATGTATTAAATATACCATCTTCCTCCAAAACTTGTGCTGAATAGGAAAAATCTTCTATGTCAGAAGAAAGGAAGAAAAATCCTCCGCCAAAGCCACATGTATCTTATCATTTTCAATGAAACTATCAAGAAAAAATTGAATATGAATTTCCTAAACAAGAGCTTTTCTGCTCTATGGAGGATGCTATTTAGGACTTCTAAAATCTAAGAAAAACTTTGATTCTGATGGGCAGTCTTTCTGGATCAGACACACTGATCATTTGGCAAAACCACATTTTTAGTAGCAAAAGAGGCCATTAATATTGACTAAACACTTTCCTTTATGAGGAGCTCATGAAAAATGCTGCAGATTCCTGCCCAGCGGACAGAGATTGCCGGATGTGAATTCTAAAGACTTAATAGAACTAGTTAACATCAGGACAGATTTAGTTTTTAGTGTAAGATTTTAACTAGATAGTTTACAATTACCAGTTACTGTTTGATTGAATATTCAACTTGATGGGTGGCATCTTGAAATAGGTACAGAACACTCTGCTCACATTTATATGCAATTACATTAAGTAACTGCTTGTAGATGAAGGCAGCTGTATACATGTACACACTTAATAATACCACATTACAGTATTTTTAAAAAATATCTAGAAAAATATTTGTATTTTATTCTGAGTGGCTTTATGTCAGCTGAATTTTTTTTTTTAATAATCATGTTCATATTATCTGTAACATCTTGAGCTCAATCTTAAAAAGGAATAAACTACTGTAGATCCATCAAGGACACCTCAGCAGAACATTAGTCACTTCTCTGCAACAAGAGCATAACTTAAGAAGAGCACAGTCCCAACCAAGGAGCAGCAGGAAGTGGGGAGAAAGGAAAGGCAAATTATAAATAAAAAACTCAGTAGAAGCCCTATCTCAAAGAGGAAAGTGCATTCTTAGTGCCTTTCTTCACATGTCCTGTCCCCCAATAAAGAAAATAATGCAAATGTCAACAACCACCACACTGTATTGACTGAAAAAAGCACTATTAACTTCCACACTAGTTAAATATGTATTGCACAGACAAAATCATAATTCCATCCTGTTCCCACTCAAAGGGAGCCTATTATTGCCCTTAGTGAACCTAAAATCTCACTCTGAAGTGGTATCATTCTTAGCCAAAAACATGGGTAGTGATGAAAAGTTCTCTTGTGGAATCACCCTTATCAAATACATCAATAGCATTTGATTCTCCTAAAATTTTGAATCAAGCTATTGTAATAGTAAAAATACAGAAAGCATCCATAAAATGCCTGCACAATGTATGGGACACAATAATATTTCATTTAACTTGTAAACATGTCTTCTTAAGACTTATGTGAACCTTAATGTAGTATCAGAGGAAAAAAAACTTAATGCAATGATCTGCCTTGTAATTGCAAAAGCAGATGCAGCACATTAAAGAAAGCAATGATGTTTGGCTGTTTTGTAAAACATATATCAGTATTGGTACAGTTCTGGTTTGAAATGTGAGAGTTTTGTTGTACTTTCTAATTTATGCCAACGCTTTATTAGCAGTCCACAGAACAAGCAAGAAACAGACGTAATGCTTTTTAGCAAATGATGATGAAGATTCACAACCAAGTGGTAGTTTCAAAATACTTAACACTGCAATGCTATTATCAGCATACTGAGGACTTTTGTAAACAATGAACATCAGCTTGAACTAAAACAAAGGAAGTAGCTAGAAGCAGTTATCAACTCCAACACACAATTTACATGACATACATGAATATAGGAGCAAAAATGTCTACAAATACCAAAGCAGACAAGAATGTACAAGAATGTAGAACACTCATATGAGGAAAAACAAAACTTATAAAGATCACCAGCACAGATGACAAGAAATTCATAAGTTTTTATTTTATACCTTTCTCGTTCTGGTGAATGCAAACTAGTATCTGGTCTCAAGCAGTTGGTACTAGCACTCCTAGCCCTGTCAAGGGAGGGCTGCAGTTCACTAGTGCCAGTGCATTGCATCCAATGGTAGAAGAGAAAGAAAAAGAAAACAAAGAAAGGAATACAATGTTAGATATTAACTCATAAAATAATGCTCTCTTTACAGAAAATGTAGAATCACAATGATTTAATTAAGGAAAACATAAAAGAGTTGACTGGATGATAGTGTTAAGAATTGTTTAGAAAATAAAAGCAAACAAAAGACTGCTAGAAATTTTTTGCAAATATTGTTGAAGTGTTTAAAACTGAACGAGACAGAAGAGCATCCACTTGTAAGAAAAGTGGAATGAGAAATACCAAACAATAAAGTTATATCCTTATTAACAGCAGTAAATCTTAAGCCAACATAAAAGAATGTGATACACTATATGTCATGTGAAATCCCTTTACAGTGAAGCTCATTTATTCTGCAAATCCATATTAGTTATGAAACAAGCGGGGGGATTAATCCTCAGTGTCTTACCTAACCAGTAGATCATCTCCAAATTTCGATATTCGTGAATTAAGGCAATCATGAAGGAGTGAAATATCCTGTCTAATCACAGATTTGGTCTTAGCACATGCAGGAAGAGTTGAGCTTTGTAAATTAAAATTATTTAAACAAAATTAAAATAAATTTAACATGCAACAGAAATCTCATACATAAACAAAAGAATGTAATAAAGAAAAACATGCAACATATAATTTTAACAGTGAAGACAACAACTAATACAAAGTAGTTTGGTTTGGGTTTTTTTGTAATACAGGTGTTATTTTAAACAATTAGATGAAGTTATTTTAGGATTTTATCCCTTATCTCTCAGTTACAAAAATGGATGAAACATTTTGTTGGGTTTTTTTCTTTAACAAGGGAAGTCTATTTAATTTTTTAAAAAGAAGCTAACTACTTAAAGGGGACTCTAAACACTCCTTACCTGTATAGGTTCCAGTGAGTACCATTTGCTAGTAAAGGCATCTTGGGTGGTAATGTTTTATAGTGCCTAACCGAACTTCTTGAATGTGGTGGGTCAGAAAAGAACACAGAACAAAACAAAAACATGCCAGAAATAAAAAGACAGATAAAGGCAAGCCAAGAATGACCAGAACATAAGACAAATGCATAATGTTCTATTACATCGTATAGCTGTAGGTTTCTCAGTATGTCTGACAGCTATCTGGGGGACAAATTTTGTATTTACACTTTTCTTTAAAAAGTGCATGAACTTATGGCAATACTAGTACAGCTCAGATGTTTTCTTGAAATGGAAGTAATACATATTCCATTTATAGACACTTTTCATTAAAATATACAGACTGTTTTGAAGGATTAAGTTGATATTAAATTTGCTCTTTATTTCTCTTAGGGATGCCTTACTTAGACCTGCAGAAATTTTAACCTCTTCAGTAGCTAAGCATGAAAATCTTGCTAAAACAGGGATATACAGTATTACAAATTTTATTACAGATGTGTTAGCAACTGGCTTTTTGGAAAGTGGAAGTCTTTTGAAATTGGTGTATCGGCTTCAAAACTTAACAGTAATTAAATGTTACTAATAATAAGCTAATTAAAAATCTTAGGAGAGGTATTACATCAGCCAGCACAGCAGCACTAAGGTGTTACTTGACAGCTGTCTAATATCATCATAGATTTTAGAGAAGGAAATGTTTATTTTATCAGCCAGCTTTACCCAATGAACAAGGGAGAAATTTAAAGGCAGACAGTGGCTGCTGAATGGGAATTATGGCCATTATATGGTTAGGGGTTAATAATAATGTTCTAACAATTTTCCACATACCCTACTAGGACACAGCTATGGAACTATTAGGAGAAGAACCAGCAGGCTTGAGGATTTTGCAGCATCAAGAACAGTTTGTCCTGATAGGACATTCTGATTCCTGTTAAGCCTTGCACCTAAACACAGCAGGATCAACATTACAAACCTGACTGTGTCACAGACAGATGACTCAACTCTCTGCCTGGAAATATTAGTGTTTGTAAAACCTTGAGGGATTTAACAGAGGAGCTATGATCCTTCTTGTACGGGTTTAGTGGTCACCACTGGTGACTTCTCTATCAGAGGTCACTGTAACATTTCAAAGGAGGAATAAAGGAATGGTTGTCAGCAGGCCAATCCTGGCACATGAGCAGGTATTACCAATCAAAGTAATCTAAGATATGGAATGTGACAACCCATGGTCTACAGCACTGGTACACACCTTTCCACCGTTTCTGCTATTAGTCAATAGTTGCATACAGAGGGACAGGATGGATAGCTAGGACTAGTATTCCAAACTGGTGCATTAAACTCACCATATATCTTAACTTTGTAGCTTGGACTACATAATTACTTTCATTTAATATGAAACCATTAACATTTCTTTCCCATTTTAAGCTGAAGCTGTCTCAACAACTAATTAAAACATTGTTCAGCAAGCTGTCTAAAAAACAAGGATAAAGCCTTATAAAGTTTCTAACACAAATAAATGTTGGGCCACTAGAAATAGGAAAGGAAAAAAGTGGTAAATAACAATTTTTTGTTGAAACTGTTTTTGAAACTCTTCTGTCAAGAATAGATATTGCCAGTTTTGGGGTATTATTTGGAATTAGGGTGTATAAGCCTCAGAGTTAAATTTAGAAGAATCAGTCTATTGTCATCTATTGCTTTTACATCACCTTCAATAAATTATTTTAAGTACCATCCTGTTTTATAGTATACCATTACTATTACTTTTAAAGGGTGAATTTTTTGGGTTTTTTTAATCATAAAAATACAATAAATGGAATAAAGAAAAAGGCAAGAAAGGGCTGTACGCTCTGAATTCAGTGTAGCTCTGACCTAACTCTATTGCTGTCCATGCACAACTTTTTGCTGTGACCAGACTGGTTTAGCAGATTGTAAAACCATTGGAAAGCTAATGGCTGGGCAAAGTGCTCCAAAAGTTTACTATACAGTATTTACTTCATTAATTGAGACTTTAAGCAACAACACTGAAAAATTAAAATGACAATTATAATCTTTAAGAGGAGAAAGCACAGGGCTGGAGGCAGGAAGAGGGTAAAGCTACAGAAGATGCAGAAGAAAGGACACACAAAGGAGGCAGGAAATATTGCTATTATCTGACAATAAAAAGACATTAAATAACAAAAAGTTAAATAAATTATTAAACCCTAAAACCTAAAATCTTGAGGAAAAAGATTTTTAGTTGAAATATGAGAATGAAAATATTCCTAGTGATAATAAAAACTTAATTTAACAGCTTCACTGATGCAGATTTTTTTGAAGGCTTACATGTTTATTTTGTTTATTTATTTTAGTTTTATACTATTGTGCTTTATAATAGAACCCTATCACAGCATTTAAAATACTGTTTCAAAGTTGATGATGAAAATTAAAGCAAGCCAAGGCATTTAAAAAAATGAACAGTACTTTGTAAGAGAAAATCCTACATTAAGTAAATGAATAATGGCACTAGACAGCATGGCTTAACATTTGATGCTTTTAAACATACAGCACTGACACAAAGCTCTTATCAACACCCAGATCCGGAAGGGACAAATGGGTAAGTGCCTGGTTGAAGTAGCTGAATGGTTAACTACTTTAACTTCAACCTACATTTTTACCTATTGTAAGTGAAACATATTCTACAATCAGTCACGGGTTTTTAACAAGGTTAACAGACATGGTGAAAACAAAGGTGGGGGAGCAGACTTTGATTTTTTAGATAAAGATATTTCAGTCCCATTTAGTTTCACAACACTGGAAAATGGTAAGACAGGGAGCTCCAAGCTTTGGAACAAGAGATTAATGAAGACTAAAGATAGGCCAAAACTACAAAGCTTACATGTGGATCCAATTTATTGAACAATTTTTAGATGCAAAAGCAAGTAATACAAAACCCCTCAAATCTGGGCCTTCCAGGAAGCCCTTGTAAATAAGTATTTATTCCTCTGCATGTGACTAAATAAGCATGAGATTAGGTGTCACAGCCAGCAAAGATTGTTTAATTGTGCATGGCTGTTATATAAACAAAAAAAATGCAAATAAAAGAAAACATAAAATCAACTAAAAAACCAAAGTTTGAAATTTTAACAACGCTGTCATGCATTGTGACTGTCGTGACTAGACAGAAAATCTACCACAAAATACAACTGCAAAACCAAAGACTCTTCAACTCCTTTAATCCTTACTACTGAGGTTCACAAACATACATACACATCTCAGTCTGAATTAAAACAAGCAAAAAAAGACGATGACATCTGGATCACAATGTACTTGGAAGTTCTTTATTTACTGGGACTAAATACCACCACGGAAAAAAACACTGGGCACACAAAGTATGGACAACTAACCAGATGTGTTCATGATTCCGACATTCCTGTATTTACCTGATGGTATGTAGGCACTCTGCACTTCTTCCTCGCTTTGCTCTGGGCAGCATAAGAAGCTCACTGCACAGACAGGATGGGTGGTGAGTGAAACAGATACAGTTATGAAGCATTAGATGACATGGGTTATGCCAATGATAAGCAAATGAAAACATAAAAAGAAACAAGAAGCATCCACCCAGATACATAGTCTGATAAGACTGCATGTCTCAAAAAATATGAGTCAAAAAATGCAGGTAATAACTACATTTTCAACAAATTCTTTTTAGTGTGGCACCTCCTTCTATGATATTTTTCTTTAAAATTCAGAATTAATTTTTCAGAGCTCTTCATGATGAAACAAATACATAAAATGGCTACAGTTTTCTAATAACTTCCTGTCTCGTGAACCAATTAAAGGAGAGTTGCTTTAGGAAAAAAAAGAAAGATGCCTGTTCTATTTTTTTTTTTTTGTGCTCGGTTTTGTAGCTTCCTAAGCTGCAAAATAATACATGTAAAAGCAGGAAAGGTTTGATAACAATTTAGTGCAGATTGGTTTATGGGAAGAATAACCAGTCATCCTTTAGGGAAAATCAAATATATATGTTCCCTTGAAATATTTTGTTTGGCCAAACATAAATTGTGTCTCATAGCTCTTGATGGTATTTTGTAATACAATCCTACAGAAACAAACAAAAAAAAAGCCAATCAGCCACCAGGCTTTTTGTTTCTTATTCTTTCAAATTGAGGAAAATCAGCCATCTATTCTAATTTTCTCATACTGTAGCCAAACACATACTACAGCCAGCAAGATGGTAAAATTAATGCATATTTATGCTTTTGGTAAATATGGCTATGATATGAAATATCCCTTGAATTAATCCTATAGTTTTATGCACTTCAACACAGCAGAAAGACCAAGCTCCAAAACTCCTATCATTGTAAATATGAAATTAAAGGTAAGCTTCATGGAAACATGCTAATTTTAAAAGAAGCAGGGAATCCCATGAAGTACTATGGCAAAAAAAAAAAGAGAGAGAAAATATTACAAAACAGATAAAGCAGCAGTTGTTCAATGTGTTTCACACTTCATGCCATTATAAAATGATCCATTTCATTGATACACTATAGGCATTATTTATCTAAAATTCTAAACTGGGCAGCTTGAAATAATGGCTTGTGAGTCATGTAAGATTTATTTACATCTCAAGCCACTAGCTTGATTTTGATGCAACAATATGTACTAAAGTTGAATTGAATTTTTAAATTTTCTTTCTAAGCCAAATTTCTATTCATAAATTCAGAGAACTGACAGAACTTATGTGCAGGTTTCCAGATTACAAACAACTATGGATTTTAAGAAAAAAGTTACTATTTTCTTTAGAGTTGCAAAGTAGATGCAAAGTCCACATTAAATCATAGGGTACTTTGTTAATATTTACCTTTGCTAAGCCAAAGGCTATCTATTGTAATTGGCAAAGCAAACACTAATAAAAAAGTCATCCTGAAAAGTGATATAAAATAACAAATCCACCATGAAATCTTCAAGTCAAAAAAAAAAAAAAAGAAAAGAATCCACCAAGTAGACTACCAATATTGGGAGAATATGCAGTTCTCTGATATATTAAGTCTGGTTTGGGAGACATTTAAAATAGAGATTATTATTCTCAAACAAGTTTTTTCTATTCTCACAATTAACAGATTTAACTTATGAATTAAAGAAACACAAAAAAAAAGTGCCATGCTCTTGAAAATTAGACAATGATTTCTTAATAAAAAGCTTTTCCTAACAGTTTATATATATTCATATATGTGTGTATATATGTATATAAATATATATAAAACTGTTGAAGTGGACAAATAAGTTCCATTGGAAATTTATTGCAACAGATGCTTCTGTAAGAGAGTGGTAGTAATCATTTTTACAAAGACCTATATTATTATTTAATATTGATTTTGGACCAGTAACAGATCATTGAGAAAATCATTGAAACTAATCAGCAGCTGTAATTTCTGCCATGCAATTATGGGGTAATTTCTCAACTTTCAAGCCAAGTTTATCTTAGATATCAATGTGAATGTACTTGTTTAGATGAAGGGTTCAGTAAATGCACTACGCATAATATCTACACTACTCTTGATACTAATACATAATATTTAACAAAGTTGGGTTTTTTTAAATTCTTGGATGTGACAGAGGATCTTTCTCACGAAAACCTGGTTTGGATGCTATTCTTTTGTACTGAAAGCCAGCAAAACCTGCCAGAATTAAACAGCCTTCACAACTGATGAAATCTGGGGGAAAAGATAAAAGGAAAATGGGAAAAAGGAGACCACTGGAGACAAGATTTTTATTCAAGGACAGTAAGTACATGGACCCATCTTTAAGTCCTGCAAATAAGCCACATATATCCTTCATGTCTGATCTTTAAACTTCTGAAAAAGGTTTTGTGAACACTGAAAAGAACTGAAGACTGTCTCACTTCTCTGAACAAACCCAGCAGCCCATTGCTCATCCCCAAGAAAGACTCAGTGTAAACCCTGCTCCTCTCCAACTATAATCCATGAATGTATCACCAGTTGTGTCTTGGTCTGAGGCTTTACTAAAAGAGAAATTTCTAGGTAGTTAACAGTCTATATTTATACTGACAAAATCTACTTTTTAAAGCCTTTTTCTCTTCAAATCTGATGAACAAGAAACCTATTCAATAAATATCTTCAGGAATCTTTTGAATCTATCACTGCCCAAGATAAATAATAACAGCTAACATCTGCAGAACAGAAAACAAGTGGACATTACTTGAATTAGCCTAATTACAAATCTGACTACTATATTTAAAAACAATTTTAATTCACCTCCAAAAGAAAATTCAGTACAAAAATCCAACTTAGTCAATTCTGTACACACTTTCTGCCTGTAAATTTGAATTTTTAAATGTACCAGATAACTCACTAATTCCCATAGCTACGTTACCATACTGCAAAAATAAAACAGGCAAGATCATATACAGAACTGAACTAGCTTAACTGCAAGAGCCATCTGTTATTCAATCTTTATGTTGCTTCAAAACTGGCCAAAGACTTCCAGAGATTTTTATGATTTAATGTTTACATGTTTTCACATCACTATGATATGTATGTTCTGTATCAAATTTACTGGATTATAAGAAAAGATTTTGTCATACTTAGTTCTAAAAGCAGTTACTTACTGTCAAGAAAAAAAAAATCAAAGACATTACTATGACAATTGATCTTATCTTAATGGTAAAAGTTTGCTATTCGTAGCTAAAAGTTTGCTATTTCTAGCTAAATGATTTTTTTAATGTAAACAACAAGCCATAAAGATTGATAATCTATGTGACTGTCATCATTATTTTTCACAAATACTGAGCTGAAATACCTTTCTAACCTTTTTTTTTCAGCTATACACTTAACAGAATTTCTCATTCCTTCCATTTTATCAGAATATCATTCCTAGATACCTGAAAACAGTGCCTACTAGGAGAGACCAAGTGATCTTTGAGTGTAGCCACTCCGTGTACTCCAGGGAGAGATGTGTATGTGTCACACATCTAAGACTGGAAATTTTTGCAAACTGCAACTAGTACTGCAAGTCTCTTTGCTATGCCTGAGTAATGTAGCAAGTTCACCAGTATGTTACATAAGATGGTGGGAGACTGCACCCATAGATGTCCAAAATCTATAAGCATATGAATGCATACGATCATACATCTGACTTCCAGCTAGGAGGAATCCATGTCTGGTATTTTGCTGGCTAGCACAACTGGTGAATTCTGGTACATTACAAAAATACCTCGGGCATACATGAAGATACATGGCTTTCTAGCCTAAATCTCTGGGCTTTACATATGAAAAAGCAGCAGAATATCTAGGACAGTCAACCCAGTACACAGTTTTACCAAAAATAAAAGCTATAAATAATTTAACAGTGGCACTAGATCTATCAGTTAGGATGAATTCTCTGCCTTCCCCATAGCTATCAGTAACATTTCTACTGAAAACTTGAAAATTAGGCAAACTGACAAAGACATTTCTAAACTTTTTTCCAAGTTCAGGCTGACAATGTACCTTTCTTGATCAGACAAATACTGACTATCCATCTCTCTGGATCTGTAATCAATGGGAGTTCTGGAGGCATCATGGTGTCTAGTTGGAGAACGTGATCTTCTCATTTGATGAATTTCATCTAAACTCCTAAAAAGCAGAAATATGTCTGATAATCTTGTTTTCTCATGAACACCAATGGATCACAGTACAAGTTGGTTGAAGGAAGTTTTTAATCATAAATTATTAATACATCATTTCTAAAAGAATGCCATTAAAATTATGCAATTTTTACGTGCCACTATTAACCTACAAATATACTTAATATACATACAAGATTAAACCACTGACTCAAAAAAAATTTCCAAACCTATGTATTAGTTATGGTATGCAGATGATGAGTCACAGACAAAATATGAGTAAAAAGAGGTAAGCCTTACAAAGTTATGATTCATCCCATGAGTGCTCTTGAATCATTAATAAAAGCATATATCAAGTTCAAATACTGCACTAGTAAATTTAGATACAAAAAACAAGCTTTAAAATAGTGAAAAATTCCTGAACAAGAGAAAAGTTAATAAAGACACATTATACAAACTTGAAACCACATTGAGTTTCACTTGTGATGCCTACCTCTGTAATGGCACATTTGGTAAACGTGAACGGGGCCTGCCCTGATCGTCGCCACGGTGAGGAGACACAGAACGTGAACGATGATGTGTTGTTGTTCTTTGCTGTTCTGGCACAGTTAGCGTTGTGGATTTACTTTCTCTAGTACTAGACCTATAACCTACTGGCAAGAGGGTAACAAAAGGCAATTAGAGAATAAAGGTCTGGGTTTAGAAATAATTCAGATGGCCAGACTTCCAGGAGCACATATCTAAACGCTTACGCAACTTTCAGTTCATCATTCAGCTGTTGTACATCCCGATGTATCATGCAGGATAAATTACTAGCATTACCTTTAAATGCCTACATGTAGAGAGACTGAAAAAATTAGACTTTTTAAGGTACTGGAAGATGTGGAGCAGTTTTCTTACTTACTTGGGGAAGAGTATTCTGGGTATTTTCTGTATGTAAAAAAATATTTGAAAGGAATCTAAACAGTTTAGAATCTCAACAGAGTAGGTTTACCTCATCTAAAAAATGGAGAAACCAGGCCTGCATAAAACAGCACAGACTCACACAGGGCTGCTCATATACAGAGCATCTTTCTGCTCTTGTTTCAGTTAAACACAAAGATGTTCTCCTACTGAACTTAGCCAAAGCCACCTACTTAAAAAAACTACTACGATTTAGAGTATATTGTACTGAATAATGGATGTCGCATACCTTGCAGAATATTTTTGCAAAATACTATGACTAAGCAGCAAAATTTCTCATAGTATTCTTATATAGGATTAAAAAAAATCAGTAGAATGCTAGTACATGTTCAATATTTCAATATTTTTGTGCCTTTTTCTATGTAGCACACTCTTTGACTTTTTATACATTTTGACTCCCATCCTAAAACAGACAATGAAGCTCAGTAAGATAACAGCTTTCAAAAGGTACCTGTTATCTTTCCAAAAGAGCCTAAAGAGATCTGCTCAGACTTCATTTCGAGACATTTAAATTGGATTACAAGAATCCCTTTACAGAAAATCCCTTAATGATATAGAAAGTCATCCCTTAAATCATCCCTTAATCACTTCACAAATTCTTGTTTCACTGTCAAAATAATAATTTTGCTTCTTCTCTGAATTTGTCTAGCATTAAAGTTACTGTAATGTGTGATTTTGTTCAGCTAAAAAACCAGCCTATATCAGAAATCTTCTTTTCATGCAGGAAAAGACTGTGATTTTGTCACCCAGTTGTCAATTGGAGAAATTAAATAAATTAAATAAATTGCACTTCTTATGGATCTCACTACATGGTTTTAACTGTGGGAGTTTTTCATATTTTATATAATTTGTATAATTCTAGTTCTTCTCTGGTCTTCTACCAACTTACAAACAGGCCCTCTTCTAAAAGTGTGGCCTGTATACAGAGTCTGTACTAGGCTTGATCATGCATTCAATGACATTTAATAACCTCTTTAGCTGCAAGTCTGAACCCTGACCACAAACATCAAAGAAGCATTCACAGTTTTTTCCCAAAATGTGTAAGAGTTTACCAATGTATCCTAATGGCCTCTAAAAGCTGACAACATGCATGAAAGTATTCACTGGGGTTTATCAACTTTTCAACAAAGTAGGACTCCAGTGTCCCACAGGTTTTGATACGTTGTGATGCTGGAGTATCTAACCTGCCAAAAAAGTGTTTCAGAGTTCTGTAATAAAATTATAAAGAAACAGGAGGATCTCCCTGATCTCAGGACAAGAATTGGGTGCAAATTTTGAAGCAAAGGAGAGACTCCCTCAGGACTTCAGTGGAGGTTCATGAACCAGGATTGCTGCAGAAAATGTCTAGGTTTTTTGTTAGAGGAAGAAAATACATGATGAAAGTTGGATGTGTTCCCTTTCCCAGGATAATTAAATATAAGCTGTATTTGCAAAAAGATATTTTATTTTCCAAACAAGCTTGTGTTAGAAAAAATCCTGTCATCTCTATCAGAAGGAAGAGTACTTTTACATTTACTACACTAAAACCAAAGAAATCCTAAACTTCTTTCCATCCTTTAGGCCTTGTACTGAAATACATACAATTTAAGTATAAAAAAAAGTATATGAATTTAAATTTAAAATACATTTCTAGAGCATTTCTAGTCCGCCTAAAAAAATTCATGTAGGATTATCCTGTAAACTCAAAAATCTAGTATAAAAAGATGATTTTACGGATTTTTTTTCATAGACAAGCTATCTAGGAAACAATACCTGAAACTTATGCAGTGTGTGTACACAAAGCTTACAGAATAGACAGAGCAGTAGTAATTCATACTTATCCTAAGTATTAATTCAAGAGTTGTCGAACTGGTCAAATCACACCCATACTTTCACAGTGACCATGACAGTGACAGCAACAGTAACATTTCCTCATATCCTCAAATACAAAGGCTCTGTGCTCTTCAGGGTGAGCAGAGAAAAATTTTGCATGGACCAGCATGATAGCAGCAACCAAGCTGATGGTAGTTTATGCAGAAGTTTCTCAGTTGCTCATGGGAAACTGTCAGGTTGGACAGGAAATGAATGCAGGATGGATGATGAAAATGGTTCTAGCAAACATTTGATATCAGAATTATATTATTTTTTCTTAAAGACAATACCGACAACAACAAGGTATTATACTGATGGCACCCTGCTTCTACAGGAGGAAGGTAAATACAATGCAACCATTTATACAGGTTACATGTGACAGAAAAATGAACTGCTCTGAAGAGTTACCTATAGCATAAGCAATGCTGCTTGTTAAAAATACCAGTGGAGATATTGCCAAGTGTATATCAGGGCTTTTTTTGGTTTTCTTTTTAATTAAGAAAGTTACTGAAGCTTTGGTTAAACAGATTGGTCTCAAAACATGTTCAGGTTTCATTAAAACCTTCACTGACCCTTCTGGAGTACTGGGCTGCCCAGTACAGTACAGACACAGAGTGACTGGTTTAAGAATAGCTCAGGATCACAAATATCCTTACGAGACTTGAGCATCTCTCATATACGCAGAGGTTGAGAGACTTAAAATAGTATTTTCTTCATGTAAACGGATGGCATACCACAAAAACCCTGCCAAAATCATTTTTGTTAAATCTGAGCTTCAAATTAAAGTTACTTTCAGCTGCTGATATAAACTTTTATGAACATATCTATGAGCTGATTATACAAAAGATATGTATATCGCTGCAAGGTACTACTAATAAATGAAGAGGGTACAATTACATGAAAGATAAGATACATTAGTGATATGACAAGGTAAAAATACTTTTCTTAAAATATTTTGGAATTTATTAAAGTACCATGATTTTTGATGTAACGATCTTTACCTCCATTGACAAGCAGTGATTCTTTGCAGCTGCTGAAACTTCCAGGAAAAGAGTTTTCTTTGTTATTACTAAACTCTAATACTGCATTTGCCTTAGCAATTTGTAAAAACTTTGAAACTATAGTTTTAAGGATTTCCAATGTTAGTTAAATTAGCAAAACTATTTTCCTTCATTTTTTAAGCTTTTATGCAGATGAAGTGAAATTCTGCACTTCCACATTTTGCAGTTATGTGTTTATTTATTAGAAAATGAGCAGTAACCTTTGTGAAAATCTTGAGCTATTAAGGGGCAAAATAACTTCATCTTTTCCTCAGTATTTCAGGAAAAACAGAAAATTAGTAACTTTCAGGAAGATTCTGCCTGATTAACCTGATCTCCTTCTACTACAAGGTCACCCTCTTAGTGGATAAGAGAAAGGCTGGGGGATGTTGTCTACCTTACATTATTAAAATCTTTTACACTGTTTCCCCAGGATTCTCCTGGAGAAGCTGGCAGCCTACGGCTCAGACAAGTCTTTAAAGGGAAATATTTTCTTATGCGTCAAATGTTGTAAACTCAATTTTGATATTCTTTCTTCTCTTGAGAATAGAGTATCTTAAACCTAGACTAATCTGGTTGAAGCCAATAAAGGCTATTCGAAAATGGTGCATCACCATACTACATTACGGGGAAATACGGATATTTTCTGTTCCTTCCCATATGCACACTGTGCAAGAGTATGTGTGGGAAATATGAACCAGACAAGAGCTGGGGTGCACTCTGGTAAGGACCACAATATTGAAGGGCAGGAGGTAAAGGCCCTGCAGAACACCAAGGAACTTGCATGGAACTTAGTTTTGACAGAGGAGCCTGTTTTATGGAGAAGATACTGCACTATTCATTCAGTGCAAACGAAGGGAGTAGCCCAAAGTCTTAATAATTTAGCAGTGTGGGAAGTTAGGGAAGTTGGACAGGAGGGTAGAAAGGCATATATATGAACTTGATCTCCAGTCACATTAGTGATTCTGTGCCTAAGGTTCTCAAAGAATCCAACAGACATTGGGACTGGAAACCTTTTCCAGGTCTTAGTGCAAAACGCATTTCCATACACTGTCTTTGCTTTCACAGATTTGTGGCTGATGAATCAAATTTTCTTTGTCCCTGTGTGCCTAAAGTTTAACTTCTTTTAAGAATTCAGGTTGCATATGCAAAAAACCCCCACACACTTATATGTATATCCACTTCACACAGGAATCACAAACAGATGAACTCCACTTAGAATTGCCAAACAAATGTGTCCATGAAACTCAAAATGGACAAATTTGTGCTTGGTTGGGTGAACTAGTAGAATGTTTCTGATTAGGTGGACTTCAGAAGGATTTTCCTCACTATGCCCTTCAATTTTTAACTTACAGACTCTCAGATCATTGCAAATCCAGTTATAAAGATTAAACCCTCCTATTTTCTACAGTGACCTCAGAGAAAGTTTGGATCTGTGCATTCATCAAAGGCACACCAGAGCATGAAGTCCAAAGAAATTTCAATAAGAATCAGTTACTCAAATGCTGTCCCCGTGAACAAAGTCCAATACATTCAACTGAACCATTTTGAATGCTTCCTGTTAGGTGGAAAATTATTTCTTTCAAAAGGATGCATGGAAGGACTGGCAGCTGAAAAAAAGCCGCAGTTCTTAATAGAACATTTAATTAAATGTAAGTAAGTCTACAAAGACATACCAGTATCTACATTGTTAACTACAAAAAAACCCCAAAAAACAAAAAAAAAAAAAAGAAAACACCCATGAAAAATATTTAGAACCTATTATTTATATTTTAAATGCTCACTCTCTCTCCTAATGTAAAAACATCAAATATCATAACCAGGCATACATGAATGAATTTCTCTCTTAGCAACTGAGGTGCAAAGCATATAAAGTAAGAAAAGAACCCAATCAGCATGAAAGGAAGGAGAATTTTTCTCAGTTAACATCAAGATGATACTGCGTTAATAAAATTAGTGATTTACTTTTACTGTTATAGAATAATATAAAAATTGTTATTATCACAAATTATTTATAAATAACAATAAATTGTGAGATTATTTTAAACACAGATCATGAAGATAAAAAAAGCTTCCTGAATCCCTCCATGATGTAATTCAGTGGTTTTCATCACGAAGATCCACAGAAAAACTGATTTAGTGCTTGCAATGACATAGTGACTCTTCAGTTAGCTTGGGACAATTGGGAAACATATTTATCTAACTTGTGGCAACAGTCAACTCGAACTAGAAGAATGCAGTATCCAAGATAATCCTCAAGATTTTCAGTATGTAGGAATGCCTAACTAAAAGTCAAACCATGACAGTCTCTACAAGCATATATTTATGAACATTTAGGGTAATGATAGCTCATGAAGGCTTATGAAAACTATAAAAGATACAGCCATGCAACATGCATCTTAATCTATAGCCATGCATTCTCAATAGAGTCCATGGGAGACTGCATTATAGCTAAGTTTCAAGTGAGAAACAAAATAATAAAAAAATGCTTTCAATAAAACCTGAAATCTTAACTATTTTAAAATGTGGGAGGTCTTTTAAATTTAATTTGGATTTTAAATAATGCTTGAAGCATTACAGAGTAGAAAATTGACCAATTTGAACCAACCAGTGGTTCACATATGAAGAATGATATGCAAAATAAATATAAATGAATGACTAGTAGAATCTTTTAATTTACCAGGTATGGGACAGTTACCATGGAATACTCAAGAAAACTGTTTTTTCCACAATGCACTCTCCAAAAACAGTATCCTCAATATTCCAAAATGCTATAAAGAAAAAAAAAAAAAAAAACAACCAAAAAAGAAGAAAAAGAAAGCAGGACCATGCTGTTCATCCACGCACCTGGAGGAACAACTCCAATAGCATCATCAACATCAAAATCTGAGATGTCACTATCACTGATTGGCCGAGATCCTGCACAACAGCAAGGTAAACAAATACCTAAACATCTGGTCATGTTATAAAATGAAAGAATATGATCATTTAACATAATAATGAAACCAAAAAGATGATTTTAAGTCAAAACAATAGAGAAGGAGAACTCAACTGCAGTTACTAATTGATACTTTAGAAGACAGGTGAGCCAATTTAACATCTTACAGCTGCTGCAGCCTCCTTTCCCTTTCTCTTCCCCTCAAGTCCTCAGTAATCCTCTACTAGAATAGTTTATCTCCCTAAGCCTCCAAAAGCGAAACTCAAGTAAAGAAAAAAACCACTTTTGTGCTATTTCAGTGAATACGCTGAATCAGCTTGCTGAACAGGAAAGGAGATGAGGCAGCATATGGTGAGAGAGAGGAAGAGGAAACAGCACTGCCAGCTTTTAGAAAAGCTCAAATATCTCAGGAAAACTAACCTTTAATTTGCTCTCTATATACATATCCTCCGTTTGGGCATCTATGCAGCAATTACAGCAGTATCACATATTTATAGTTCATTCCTGAATGTGCACCAATTTCCTACCCACTGGCTGTACTGAATGACTTCCATGTTTTAGAAAAATCAGAAAAATAGCTTGAATATGTATTTTAAAATAATCCCCTGTATCTTTCATATTTCTAAGTAAATCTTAATTTAAATGAACAGAGAAGCCACAGTGTTGAAGTACCTCCTTCTTTTAATATGCCTCATACAAACCTGAAATCAGACTCACTGAAACAACTGTACCTCCCTAATACATGAATACAATTTCTCTTTCCTACATTTTAATGAGCATATTGGAGGTTGACACTAACTTTATGATGAAAAGTGCTTTTAAGCCTTGTAAGTCTTTAAGGACTTCTTTTTTAAAAATAAAATACTTTTAATTTTTTTTAAAGTATCCCATAATTATAAACTTCATCTTTCCATTTAAAAGGAAATTTATGCAAAGAAATCTTTGAACAATTTAGTTTTGCTATTGAAAGCCAAATCAATTCCAGCAGGTTTCACATACTTGAAAGTTATACATCACAGGTGTAAGGCTGACATGTCATAATGTCATAATTTAAATCAACTTTCTGCCACAAATTTTCATTATTTTTAGACTATGAAATAGTATCTTTTTATTTTATTAGGAATTTAAATACCATTACACCATATCCAGCATTTCTGATTTAAAATTTAAGAGACCTTAAGGGAATTTTGACCTACTTTGTAATTTTTTGCTAGTGCTTTCTCCACCATGAACATGTCTTCTTGGCATGAATGGTGATGGCTGAGGCAGAGGTAGTGAAGATTCATCATGTGTCTGTAGCTTATACCAATGTGGTTCATCATCTAAAAGTGCTGTCTCCAGCTCTATAAGAATCTAGCAGAAAAATCATCAGGTTTCAATTTTACTTGGAAGGCACACACAGAAACATATATACAAAATATATATGCATATGTATTCAAAACCAAACAATGAACTCAGAAGAAATGTGATTGTATGCATCACCTCTCCAAGAAATTCACTCTCTTCTTCTTGTACTCTTGGCTGATCCCATACAGTAATTTCAAGCATTCGTTCTCTAAAATCTCTACGATGTACATGTGAGTAGAGAAAAGTTTGATTCCATTTTGGCTCTAGACTTTTCTTTACTGTTTTGGTCCTTCTTTTACTTTTATCACTGAAACATAAATATTTTTTGTAAATTATTCTTAGAGATAAATCAGAAAATACCATGTATTCATCAGGGCTTAACTGTTTTCATTCTCTCTTAGGCAATACTGCCTAAATGAAAAAAGCATTTTCTGCAAAGTGATCACATTCTTACATAAGACCACAAAGTTAAATTGATACTGATTTGCATGATTCAAGTGCAATTTTTTGTTATAATTAATCTAGCTATACAAAATTATAAAAAGGAGTTCTTAATAAGCATTCAATAAAAGTTGATTCAATACATGGTAAATTAAAACATAATTTTCTCAACTGGAATAGTGTTACCTTCGGTCAGGAAGAAAATACATTTTTACATAGGGATTTCTGGGGCGTCCATCTACTCTTGGTGGCAAATCTGTTGCCTGTAGAACATTTACTATTAACTGATGTCCCACTTTGTCATACCAGAGTTTAACCTACGGGAATCAAGTTACCAGAAAACATTACTGAAAACGAAGAAACAGAATTTTCAGACTGCATCAAAAATAACCACAATGTAAAAGTAACCACTGATTTTCTTCCCAGAGACAATGAGATATATTGCATTTCAAATCCCTTAATATTTAATTAGGTTAGCTGGAAAAGATGATGGTATATACCAAAGACTTATATTTATCACAGCTGAATAAAATTATGGTGCCTGATTATACTTACATTGTTTACTGTACTCACTGCATAATCTTGGATCTGTAAGTGCACTTAAACCAGCATGTCTTAGCTCTGCACCTTAAAAGCTACATTAAATAGGAAGCTCTGACTGCATCTAATTTCAAAGCATAGTTGAAATCTATCTACTCAGATTTATAACCCTTTCAAAAGTTTTTATGAAAACAATAATATACAGCTACATCATTTCTTAAGGGAATCATAATATTAGGAAATTTTTAAGCCTGCTGTATACTTATGAATTAATATGATCAATATAAAGAATATAAGAACGTAGAAAAAGTAGTCTAAGTACTTACAGTATATTTAATAAGCAGGACTTCAATTAGTATTACAAGAAAGTTCCAAGATGTATCTAAATTAAAATGCATTACTAAACAGTGTAATGCTTAACAAATACACAGCTCTTTAAATTCTCCCATAAAGAAAATAGGGATACTATGCTTGTTATCTGCAGATTACTGGACATGTACAGCAAAGTCACTATTTTCAATGCAGAAGCTACAAAATGACAAGTTTCAAGGCACTTTAACGGGCTTTTCTCAACGTAAATTCCTGCACTCCTGGGTGTATTAAAACAACAATTTCTAACGTCTGCTATTATTACAGTGATGGCTTGTTAGTGCATACAGAGGGTGTCAAAAAACTCTTGAAACATGTTAATTTTTACCAACAGTGAACATTTCTCTTGACCTCCCAACAGACCTTGGAAATGTGCAGGGCTGAGGGACCAGCACTTCACAGATTTCCATTAAGAACTCAAGAAAAACAAAATATGCTCACAGAAAGCTGCCCTGGTAGGACCTGAGGTGCATCCCGTAGGGCTCCAGGGCTAGTCGGAGATATAACAGAAATAGAAGGCCTTTCCATCTTCTGAGATTCAAAAGAACTTGAACCTAAAACCGCATGAGAAACACATGAACTTACCATCCAAAATATGGGTAACTTACGAACTGCTTTTTCTTTGAATTGTATAAAGCTGATGTAGAAAGCATAGTGAAAAGAGTGCTTGTTTACCCCTACATCCCAGATTAAATCTGTCATTTTTTGGTTCATTTGAAACAGCATATAAAAAAATTGTTCTTCGAACATCATTGACAAATCATAGCAAGTGTTTTAAATAAAATACTGTTCTCTGACCGAATTACACATCTCCCTTCCCACGAAAACTACTCTCATTCTAAAATCCTAAGTCTTTGATGAATAAACCACATCTGTTGTATGGATTATACTCCTGGTAGCCTCTGAAACTTTAATAGGAAGACAGGCAGGACATGCATCTCACATGGAGGATATTTCAGCAACTGCTGGACATCATCAGATCTCCACCAGAGAAAAAGAGCCCTCACCAATGATATGAGCTTGTGACAAGTGAACACACCTTCCCTGTCCCAAGGAAGGTTTCTAGTTGCATGTCAGGAAAGGCTCAGATGGAACAGGACTAGGAGCCATGGCCCTCAAATACTCTGGCTGAAAACTTTCAAATGGCATAGTTAAAAAGAACACCAGTCTTTTGAAGTATGATGCATAAAAAATTCACCTAACCAAGGTTTTCTTGGTAAAAAAAAAAGAGAAACAAGAACTCTGGACTTACTCTGGATGGTGCAGGAGGTGAAGTCCTGACACCGTTTTTAACTTTGGCAGTCCCTTACACCTGTTTTCTCTCTTATGTTAAGGGACGTAAATGATTAGTTTGGTACTAACAACACAAGATATAGAATAAAAAAATATAGAATTCTGCTAACACTTGAAATCTTTATATGCTTAATAACATCCATATTGCTTCAAATTTAACACACATGACCAAAACCCATTGAATTTTGTCATCCAAAAACCTCAGAGCCAATGTGATTTCCACAGATCATCTTTTAGAAATTTCATAGCTGAAATAATTGTGCTGGGTACAAGATCATGCTTAAAGAAAAGAAACAAGGTGTGTACTCACTAGACTCTAATGGGGGGTGGGAAGTCTCGGGAATCCGTGGTATATCACTAAAATGTGAATACATAGTAATTAGAAACAACAGAGACAACCTTCGGCTGTGACAAATACATTGCTGGGACAGTTTTTTAGAAACATGGATCTGTTTCTGTTCTAACAGGTTACAAGGAAGAAAGAGGAAATATTTAAAGACATACTTTCCACTAGCATTCATGAAAATCTTACCAAGGCAAACTACCTTCAGGTTAAGGAACTAGCAGGTATAACAATATGAGCACTACAATGTTAACATTGTGGATGGATTACATGATACTTTTACAACCACAACAATAAAGAAAGAGAGCTTTTAGGAAGAGAAAGGTGGCAAAAGGAAGTACAGCTATGGTTGTTCAACTATTTTTTGGAGGAACAAAAATCAAAAAATAAGACAAAGATTAACTCACTAGTAATTTTTATATAAACGTCTCAAGGAGTTCAGAGAATGAAACTGATGAAAATGTCTTACAATGATAAGAAAGGAAAATAAAGAGCATTAGCAATGTTAAATGAACAAGAGAATAATGCATTTCTCCAAAGGATAAAAGAAAATCAAACCATATAACAATTGGGTATGGACATTTTTCAACACATACATATCCAACACATATACAGATATAAGCAAGATAAACTGCTTAAGTCCACACACATCTATCAGCATTTTCCCATCACCAAATTTACTCTTCCATCAAAATCTGGATGATGCTAGTTCCTGGCTCTTTCTATTTTCAGCCATCATTGAAAATACATTACAAGGGCAAGAAACGCCTCGTATTGTACAAATCTTAACAAAGCAGCAGAGCAGGGAAAGGGAAAGGGAAACAAAAGTCTTCAGTGAATTACTTGAATGTATTTTCATCCACACAGACTAATCCAAAATTGGAATTGCAGTAACATTTCTGAAGAACATTTACAAGATTTTAAGTCTATAGTTGAGAATTTTAAAGGTATTCAGACATTGTCTGCTCAGCGAAACACAGAAATCTTTCTGACTTGGAAGTCAATAAAACTAAGACTCCTAGGTATAAAAAACTCACTTATGAAAAAGAAACAGACACTTATATCAGAAAAGGAATGCAACAGTGCCCAATCACTGAGCCTTAAGTTCACTTTTCATGTCCTGCAATTTAAACTTATGGTGCCTGTGTTTTAAAATAGACTATTTCAGCTGTGTGTTAATGGCTCAAACCAGCTTAAACCTCACATCACTAAACAAGAATGTACCTCTCCTTGTCTTGACTTCATGAGACAAGAATAATGTGGTTTTCTCAAACACATGGAATTATAACTGAGTTAGTCATTCTTGACATGGCACAGTACTACTTTACAAACATATGAACAGATTAACTTCCTGTTGCTCAGCGGGGCTGCTGTGCAGACTTCTTTCTCTAAACGCATTTTCTCTTTTTCCAGGTCAGACTTTCCAGGGCATTCCTCATCAGTCTGAAGGATTTACTTACCATAATCAAACAGATTTTTCTGTTCAATCCAATGTTTAGTTTGCAATATTTTCTTGTGCTAGAATATGAACACTCTCATCTGAAGTATAGCACTGTTTGTAATAACATCACTTTTAGGATATCTAAATGAAGGTTCACATGTGCAAGGAGTGTTTCAACATGGAAAGTGCCACCTACAGTCTCAGGTTGTATAATCCTGGTGTGCTTAAAGAAAGACACTAAAACTAATTCTGTTTGGATTTTTTTTCTTGTATTGCCAAAAATACAGTAGAAAAAAAAAGGCTAAAAATAAACTTCAAATATTAATTACACATATAAGCACTTAATAACTGATTCACATTTATGCTAAGGCACTGTCACTCTATTACGACCAATGCAGAAAAATTTAATAATAAATCAACATGAGAAACAGATCCACACAGTTTACAAGAGGATTAAAGGTTGGCATTTTAATTAGAGAATGAACATTCTAAAAGGAAACTATAATCTAAAGCCTTTTATGTAAGAAAACTAGTCATATCTAGTCTGCTTTTAATTTTGCACTGCAGAAAATATTGACATACGATTTACAAAAAAGCTCTCTAGAAGAAATAACAGCTCATGACTTAAAATATTCAAAATTAGACTAGTCAAAGAAAAACAAAGTGAAAAGTTGCAAAACTGCTTATCTAATACAGTAACAAAATTTTACTCCCCTTTTGGAGCAATATGAACTTGAGAAAAGTAGTGTCAGACACATATCCAGTAAAGAGCTACCAACTTCAAACTTTGTCTTTCTATCTCTACCTTGGAAGACAAAGGTACTTTGTGGTCTTACATGATATTACATATGATTATCTTGTGTCTGATCCTTCCACACCTCAATGAATACATAAGCTAGACCAAACTCTACCTTAGGTTGAAACTACTCTGTGCAGATATATGGTCTGTGAGAATCACTATTTTGCACAGGAACAGCTATAATTTCCCTGAGGGATATAGTCAAGAGGTTGATCACTGAAGACAAAACAAATTCAAATGTGGTTGTAACCTACACCTTTTAGCTTGTTCTGGAACAGATGTATCATCTTCTATACCCCACAGAGTTTCTAAAGAGTTTCTGAGTACCTCTCCCCGGTGCTCATCCTGCTATTTTAAAAACCATTCCTTCCCATCAGACCCTGTAGATCAATCTGCAGTTTGCACTAATTACATTACTTGGGCAGCTCTCTGGAGTTCAGCACTGCCTGGTTTATGATGGAGGTTCAATCTCCTTGCCAGGACCTAGAGCACAGTACCAGTCCCTGCACAGAGGAACTGAATCATATCAGAAAAACAACGGCTTTGGCAGCATTATCTGTGGAAATCTCAGCAAAGATAGCTAGCATCTGACAAAGAAAACAGAGACAAATGAAAAAACATTTGTTTTACCTGCACTATCCCACAGAGCACACAAGAGATGGTGAGTTAGTTACCATGCCATGTTTCTTCTCCAGAAAGCATACTGCCAGAGGATTTTCTGTGGTGTCCTATGTTAATCACCTCTCACATTGTATGCATATTCATAGGTAATTCTTCTTCCCCTCATATTGAGATAGCCAACCCATTAATTTTACTTTTTATATGTTCCTTATCCACCTTGTGTTGCAGCCATTAGAATTAGTGTCAATTAGTTTCTATGGAGTTTCCACGGTACTAGTGCGGTTATACTGTTTATTATTATGTTATTATGCCTTTAGCTGCTAATAGTGTTATGTGCTTCACATTTTTCTCTAATAAACATCCTAAATTATCCATTACTTAAAATTACATTTGCTGGTAGACACAGAAATCCAAATTTACAAGATTGAGCAAATTGTTTAGACCACAATTTTGTAACTGGCAGTCTAATTTGTGGGCAGTCTAATTTGTGGACTTACAGTCCTTCCATTATTCACTTAAGGCAAACCATGTCATATTTGGGCTTTTTAGACCTAATATGCTAGGAATTTTTAAATCAAGACCATTAAAAGTGCTGGTACATTATCTGCATTATTAATACTGAGAGATGAAAACACTTAAATTATGCAGATGAAATACCATTTTCAGGCCTTTCGGGAACTTATTCCCTCACAGGAATTTTAGTTGTAATGGATTATCACTTAATGCTGTATCAAGCAACTTCAATTTTGCTTAGTCAGCACCTAAAGCACCCACCAAACTTTGCCATACTAGATTTGCTGGATGGGATGAAATTAAATTCCCTGTCATGAATTTGAAACTATCATACAGTTTGGAAAACAAGACAAAGTGAAGCTATGGACAAAATCAAAGTAATCTGTTAATGTAAGCAAACCATCTTCCATTATGCAACACAATTTAGATGTATCATAATTATTAAGAAAAAAGAAAAAAAAAAGGAAAAAGAAAATCATGTGCAGCATGCTCTTTCTTTTGATAACTACTACCAGGATTTCCTCTGTTGTACAATGTCTGAAACTTTTGGTTATTTTCAGATGACAGACAGGTAAATACCAATCTGATATAAAGCAACTAGACTTTGACTCATTACTGCAGGATAAAAGGGAACGGTCTTTAAATTCCAAAGTTCTATGCTCTAGAGATATTTATCTGTTCTCATAAAATCCCTAAAAAACAAGCAAAAGAAAAGAAATTTTTAAAAATCTATTGAGACATAACTCTACAAGAATAATGTTGTTCTATTTTGTAAAAACCTCCATGCCAAGACTCCATTTACCTCAAAATAAAAGCAACACCTGATGTGCTCTATTTCTGCCTATGTATTGAAAAAATATGCACGGGTCATCCAAAGCAAAACTTTACATTTTATTGGTACTACTTCTGGGTGCACTATTCTAGTGTAAAATCCACTGCTCAGATTCAGGAACATTCTTTGACTTTAAACACACTTCAAAAAAAGGGTGGTATTTTCTCAGTTTTTCTTCAGGAATGTGTCACTGGAATGCAGTTACCTTGTACTTAACTTCTCTAAACTAATAGATTTATCAAATTTGTAAACTAAAAGAATATATTTGGTTTAATACTGAAGTTATCTTAGAAGTTAAGGGCACACAACATTTGTAATTATATTGACAGCAATAAATATATCTAAAGTCCATTGTTTAAAATGCTAATCTAGCACTTTCCTCTTACATCAGTTGTACAGTTGTACAAATCCATTTCTGTGTTTCTTCACCTGAGATGTGGAGTCCAAGTCGTGCTTGGTATCAATATATTTCTTTTTTGCTGATTTAAATATAAACACTAGACTTCCAAAAATCTCCTTAAGGCATGCTATTCTCAATAACAAAGACGTACGACTGAATTTGCAATTTTCTTTTAAGAATATCTCTTAATCTATCTGACTAAAAAATGCAAAATAAAGCTTCTACTCCCCCACAGTCTTCATCGGATGGTAATTTTAGGTTTTAACAGCCACCATTATTGCATCAAACTTTCATTTTCCATTAAGAGGTCAAAGTGATAGGTGGAATTACCTATTAATGTCAATTTTATTTAAGTACTTTTAATAGAGATTGCCATTAAAAAGGCAAAACTTATTTGCAAAATATAGCTACACTCACATAGTACAGACAAAATCAATAATCACAATGTAAAAGAGGAATATTTTAGTCAGAAAGAAAACAAATAGTTTTTTGTTTCTAAAACTGAAAAAGTATCATATTTCAGACAAGCTAAAATTATAAGATGAAAATAGCAAATTCAAAAGAATCACTTTTATTGTTAATCATGTGGCTCTGTTTCGTAAGGTAAATGTGAATTTACAATAAATTATTCATATTCAGTGCTGTATGACTTAGCTCAAAACATTCCTGGTATCACTAAAACTACTATGAATAATGCAGGGCCAATCTCCCTAATTTTATCAATTTGAACAGATTTTATTTTCTTCATAAGGTTTATTTGGGAAATTGAGAATACAAGAATTGTTGTCACAAAACCCCAAACCTGGGTTCATAATAAATAAAAATAGTTATAAACATAACACATTAATGCTAATTTTTGAATAAACTTTTTGCTTCCACATTTGACTTCAATAACCATCATTTAAGGGTAAATAGAGTCTTTTCAATTACAAGTTTTGTGTTTCCTTTTTTAGCTCTTTAAAGAAGGCCTGTTTAAAATCCTATTAGCATTGACTTATTAGAGTCCTGCAATGCTTCCCTCCACTCATGGAGACCTTTATAAGTTATTCTGATCTAGTAGGCTGAAAGCATGAAAACCAGAAGTTTCTCATGCACAGGTATACCTAATCCACCAATTTCCCTTTGCCGCTTGGCAAAAACCTTTACAGTACTTTGACCACACAGAAAACAACACTTATACATATACGTCACTGCAAAGGCACAAGATTGTAAATGGTAGAGAAGAAATTGGACTATACAGAATGTCAATAATAGAAAGTGAATCGTATCCCTTTATTAAGCAATAAAAAATAATTAACTCACAAACAGTCCCTTTAAAATTCCCATTAGCAGAAATAATAGCTATGCTTAAGAAGCAAGTCTTTAGCCTTACCCAATAGGCCTTGAAACAATAATTTCAACTTGAGGTTCTGATTTCGATTCTAAAATAATGTTGTAAACTTCTTCATTTGTAGCTCCAGGCAAGGGTTTACCATTCCATTCTAGAACTTCATCCCCTTGAATTTAAAGAGAAGTTTATCTCACTTTCATATTCTTTTACAAGCAATGAAATTTGTATTATCAAGTAACATAAAAATTATTTTAAATCATGAAAGAGTTGTACTGAAACCTTCAGACACTTCCTGCCAAGCTGCTTTCTAGCTGGTTGGCTCCCAGTGCTTACTCTTGCACAGGGATGTTCTGTTCCTCATGCAAGATTTCATATTTGCCATTACTAAAATGTATGAAGTTTGTGCAATTACTCAAAGTGTTATCAACTACCCAAATTTTGGACATTTTTTGTAAGGATAAAAGTGGTTTTTGCTAAAAGCAAGGACTCATCCATGCCTTTTTAGTGTGTTCTAGTCCCATACAACAAGATGAACAGACTTTCACTCATTGGAAACGAGCAAAACAATGGATTTTTTCTGGGAAATAATTTTGGTTCTAAAACTACTTTTAGAAATTAAAAATAGCTTTCATTAAAAAGCCTCAAACAAACCTAGACCAGAAATAGAAAATTAGGATTTCAGCCCAAATAGTTTAAGATCAGTGGAGACAAATTTATTTTCCGTAATTATATAATCTGCATTTTAAATCTATAAACAACTATAATAGCTGGTGCTATCAACCCCATGTGTATTGACTTGATAAGAAAGAAAAAATTAAAAATGCCAAAAAAACCAGAATATTGTTAGAGACTCATCATCCTTTCTACTTCTTTATTACTATCTGCTTCACACTATTATCCTAAAGCCATACACATTGGCTTTGGAGCTTCTGGGTTCTTATGGAACTACCTAGGTACTCTGATTTGCTAAGACAACACTTGGAAAGTAGTTGCTTAGAGGTATGGTAAAATATAAACCATTAAGAAGTGACTTTGAAAACCAAATGCTGTGCATAATTCTCACTTCATTTAGAGGCTTGGAAAGTGCCATTAGCACAGCCATTCATTTGTAAGTGCAATATATACATCTAATAGAAATTACATATTTAGGACCATTTTTTGGGCTTGTTTTCCATTTTCATTTGTAACAGTTAACACTAAAAGGAACACTAATAAAATCCACTGTGTATGCAGTGTATCATCCTTTAGTGATGTGAATTTTGTTTGCCACCATCAGTTTTAAAAAAAATGTTTGCATTGCTTCTGTAGAGTGTAATAAGTAGCTCCTGATCTATGAAACTAAAATTTACCAGTGAGACTCAGTCCTGATACCAGAATTCCTCAGGAGTGTCTTTTGTTTTGCTCATACATCCAAGCAATTGGAGTTCATAATAAACTAGAAACATAGGCAACCATGGCATTTCATAATAACATTATTGTTCTGTACTTAAAAAATATTACCATATCCCATGACAAATGTTGATATAAATTAAAGGCTGCATTCAATAGGCCATTACTAGAAGACAATATATTTTATATGCAACTGATTGATTTACCTGCTCTGAGATGCCCCACCACATCAGCCAAGCTACCTTTCTTCACTTTGGTAATGAAGGCACCGAGTCGTCCTAATTCTGTCATTTTTCCTCCAACAACCTGGTTAATCACAAATTTGTGAGTCTCCAAGCCACAAACCAGACATTGCATTGAACACAAATATAATGACTAACCAGTTTTCACATAATTTTTAAAATTACACCTGAAATGTGCATAGACAAATCTATTGTCGATTTGGGTTTTAGAGAGGCTTAAAGACAAAAAGAAGTAAAGCTGACACAGAATGATTAAAACTGATATTCCTTTTACTGTGTTTGACTAATCAACCTTATGCAGTTTGGTAAGTATCTACATTTGTTGCAGAAAGAACAATTTTTAATAAATAACCTGGCAAATGCACTTTTTACAAATAATTGTCTGTCATGTACTCAAATTTAAATTGCAAGTGCACATCAGTTCAAGTGTATGAAATCGCGAAATGCAGTTGGTACATCAACTGAAAACTCAGCAAATACACTACTATTAAATATGGGCAGCAAGTTCACAGGAATGTTGATACTGCTAAAACACAGGCACTCTCATCCAAGAACATGACAGGACAAACCAGCAACCTCTGGCTTTTGTTAAACAGAACTGAACAGATCTGTTTTTGAAGATGACTCCATGCTACAGAGATCAGGAACATCAGGAAAAAAACCAAGTTCCCTCAAGAGACCAGATTTTAAATAAAATACAAAGAAAATGTAGTCTTTCTGACTTACTACTCCCTTTAACTATTTTACTCTCTCCAGTCAGGTGAGGGATTTGGGGGGTTTTTTTGTTGGTCAGGAACACCGTGGAGTTTTATAATAAAATGGAACAGTAGAATGATGGTTCATTAGGGATTAGTGTGCCATTAGTTGCAATCACAATAGATAGCAGGAGCTTTAATATCAAAAAAAGGTCCAAAAGCCTATCTGCCAACAATATCATCACATGATAATGTGTAAAATTTATCAGTGAGAGCCTTAGCTTGTATTACGTACAACTGAAACTTGAAAAATCAAAGAGAAAGTCTACAACTCTACAATCTACATTTCCTACTAGGACCAACCTTTTTTTCTCAGATATTCAAACAGAATTGTTTGCTGGCAGCAAAGATCAGCTTTGTGCTATAGACTACTAAACATTTAGAAGAGTGAAGCTATTTTCATCTTTTGTATTACCATGCCACACTATCTCACTTCAAGGTGGGAATATTTCAGATTTTGCATTGCTTCTGTTCTCAGTGGAGAAGGAAGGACACCCAAATTAAATTCTCTCAGTCATCTTTGTTGCTCCATAGATTTAAAAACATACACGGAGAGGGAAATGCTTGAAGTGGTCCACCGTATTCCCCGCTAGCTTCAGAAACAGCACTCTCTCTCTTTTCAGTGTTCTGGCAATTTAGACACATGAACCTAAAAGTCTGCTACAAATGTAAATTAGGGATTTAAATCAATTGGACAGTGTTGCCAATATCTCAATTTCAGGGTGCTGGATGAACTAGTATTACATTTAATATAACCTCTACTATGATTTAAGAGGGGTTTTTTCAAATTTTTGTGTAAATATTTAGTTTCTTCCTACAAAATTTCTGTTTTCAAATGGCTGTGTGGCTTTTGAACACTAACCTTGTGAGCATTTGCATCCAGATGACATTTAAGTATGTGGATTATAAGATGAATTACTTGACTAAATTGCAAACAGTAGAGCTAGAAAAGGCAGTACTCCATTAGTGTATTGCCATGTGCAGTATATATCTTGCAGACAGTCAAAACAGTTCAGCCCCTTTGTCATGGATGACTGAAGACTGTATAGAAGGAGTAAATGTATTTATAGTCATAATTTATCTGTATAACTTTCAAAATTTACTAAAAGAGAGGAATACATTTTTTTGTCAAAAGACCATGTGATTGGAGAGTCCTCTGATTTAATGCATTAGACCTCTATGTCTAAGGTCAGTGGAACTTCCTTTCATTTAGAACATAAATCATGTAATACTTACTTTTAGCCCTAGCAATGCACCTGATTCTTTAGGCATGGTTGTTCTCTTGTTAAGAATAACACGCCCAATTAAGCGATCTCCCTCCTTGGAAGGCTGCCACGTTACAGGATGCTGTTGAAAAACAAGCATTGGAATTAAAGAAGTGTGGCCATCTCCCAGTATTTAGATGTACATGTATAAACCAATAAAATTACTGTATCATCATGTCACAGTAGACACAAACATCCTTCAGATGTGTTGCATATTGCACCTGAGCTTTCTATTATTGTAGCTGTTGGACCCTGGCTACATTAAACATTTAGGCCTCTTGTAAGAGCATCTCAGCATTAAGTCTACAGATAGAATTACAATACATTTCAAACTTCAATACAATTAAACATTTTAAACACACCTTAGGTAATAAAATTAAATACTTACTTTTAAATTACACAACTCTGAAAAGTGCATTCAGAAGTTCTGTTCTTTAGAATAATACCTGTTATGCAGGCCTATCATATGAGGGTTCATTATATAACAAAATCAAAATTATACTTTTCAACTCCAAGTCTTAAAAAAAAATCACTAATCTTTCCCAGAGCAGCATCACACTCACAAGTGCTTTTTTTCGTGGTTCATAGTGAAATTAAGTGTCACGTCTATAAAGGAATTAAATTCAAGTTAAGATTCACTCAATTTTACAAATATGCATTTTGATAAAACTTTCTGATTTCCATTTCCATGGTCCTCTAAAACAAAATTTTAATGATGTGTGTAGAATATTTTTTACAGCCAAATATCTATTCTGAACTGAAATAATTAGCAAACATTTTAACTCATACTTATGAACCTCTATTTTTCTATTTCTTACCGAACTAATAGGGGACGTCTCCCTGCTGTGCCACGTGGCAGGATCCAGCCAGTAATAATCCAAGTCACCTGGAAGAATATGAATAGAAAGAAATGTGTAATCTCTCAAACAGAGAAAGATGTATGAATGATTACTTCTGCATGCATGAATTTTAAAGTGCAATAGTTAGATGAAGCAAATGCAAAACCTTTATTATGGTTCAAATCAATATCTCAATTTTAAAACAATGTAGCATATTAATATAAAAATGAAATCACTAAAATAATGCGTTTATTTGGACCTCTGCTTTTTCATGAATTGCACCTTAGAATTGGTTGTGCGCACTATTTTTACCTTTGCCCAGTCCAAGAATGGACCCCAAAGCATCACATTCACAGCCCTCCTCCTCCCCACCATCTCCATAATAAACACACAGGACTATAGCTAATGATGACATGAGAGGGAATACTCCACAAAATAAGCACTTAGCTACAGTTAAGGACAGAACAGTCAACCACGCTCTAGAATCTGCAAAGATCAATGCTGTGACAACAGGTACCGTACAGATGGAGAGGCACAGGAGCTGGTAACAGAGTACCAGAGAGAACAGCCACACAAATACAGGAAATAGTACCAACAGCAGGTACAAGGCTGCAATCTTCTCTTTCACTTGGGACAAACTTATATGCTGTGTACATCAAGATTAAGCCCATGAATTACAGTGGTCTGGAAGCCATCAGCCTATCAGGACAAGGAGGGCACTTCAGGCAATACATCTTCAATATCTTACTTTATAAAACAGATCTCTACAATACTGTTGTTAGATGCCTGTGTTCTAGTAAGAGTAGTGATCTAATAGAAGCCCAAACAAAGCATGCAAGGGAAAAAAAGATACCTTTACAGGAAGAAATTCTTTTTTATTCTTTCTCTACAAATATTTAGACGTCGAATATGAAATACAAGTTGTACCATTCTCTGTAACTCATAAAATCTTCAATAGCTTACCATCTACATGATCATATGCACAAGTTTATTTTTAAACAGTATATTACTATCATATGCATAACCACATGAGGCAGTTTGCGGTTTCATTAGCTACTGCAGTTCTGCAAGTTTGGAAAACACATTAAATCACACTAAAGATCTTTCAGTTTTATTTTTAGCATCCTTCCTTGTGCCTTTATAAACTTCAGAATTACAACAAGAACAACAAGCCCACAAATTCCACTGACACCTGCAGTGCTGGCAATCAGCTCAAATCTATGGTACAGAGCTCTCCAACTTTCAGTAATGGACCCAACAGTAACACCAAAATCAACTCTCTGCTGTGTGGGCTGACCTGCCACCAACAAAACACAACACACTTCATCTTCTTTCACAGCTATTTAATGCTCAGCAGTAGAGAACTGTTCAGGAGGGAATAACTGTCAGTTCCAGCATGCAGACGAATGTATCCAAGTGCTCAAAAACATTTCTGCTCATCTCCACTGTTCCCTGCCTTCTTTTCCTGTCTTCCTTCCTAGATTCAGCTTCTTGGCCCCAATTTCCTTGCTGGTCTTCCACCTGGTTACTGCATATCCATGACCATTTAATTCGTGCCCCTAGCATGCTTCTCCAAGTTCCTGCTGTAGCAAGATCCTCTCATACATCTTCTGTCTTGGCTAACCTGCTGATTTTCCTATTCTCACCATCTGCCTACCCTTTGCTGCCTTTTCTTCCCTGACCATGTTTTTCTGTTGTCCATCTTCTGTCTACTTCTGCTTCTGGCTTTGGTGTCCTTTCTTAAGGTTCTGTATTTTAATCCCTCCTTAGCCTCAAATCCTTTGATACTAAGCTACATTCCTGCACTCTCCTTCCCACACCTAAACCTTTAGGTGTCTGTGCCTTTCCCCCCTTCTGTCTGTCCCATGCTTTGCTAAATTCCAAGCCATCGGCTACATCCACAGCAGTTGGCCACGACACCAATTTTCTCACCCTCTGCTCTCAGAAGCTGAGGGCAAGAACTGCACTGCAAATGCAGCTCTACTGAGCTGGAACACTAATGATATGCTCAGAAGCTGTAAAGGTAGCTATCAAATCAAACATCTTGACTGAAAGTCACTGAAAGTGGTAAGTCTACAATTTGGTGAATATTTTAAAAGCCCAAAAATGCATGAATTGGGGAGAGAAAAGCACACATTCTTTAAAAAGGACTTAATTTTGAAATTCACATTAAAATTCAGTATGAATTTTAACAGACCACTGGCACACAAACTTCTGGGAGAATTTACAGCTATAAAAGAAGTTACACAATGGAAAATATCAGTTAATCTATTCATAAACACTCATCAAGTAGAACACAAAAGTTAAGACACAAATGAAGACACTCCCCAAATGAGTTTAAAAAATACTTCATGCTAGCAACACTGACACTAGGGACATCTGCAGTTCAGTACTCTGTTGTACCTTTAAAAACAATTTCTCCTTGATCCTCCTATGCCACTGCTGCTTCTTTGCCTAATGCCTATTTATGCCATTCTTGCACTGCCATACCCCCAAACTCTCTATTTGTTTAATTGCACAAAATAGCTTCACTGCACTAGCATCATAGAGATCCAGGCATAAGTAAAAACCATGCAAAAACTTACTAAGAGCACAGCTTCAAAATTTCAGATTTGCTGCAAAAAAACCCCACCGATGTATTTCTAAAACATATTATTAAAAATGCATCTGCAGTTTTAATGTATGAATTCCTTAGGATCAACTGAGTGAAACAGAGTATGTATTTGCAAAACCTTTTTTCCTAAGGGAATAATTGAAAAGTTGTATCCTGACAGCAATGAAGTGCTTTTCCTATTAACATGCTGCTGCTCAATTACTTTACTCTTGGATGCACATGAATACAATAATAAATTACAAGACACAAATGTGTCGAGCTTTTTCCATGAGAAGTCTTTTGCAGCCTTCAATCAAAATCCAAGATGGGGAGTAAAACTCTTAATAAATTCTTATTGGTTTTGTATCCACAATATGTATGCTTTCAAAATAAAGGGAAAGCTAAACTCATACCACCAAAAATCCATTTTCTCAAAAATACTGTGTCTTCAGCAGCACTATCCATACAAAAAGCTAATGCTCGGTACTGTGATTTCAAGTGAGATCCTGAAGAGCTGAGAAGTGCTGGAAACAACAGCCTTGTCTCTCTTGCGAAGCCAAAACAAGCACAAAATATGAGAGGGCCTGTTATTGTGTCATGCTGATTTCCAAAGAGTCTTGAATACTGGAGATAAAATACCCCGAGATATTTTCCCAAATGCATCCAGACAGTATTCAGAGACTACTGAAATTCTGCAAAGAATGTGCTTCAGTGATTTGTTCAAATCCACGTGCACTGGATTTGCAGCAGTTACTTAAGACAAGTATCAGAATTTAATGATAAGAGTCAGTCAGTCCATGTTAGGCGCTTAATTGACACATTAGCATACAGCTGCTAATTCATACAGCAGTTCTATCAGTTAACTAAGAAACTTAGACAAATATTTTTCAGAGGCTACAACTAAAATTCCTCTGCAAACTGAATAGTCAGACTACATCTCTCTAATTAATCCATAGAATCACAGAATGGTTTGGGTTGGAAAGGACCTTAGAGATCATTTAGTTCCAACCACACCTTCCACTAGACCAGGTTGCTCCAAGCCCTATCCAAACTGGCTTTGAACACTGCCAGGGATGAGACATCCACAACCTCTCTGGGCAACCTGTTCCAGCACCTCACCACATTCACAGTCAAGAAGTTACTCCTAGTATCTTATCTAGTTTGAAGCCATTCTCCTGTGTCCTATCACTATAATCTCTTGTAAAAAGTCCTTCTGCAGGTTTTTTGTGGTCCTCCTTTAGGTAGTAAAGAGCTACTAGAAGGTCTCACCAGAGCCTTCTCCAGTATGAACAACCCCAACTCTCTCAGCCTGTCTTCACAGGAGAAATGCTTCCATCCTCTGACCATCTTCACAACCTTTCTCTGGACTCACTCCAGCAGGTCCATGTCCTTCACATGTTGGGATCCCAGACCTGGATGCAGCACTCCATGTGATGTCTCACCACAGTGGAGCAGAGGGGCAGAATCACCTTCCTCAACCTGCTGGCCACACTGCTTTTGAGGCAGCCCAGGATGTATTTGGCTTTCTGGGCTACGAGGTGCCAGCTCGTGTTGAGCTTTTCATCCACAAACACCTCCCAAGTTCTCCTCAGGGCTGCTCTCAATCCATTCTCCACCCAGTCTGCACTTGGGGTCCCTTGATCAAATCCACGTCTCCCCAGTTTAGAGGCAAGGATGCCATATGGGACAGCATCAAACTCTTTGCACAAGTCCAGCTGATGTCACTCTTCCTTTACGCTGTAACCTCATTGTAGAAGGTAACCAAATTTGTCAGGCATTATTTGCCTTTAGTGAAGCCATGTTGGCTGCCACCAATCACCTGCCACCCTTATTTTCCATGTGCCTTAGCACAGTTTCCAGGATCATCTGCTCTATGAGCTTGCTGGGCACAAAGATCAGACTGACTGGCCTGTAGTTCCCAACATCTCCCTTTTTTCTCTTTTTAAAAATGAGGGTTATGTTTCCACTTTTCCAGGCAGTGGGAACCTTACCAGACTGTCACAACTTCATAAATACGATGGATAGTGGCTTAGCCACTTCATCTACCAGTTTCCTCAGAAGTGGCAGATGCATCTCATCAGGCCCCATGGACTTGTTCACCTCCATGTTCCTTAGATGGTCTCAAACCTGATCTGCTGCAGCAGGCAGCTTCTCGTTCTCCCAATTCCTGCCTTTGCCTCTGGCAGCCTGGGCAGTGTGGCTGGAGCCCTTGTCAGTGAAGACTGAGGGAAAAAGTAATTCAGTACCCCAGCCTTCTCCATATCCCAGGTAACCAGGCCTCCTGTTACCGTCTGGAGAGGGCCCACATTTTCTCTAGTTGTCGTTTTATTACTGACACACCTATAGCCATTTTCCTTGTTGCCCTTGATGTTGCCAGCCAGATTTAATTCTATCAGGGCTTTAGCTTTCCTAACCTGATCCCTGGCTGCTTGGACACTCTCTCTGGTGAGCTGCTGTTACAAATGTGGTACATCCTATCATTAAGCAGGGAAGTACTTCTACACCCAGGAAAAAAGTTCCATCATTTTATCAGAAAAATAATTCAGTGTATAAACAACATATTCTTAAACCATTCTAGTTCAAGCTGCTAACTAACCACATAAAAAGAATACATGAGTACCCTGCCTTGGCAAACAACCCTCACATTCATGAGGCAAGCAAATAACTCAAAAGCTACCTATTGCCTATTTACACAGAAAACTTCACAAATATGTTCATTATCACTTAGTCTCCAACCAATCCACTTCAGATGTGGATTACAGTTAAGAACTTAAATCCTTGCAGGACAAGATCTGTGTTTTACCATCTACACAGTTCAAGGACAGGCTGGCTCGTGCAGCTTGTGGGAAGAATGCACCAGAAGGTGGTGAAACTTAGGTTTTCTTTCATACTGAAAATACATAATTGCATCAGATTTTAGTTCCCTGCTGGCAAATGTCCTAAGCACTGAATATGAACATACTGTAAGACTCCAAAGTTAAAATAAAGACTAGTACTCCTTAGAAGTAACAATTTATATATACAATACTCCTATTTCAGATACAGATGTGGCACATAACTCCCAAAGCTAGAACTAGCCTCTTAAATTGCTCCCTCAATTCAGTATTTACTTAGGTATTTTCGTTTAATGATGAGATATAAAATTGCTTTTCTTTATCTTAATTAAATTTCTGAGTAACAAAAAAACATTGGAAGAGGATCTACAGAGCTTTATCAAGCACTAGGCTTTAAGATTTAGATAACTGACAACTTGGGCTTATTCAATACAAACTGAAAATAAATGGTTATTCCTTACATTTGCATCCAGAAGATAAGGACATTTCATACTCTTTCTCATACAAAATGAACACTTCAGCATTTTATTGTGAAACAAACCCCTTAGTTTAAAAATCTTTCTTAAAGTGGTAGTTACATTGTAAGCAAAGCAATGCTGATTGATATTTGCAAACAAGAAATAAATAATTAGGCAAGGACATAGTGAACTTATGAAATATTAACTAGATAGTTAAGAATGCCAACATTAAGCTAGAACCTAGTGAAAATCCATTTGACTCCTCCCCTAGCTACCATGGCAACAGTGTTCCTTTACAAGAGTTTGCAAATTCACAATTATTTTTGATTTTGTAAAGGAATGATTTGTCAGTTGCTGATTATGAAAAACTCTTTCTGTGGATTCTTTTTTTTTTTATCTGGGCATAAGGTGAATTTTCTGTGAACTGTTTAAAACATAGTATGGGTTTGTTATCCAGGTATTTATTGAACAAAGACTTTTTATTACATAGATTGTGATTTTCTTTTAACTAGGTGTACAGTTTAGAGACATACATTTTTATAACGAAGTATTGCACTTGTGTTCATTGATGGTTGAAGGTTTCTCAAAAGCCATACTTGCAGAAGACCTTCCAACACAAAAACAACTGGGCCCATTTCTATGTTTCAGAAAATGGACTTCCTACCTGAATTATTTCAGTGTTGTTTCAAGGCTTTATAAATTACTGAAAGCAAGGATTACTAATCTTGCCAATGGAAGCTTAAAGCCAAAAATCACAACCTATCTAGTCAAGTAACAAACTGAGGATTTTTGAGTATTCCTAAATTTTTTAACATAGCCACAAGGGACATAACAAGGAAGCTGTTCTAAGTTTCCTGAATCTCTAGGGAATCTTCTCATGAACTCCCTGAGCCAACATTATTTGGTAACTTCACTCAAATACCAAGAGTCTTCAAAAGTTCATCAACCCCTTTTCAGCTAGATTCTTTTTTTTATCTCAGAGACCATCTAAACTGCTATTCTGAGGATGTTTAAGTCTTACTGCAAGCATGTGAGTCCAAGAATATGTGTGATTCACAGAAGGATGGTCCTCAAAAGCATATTCTGTAGGGTCATCACAAAGTGTGACAGAGACGTAAAATATTAAGCAAGATGCATGAACTCCCATCAATCTGAAAGTTATTTTACAAAGTTAATTAAAAATATTTTCTTGAGGATACCAGAAAAATGGTTAGCACTAGGAACTTAAAATCAACAAAATCAAACATTTTGATTTTGATACTGTGGCATTTAAGAATTTAAAGAAAATTTTGCTGTCTCATTGTCGTCTCTGATTTTGCTGACTGGGATCACTCTCTTGAGTGGAATCTAATTTTGTAGATGGATGGAAGGAGATCTTCTTCTGGAAATTTAGAGCTTCTCTGAATAAATTTATTATTGCTATTTAATATTGACACTAACTTGTCTCAACAGTTTCATTGAGTTCCTGTTTCATATAATTAAGACCTTTAGTTTTGACATGATTTCTTGATAATATTTTTGTTCAGCATATAATGAAATTTGAAAAATGCATAGCAAATTATCTCAAAAAGTCACATCGTCCCCTAATTTTGGATACATATCTACACATAGCTATCTAGTCCACTAAAAACCTGAACAGTTCTTAATATTTTTTCTTCTGTTCTGAAAAAATTCCCAGCACTTCAAATACACCATGCTGTTCTTCAGCATAACACATTTTTTTACTGTGGGTTAATTTGGGTTTTTTTCCCTATCTCTTGTGCATATTAAACCAATTGAGTAGGAGTTGATTGCAAAAAAAGGTAATACTTCCATCTTGGTCTCCTTTGGTATTTTTCCTCTGAGAGTTTTAAAAATCTTAAGGTTTTTTTTTTTAGTATTTGTTAAAAACTGATTTATTAACAAACTATAATTGAAAATCAAATCTGAAAATAAACTCTCCTCAAACCCTAGAGTGTTTCTATACTGCCAATAGCTAGAAATTTTAACTTCTTCATTTACAGGATGAAGAAAACAGGAAAAAAAATGTAAGGCTGTAAAACAGCAGCCCACACATTAGAAGTCTCAAGAATACAATGCCCAGTAAGGCTTCAGAGCCCTGGTAGCACACACTGCAAATAAGGTAACCAAAACAGGCAATGCCCAGAGAAACTTATTTGAACACACATTTTCTACTACTGTGTGCAAAGAAGAAAGGCATTTCTGCTCAGATACAGAAGAAAACACCCAGAAGAAAACAGCAGCAAATGACAGCAAAGCTTCCCATTATCCACAGTACCAGGGAAAGGGAGAGAGACAGTGAGCCTTTCTGTTGTCCAAAGCACACACACAGAGTCCATCATGCAAACCTGCACAAGATACTTGAAAAATAACAAGATTATATTTCATAATCAAAGTTATAATTTCATCTTCATGAGAACTGGGGGAGATAATTAACAATCTAATGAAAAAGAAAGTCTGCGGATGGGGAAAAAAAAGACTCCTGGTTGTTCTGATCTTCAGGACTGTAGAAGGAAATACAGCAGATGAAATTCTCTAATTAAAGAGAAAGCACTTCAGCAGTACCATGATGGGGTCATATTCCAGAAGACCAAATTAGGAAGATTAAGTCTGATGAGGGATTTTTTTTAGTTTCTTGTTTATTTGGTCTGTCTTGGTGGCTTTTTTTGTTGTTTTGTTTGTTTGTTTTTTCTGTTTGTTTTGGGGTTTTTAACTATCATTCATGAGAATCCTCAATTATGCTGCATTAGAAGATAATAAGAGGTTTTGCTTCTCCAGTTCAGAGGGGAGAATCTTTGGAGTCCACTCTGAGAGATCACTGACACTAGTAAAACAATGAGCAAAGGATCTTTGGAGCTTTGCTTCCCACCAGTAGAGAGGAAAGAGTTAAGAATGTGAACACGAACAAATTTTGTGATCTTTGAAAAGGGAATAAAGTCAAGCAGAAAAAAAGCCAAAAACCCTTCTACAAAAAAAACAAAACCTAAAAAAATTCCAATGCCAAATAACCAAACAAAAACACTCCAACCTTAGAGAAAATAAGGAACAGCCACAAGAATAACAGGAGTCCAGCAGTCACAGAAGCATTTAAGAAGTAATGCCAACATTAAAAGCAAAACCAGCCCAATTCAGAAGAAGGAGAAATGCAGGCAAAGACTGACCAACTAAATCATAAAGGTTTCATTTCCTGGAAGAATCAATGGAAAGTTCCCTTTGAGTGTATAACTTAGAGTGATCAAGTACCAGGAAGCACGCAAGACAAAATTAGAAATGCAAAATATGATGCAAACAGCAAAGTATGCAAACACAACTGAGATAATTCTGCTACTCTTTAGTCCCTACTACTTAGTATCTAGTACCAAGTAGTTGCCAATCTCAAATACTATGGAAAGAATCTGCTACTATTCGGCTCTATCAGCAGATGTCAAATGCATTCAGTTGAGCAGGAGTTTTGTTTATGAGCATGCCATGTTAAGAGCCCAGAAAAAGTGTCTAGTGTAAGGTGAAAACCTATTTAGAATATATTCTAAATATATTCTGATCATGTTTGGCTAAAATTGGGAACAAATACCCCCTGAAGTATTCATTAAGCAGGGTCTGTAATGTTTGTCTGGAATATAGTAATAGTCAACACTCACACTACTGTTCTATGTAATAAAACAAAAACATATTAGATTTGTAAGTGACTTGACCCCAAGGACAAAGAAACGGCTTTTTATAGAAGGCCAGAACCAGACTTCAAAGCTATCCTGACCAACTAGAAAAAACTAACCAGAAAAAGAGGAGCAGGCCCAGAGTAGACAAGGAAATGGCTCCACACTCAGGCCAGTACAAACAAGTGTAGAAACAGGGAGAACTCCACCATTTGAGACCTAGCAGTGCAGAAGATGATGAGGTGGATATAATCTATCACAATGGTAACAGGAGAGGACAGCATACAAGCCTGGCTGCTGTTGGAAACCTACTACCCTTGCACTTTGGGAGTTACAGGGCTGGCCAGAGACCAAGACTCCATGCCTTTCCTACTTTTGCTACCAAATACGTCCAAAGGTCAAACTGGTGAGGAACTTAAGGTTTTGCTGTTAGTTAGGAGGACTTTGTTTTGTTTTACTGTCCACCATGGTTTGCCTTTTGGGCATCTTTGCACTTAATCAATACCCTGACATAAGAGCTGACCTTCATGACAGCTCATTCTCTCAGGTTCTGTCCTTACAGCACACAGTTCAATTTTCAGAGAGGAATATTTAGGATACTGAAGTGTCATTTTGGGGGAGAGATTATATAAATTTAATGGAGAGAGCTATAGATAGCCTGGTTTAATAGTCCATCATGTATCTATAGTCTATTACACAAAAGTCTCAAAATTTTTTAAGAGAGACCAAAACTGGACCAGGGGATGTGGGGCTCAGTGTGATTTTAAAGCATCTTTTATATCTCCCAGTTCCATGCTATTCCAAAGGCTGGAGACAGGCTGATGTTTGTCCACTGCCCCCAGCACAGCCTTGAATCACCGCAACGCAGGGTGTCACTGCTCTGTATTTCTCAATCCTATTTCACCTTCTCCATCTACTTTTGCCAAGATGTGCAAGAGATCTCTGGAATGCAGTTTACAGCCATCTACCACAGCGAACAGCTTGAAGAAGAAACAGGGATTTAGCTGCTTTATGTAGCTATAAAGAATTTATTAAGCATGAGAGAGTGCAAGGCTTTGATCTTAGCCAAAGGTTTTCTCCAGTCCTATCCTTTAAAGTGCATGCAGAGCGAAGGCTGACCATTGTCTCTTCCCAACCTCAGCATTTTGTCTTCCTGATATTCCTGCTGCTGTTTCTGTTCCATCTCTGTTTTGGCTGCTATTAAATCACATTTTCTCCAATGCATCCCTCAATATTCTGCCCCCAGTAAACTCTAATTCTCCTCTAAACTCTGTTGAAACTAAATAGATTGCTGACATGTATGTCTTAAAATATAGTATCTAACACACTATTTTCAAGAGGATAAAACCTCTTTCATGACTTATTCTACCACACATCTTTAGGATTAATTCTTCTAGTGAAAAAACTACTTTTCAAAATAAATTTTTATCTACAGTGTTATCAACTACTTAGATATAGGATTTTAAAGTTATTTGTTATTCTCAACACACTGCATAATCCCCTGGGAACTTGCAATGGTGAATCCTTCCCCTCACTTTCCTCTGTGATCCTTCAGTGATTTAGCTGAAATATTTATGTATTTATATTATTTATATAGAATTTATTTCAAACACAAAAGGGAAAAGCTGATGTCCTTCCCTGATCAGAAAGTGCAATGCATCAATATGTTCATGCAGAAATAATGTACAAAATAACCAGAACTGTACATTTATTATAACTCATATATTATTATAGCATAACTGTATCTTATGCTAAAGAAACATATTTTTATTCTATGTACATGGATTTGATGATTTTTCCCCCTAAATAATATGCAAAAAGAAAAGTAACACAATCAATTCCCTTCTGAACTTGTTAAAGCTCCTGAGAATAGAATAATTCAGGAGATTGAGGACATGTCAGTTGTCTTCCGCCAAAAAGAAATAACACATAGGAATGTTCATGTGTTTCCTGAAGTAAATTTCTAAATTCTTTATTCTTGACTTCTCCAAAATGCAGTAATGCAATAGGAATATTATTACTTTTCGGAAACGCATTTATGCTTTGACGTGCACTTTCAAAATACAGATTTTTGTTTATAAGCTCGTTCCACATAGCATCACTAATGTCAAATTATATTTGACACGAGCTTATTATAAACATAACTGAAACACAGACTTAAAAGCAAAATGGTTTTTTATTCCCTCTTTAAGCTGAATATATGCTACAGTTAACACTTTAACATTCCAAGGATATAACATCTCCACTAAAACTGCACAGTTAAATAAATCTCTTCATAAAAGGATACAATTTTTGTTTAAAAACATGAAATATAAAAATATAACTAAAACCTCAGTACTATATAGCTCCTTATTTACCTGTCCCTGAATGCAACGTATGGAGCAGAAACTGAAGAAACCCAGCAAACATAGCAGCTTCAGCAAGAGTGTTTAAAGCACAACTGGCATCTAGTAGGTTGCTGAATCCAGCCTGCAACTGTAGCAAAACCGTAATGCCAGCAAAAATCCACTTCAGTGTGAAGGAGACAATATAAAAGAAGTCATAAGGTCCTTGCGTCCTGATTCTAAGCCAAATTATTCTGCAGTGTCAAACATTCAACACCGGTGACACCAAACAGGGCTAACGAGAGCTCTTGTCATCAAAACAAATCTCTGCAGTGTAGTGCAAGCATCGATTACTGCATCAGTTCATACACGGTCGCTGCAATGACAAGGAGTTTCAGTCTTTAGAAGGAGTTAATGATTTTAGGAATTCAGAATCACCGATCCTCAGGAAACAAGATGGGGAAAAAAAAACTCCTTCCTCTCTGGATAGAACAGGAAAGAAGTTTCTTAGGGCTTTAAAGCCAACAGTAGACACAAACTCAAGCACCTAAGTAATCAATACTACTGCTGCAGTTATTATTTATATTCAGCAGTGGTGCACTGAACAAGTTTAATCAGCTGCATAGACGAAGCAGTAGTGCAAAGGAAATGTGGCTCTTTTAATTTATGTAAAACTTCCCTAGCCGCAGATTTACTTCTAGCACATGGAAAACATAAATGGCCCCTGAGAAAACCTTACCATTTTTTACAAATTAATAGGATAACTTAATTCTTTTGATATATATAATAGATGTGTGCATGGAAACATAATTTTATGTAAGAAAAATATACTCCAGATAAAAACCCCCAGGAAATAACATTTTGTATTCCAAATTACATGTTTGAGATAAAAAAGCAGAACCTGCATTTACAAAAGCCAGATGATTAGAGAATTATAGCTAATAGAATTTACTAAGGTATTTCATCCAGTGTAATCATATCCAAATGATACAACAATAAAGCTATTTCTGTGGCAGAGATAGTCTTCCTCTGTACAAACAGATGCTTCTCTGCAGCATATCTACATACTGCAGGACTTCCAAAATACAATGTAGGACATCCAAAATACAAAAAACCTGCTGTTTAGAAACTAAGATGTGAGAAAGCAAAACAAACAAAGAGAAGCTTAGAAGAGATAAAATATAAATAATAAAGCTAATAAGAGTTTACAGCTCTTTCATACTCAACAATATATGGATCTATTAGTAATAATGAAAATACACTTTAAATCTAGTTGTTTCCCCATAATTCTGGATCCAACCCAAGGTACTGAACGCTCTCTTTCACACTCCCACATGTCAGTCAACAGCAAAAGCCACAGACAACATCCCTGGCCACTGCTGACTTTAAGTGTCCCCAATAGCACTGTATCAGCAGGAGGAAAATACAACTGTCTAACTCTGCTTTTCTCATGGACATGCCCTTGTTAGGAGGTGGTTTTTCAGAGGAGGACAGTGTCCAGTCTTTATATATATCTTTCAAGAGACAGTGATCATCTGCTACTGACCAAGGAATGTGTACCCACCTTTCTCCTAAATTCGGAAACATTTCTTGCAAAAGACACAAAAGACCAAGTATGCCAAATGCCTGATGCTTCCACAACACATCCCCTGACCCTTCTGCATTACTCCTTGAAGGATGACCTCCTCTCCTGCCAGGGCAGGCATTGAGGGCTTTGCATCACTTTCAGAACATAGCACACCTGGGTCCTGAACACTCACCTCAGCTCACAGCACATACTAAACAAGGCAGGGGATTTTGTCACAATGCAAATCAACAGATGAAAAACTCTCACTTGCTACAACCTCAGAATCTGTGAATGAGACTGCACTATACGGGGCTTGTTTTCTGACTCAAGAGTTCCTGTCATTCCCATGGCATACATGTGTCTGCAAAAAAAATATTGAACTGATTTCCCAAATGCATTTTAAAAGGTTATTTGTATCTCATGGTGTTGTTAAAGCTCTCACTGTCTCCCACTGCCCTCTGTGATAACCCTTCCCTGCTCCTCCAGCAGGCAGTCCTCAACGCCCATTTTACCCACTGCTGTCCCTAGCCATGAGTTCTGCCCAGGTCCTGCCTAAGTAGCTCAGCCTAACACCTTCAGAAGACAGAGATGTCTGCAAGTATTTGCCCAAAAGAAAGGGAAGAGAGGAGCAACAGAAGAATGTTCTGAGGTCAGAAAGGGCATTTTGCAGAAAAGAACAATACCACCAACTCCAGGATCCACTGAACATCCCTAAGGGTGGATTTCATTCCTCTCAGCCCCAGTCACACCGAGCCTTTCTGGCTGCCCCAAAGGCTCATCTGACGGGTTGAGAATCAAGTGCTAATAGTTGGTCTATTTACTTTTACATTCATTAACAGTATCAAAACAGTAGGAAACTAACTGGAAATCTGGACACCATTCCATTTTCCTTGTAAAAATACATCATCAAGTGTGTTATAACACACTTTCAAACTTTGCTCAGGATAGCATTGCCTTCATAATCTCTGCAGGTTTTTAATCTTGCAAATGATTTTATTGCCACTGTCTTCTGAGGCACATTACACCATGCATCTGATAGTTAGATCTTGACCATTATATTTCAGCTCTTCATAATCTTCCAACTAATAGTTGTTCTAGATCTTAATCTGTGTATGATACTCCTGCATTTATAAAACTTTCTAAGACCATTAGAAAAGCATGAGATTGTTCAATCTCATGCAAGTTTACCATTATTCAAACTTTAAGATAAATTCCAAGCATTAAACATATCGTTCAGCTTTATGCCTAGGTAAAAACGCAACTGTCCTCTAAACTAAAAGTATTACAACACTTTTTTGGAAAGAGGAAAGCCAGAGAATGGCCCCAAGCTTAATTCAGTAGCAGAAAAAGAGCAATTCAAGTAAAGAAAACCCTATGTTTGGAGTTGTAATTTCAATCAGAAAATGAGAGAAACAACAAAAAAGATCTATGTTACAGTCTCCAGACCTCAAAGCCAAGTTACAGTGGGGAAGATATTCTAATACAACTGCAGGAGTCTTAGATACAATATCAGGTATTGTATGTGACATTTTGTACTGTAGCCTGTCTGATCCACTTTGAAAGACCCTGGCTATTGTGGGAGATGAACAGCAACTGGACAAACCAAGCACCACACCCCTACAAGGAGGGCAAGAAAAAGGGCTGGGAAACTACATCCTGAGAGGGTTAATGAGGTTCTGGAATGCAGTCCTGAGCACATAAAGGCCAAGAAGGGAACCACCTGCATACCTTTACCAAGGGCAAATCACACCTGACCAATACGGTTTCTGGATCTGCAGGCAAGGGGAGAGCAGCAGATGTTGTTTAATGTAACCATGGCACAGCTTCCAACCGAGTCTCTCACAATATCCTTCCAGCCAAATCAGAGTGCAATGGATTGACTGATGAACTGTGAAGTGGGTGGAAACCTGACAGAACCACTTGACCCAAGTGATGGACAAAGGACTGGAGTTTGACTGCTGGTAAAATGTTAGACACATAAAAACAGTATCAAAGATGTATGGGGAAGAAACAAGGCTTTCCTTTGCTCTGCTAGCAGCATTCCAGACCACAAAATGCTCCACTGAGATCACAGAAAACTTGAAGCAGTCTTTGGCTGTGCATCCAGAATTAAATTCATTAGAAAAAACATACTTGCTTCTGATAGGCAGCGCAGTGCAGTGTTTAGCTGAGACTGGGCTAATTAAAACACTTGCAGCAGCAGAGTGCATCTTCTCTTCAGTTAAGTATTGCCCAGTGAAGAAACTAAATGTTTTTCAGGCTCTTTTTCAGATTTTTTGGCAAAATAGTTACAACTTTAGACAATGTTTGACCATTTACAAGAGAAAGACTTCTATACATAAATGTACAAATACATATATTCACACCTTCTGAAGAAGGGGTTACAGATTAACATAGTACCAATTGTGAAATTTCTCATAGCTACTGAGAAAAATCAGAGGTTAAGTAACTCTGGTGAAGAAGACACATAGCTCCTTAAAGAAATGTCTGCCCTTAGAGACACATCAAACTTGTTAGCACTCATCAAAATTCCTTCCCCTGCAGGCATGAGCATATTCTGTTTATATTCCTAGTCAGCTAGGAAAAAAATTTGAAAAGCACCAAAGCAGAAACTAGGTTCACATCAACAGAGTAACATGCTGAAGCTAATAAGTTTGGTCTTTTATTTAGCTTGGGCTAAATGAATGTCATACTATCGTTGTTCCACAGCTTTCAATTCAAACCTTGATCCAAGGTAATCAATTCTAAGTGAAAGTGAAGTAACTCGGCATCCATCTGACTAACACCATGTAAATGCACACACTGGGAGCAGGCTGTGGTGTGCCTCCCACTGGCAACCCAGAATAATGGCTTGACCACATTGTTTCTAAAGGTCCTCTAGGGGAGTTTTACAGAACATCCCCACCATTTTGCAGCAGACTGGAAGAGAGGAGACCGTTTCTGCACAAGATAGGAACCCCTTCAAGCACACAGGTGTGAAAGAGCCAGTAAAGAAACACCCTGCTATTTATTGCTTTTGTGTCCAGCATTCCAAGTTCCACTGCCAATTGCATAGTACTGTGCTGCCACTGATATTTCACATCCCCTTCCTCCACCTGTGATTGACTTGACTGTTCTTGACTCCTCTGAGGAAGATGATTGTGACAGTGAAACTGGAAAGAGACAAGTTGAATGTTCACATTAGAAAACCTGTGTTGGTCCTTCAATTCCATAGGTGCACTGGCTGAGATCTTTGCTATCCAGCCTTCATGATCCAGTAACTTTGCAATGCATTTATCTTAGTTACCTTATCTACTAAACAAAGTCAGCAGGACAGATCATTTTGATAATTGGCCTTGACTGAGGACGATCTACTGACATCAAGAGGGAACATCAGTGCAAATCTAACAGTGCAGCCACTGTCAGATTTACAGATTCCTGGACTTCCTCTGACATCAAAGGATGATTAACTGACCTCTGTGTGGAAGAAGATTTTGTAGAGTATTTTTCTTCATGACAAGGGCAGTAAGTAACGTGTTAACTTATAGTATCTATAAAAGACCTGCTGGATAGCATTTTTTTAGAGCCAAAGGTCATCTTAAACAAACCCTAATTCAAGCAATTTGCTCAGCTATTCAATTGCTAACTAAAGCCAGATGTTTTCAGTTAAGTGATGACCAATATGCAGGAACTGACTTTTCAATTTATTGATCAATGGCATCAAAATATTCTTTTTGTTCCCAACTTTAACTAGTGTTTCTAGTTGTTGTGTTACTGTCTCCACAGAGACAGACACCCCACAGCACAGTGGATGCAGAAGATCCATATTCAAAGTCCCTTTCCTGCCTGATACAGAGTAAGCTGGTATGAAGGGGTGGTATGCCAGCACCACTTTTGATAGCCATGCTCAGGTACAGACTTGAACTCACAGAACCAAATTGCTGCAACCAATTCAGCCTGTAGGAAAAGACTGCAGGCATCTACCTGCACCTGAGGTTTCCTGCCAAAAGAGAAGTCAAGCAAAACGCATCACCTTCAAACCCAGACTAAAGAAAAAATAGGAGAATCAACCTAAGGTGACAATGTCATTACAGCTTATTTAATTCAGCCACATAACCTTACCAAAATTTCTTAAAACAACCTTTTTTCCCCCCTTCAAAAACTCTCCACCATTACAAAGTAAAAACCAAAAGACAACACATGTTCTGAACTAATTCCTATATAGGCTATGACTGAAAGGTTATACAGCCATGGGTGACAGACATCTGTGTGTCTCTATTTTATTCTGTTTCTCTATTTCAGGATAAATTTGACAATTTAACTCACATTCTTTCCTTTTCTTTTCCCTACTACCTAAGTGGATGTAGACAAAGTTTAATTTCCAAATCCTTCTACAATTCAGATTCCTCCCAGATCCTTTAATTCTAAAAAAATGTCAGGTTTAAACCTAGAAATTAAAGCAGCAGTCCCATATGTACTGACCATTCCAAAAGGAACCTCTACTGAGTAGCATTTTCTATTACCTTAAAATGTTATATACCATCCATACAGACAAATAAAAAAATTACTAAAACCACACATCTAAATGCAGGTTTAACGGTGACCATGTTGTTCAAGCATTGTCAGAATATTCGTTCCTAATCCTTATAAAAATTTTCTAGGGCAAAGTAAGATTAGGTCCGCAACAGCACAGATAACTGATGTTACGATGGCAACATACCTAAAATTATTATCAATATTTGTTGTTGTAGCTTTTTTTTAAAGGGAAATGATGCTGATAGATTAGAATTTTTAAGGATATATTTGAAGAGAAGTCAAAATGTAAATGGGGCATTTGCTTAAGAAAAACAGACAACTGCTCACTGGCAAAAATTCATGTCTTCCTAAGTGTTTCAGTGGTTTGTAGGAATAGTCATTCCCTAAGAGTTTCTTAGCAGTTAAAATAGTTAAAACTTGGTAACAGGAACAGATTAACCAACTTGTTTTATAACTGATTTCAGAGCAACCTTTCTGTGGAAAAGAGCCAGCAGCAAGACAACTGGATTTATTCCTCAACATTCAGTTCCAGTTCCATTCATAGGGGACTGTTTTGCTCTCTCCCAGACAGTCTCTGCTTGAAGAGAATGACAACTCCACTACTGGCAAATGCATAATGCCTCTCCCATGGGAGATAACTGAACCTACCTGGGTACACTCATAATGTTCATCATGTTACAGAAAAACTGGCAGAAGCAGCAAACACCAGAAAGTTGTGAGAATGTACATCTATTTAAATTGTATTTGCAAGCTCCTTTGTAAGGTTCTATTTTATCTTAAAGTGAAAATCACTTTTTTACTATATTTTAAGTAAAATCTGAGCCTGTAGAGAATACAAGATCCCTTGGCATATCACGTATTTTGATATCAACTTACACTAATTTGCTGTGGGAGCACTCTGGAGCATGACAGGCAAGAACTGGCATCATACCTCTGCATGACCCAGGACTCTGGAGAGTTGAAAGAAACACGGCATCCACTAGCCCTCAGCTCATGGCACTGATTAGTATTCACTGCCAGAGCAGAAGTTTTTGCTCATCTCACAGTTCAGCTGAGAACTGTATAAAGTGCACACGGGTTAAAGACAGTCACCTGGGGAGCACTGCTTTGCACAGCATGAGCTTCCTGCTCTGCAAAGCTGCGTCTCACTCCTACCCAAAACTGACAGGACACCGGTGCCAGGATCTGCAATTCCCACCTGAGATGTGGGAGCAGGCCTGAGACACTCCAAGGACTGTATCCAACTGCTTCTGAACGACATTTCCTTTCTTGTGACACCTGCTGATAATCTTTAATGCAGAGCATTCTGACTTTCAAAAACATGATAAAGGCAAAGAATAAATCTGTGGGATTTTATATTCACACAAAGCTCTATTCCCTACCTCTGGGATAATGCCCTGTAACGACATGTAATGATCCCTGAAGTATTTAACTGGAACAGACTCAATGGAATGCCTTCTAACAGCACACATACATTCTATTTCATATAAACATATATATTCACAAACTTGTACACCTCCCAAAAATATCTTGTCTTAGTAATGCTATGAAACTACAGTAAAACAAAGAATATGAAAACATTCACATACATTACTGCATATTTTCTGTTTGCTCCTGAACCCACGACCACAGCATTCCTGAAGCAGATACTGTGATCTCATTAAACAAATGTTTCTTACGCATTAGGTGACAGAAGAAAATTAGGTTGGAAGGATATTTTGGGAAGTAGGAAGAGAATATGAAACTTCACCAAGATTTCGTAAGCACAAACATAGAGAGTCATGTGTAAATCTGTAACTTTAAACCTCTCAAATTTTGAAAATCTGGCTCATGATCCTCAAACAAGAGTACCTTTTCCTTGTTATATTTTGGGGTTTTTTTCCTGAGGAGAGGACTCAATTCAAGAAATGAATAACTGCTTCCATAGAGGTATTCATGTCAGTGTAACTTCCAAATGCAGAATACATCCCATATATCATCTGCAACAGGACAACGTAAATCTACGTACAGACAAAAAAGCACATGGAGATAAGAGCTGAAAAAAGTTTTTAAATTACTGGTTTAACTAGCAAACTGTGCCTGCGTTTCCAGATTCTCTTTGTGCTGAGAGAGAAACTGTCTTGCACAGCCTGATAGAAAAAAGTGAGATTTGACTGCTCCATCTAGTGGCTCGTTAAGCACAATTTCAATGGTTTAAGAACATGTGGCCTTACGCGTTTAAAAAGGGCCATGTCTGGAGTTTCTGCTTTCTCTGAGCAACAGGGCAAAATAAATTCTTAGAACCTAAGTATTTTAATAGCATTGCATAAAAATGTAGAAATACTTACCTACTTTTATGAACCTAACTATATTAAACTTCCATGTAATTTTATTTTATATTTGTAGATTATTTCCATTTATTACCTGATCTATGCTATTTAGTCAATAAACTTTATTAAAACCAGCAAAGTTTTAGAAATTGTTCTTCTGAATTTATAGCAAGTTACATTTATCTTTGAGTTTACATTTCCAGTGAAAAGATACCTGTTTTCATTAAAAGAACAAAAGTAATAACAAGTCAAGCATGAAAACATATACATTGACTTGTTACTACAAGAAGTAAATTTCAAAACTCATGCCTGATTCAGAAAGTGACTTCTACTCTGCAACAGACAACTCCTAAGCAGATCTAGAGCACCGACTGAATTTTACAGGGAAGTGGGTGCCCTGAAGTCTACACAAGTCTATTCCACAAAAATTCTAAAAAATACTGAGAACTTGGGATCTTTAGAAAACTAGTAAAATAACATGACAAATTGCTTTAAACAGAAAATTTTTTCCAACAATCATTTTGAGAATAGCTAACAAGAATTGAAGCTCATATTGCAGAGGAAAGAATTACGAAATTGAGGACTCGGTTACAAAACCTGGAACTTTAAATTCTAGAAATTATTTGTGTACATGTTGCTGCATGTCTGAAAATATTTTGTCTTGAATTACACTTGCATGAGAGGTGCCCAAGGAACAGAAAATAGAGGGAGAGTGACTTTTTACACAGGTAGATAATGGTAGGACAAGGAGGAATAGTTTCCAACTAAAAGAGATTTAGATTAGATGTTAAAAAGAAATTCTTTACTCAGAGTGTAGTGAGGCACTGGAACAGGCTGCCCAGAGAAGCTGTGGATGGCCCATCCCTTGAGGTGCTCAAAGGCAGGTTGGATGGGGCATTGAGCAACCTGGTCTAGTGGGTGGATCCCTGCCCATGGCAGGTATCTTTAAGGTCCCTTCCAACCCAAGCCATTCTATGAATATAAATATAACCTTTACCACACCTAGTTCCCCCAACTAACATCATATATTATTAAGCTAGGACTCGATATGCAATCAAAACCTCTATGTAATTGAATTTAAACACATCCTTAAATTCTCTGCAGATCTGCATTGAAAATTGCAAAATAATCCCATGCTAGTTATGGCTCAAATGAACCATACAATACACATATCTCAACTTGCTCAATGGAGCAAGTTAGACTTGGTCCAATTTGCATATAAGGTACAGCAAAGCCACAGGTCACAAAGTAAAGAATGCTGATACTTTCTTTTTTAAAATAGAAAAGGTCATGTTTACAGAGAGGAAGAAAATGTAAAAAGAAATTATTCTAAATAAAATGTTTTATTAGACGTTCCCTCATGGCTTAAAAGAATGTGTAATAAAATATTTAATACTGAGGGTCTGAAAAATATTGACGTGAACATGCATTTACTGCATAGCATCACAGTATTTCCAAGACTTCCACTCTCTGACAAAATACCTCAAAGGTTGAAGTTGTTTAACAATTAGAAAGCTCATCATACACAATTTTTGCAGTCAGCCAAGGGTATGTGCTGAGGAACTCATGCATAAGAGAGAGGTACTTTTAGTCATTTGTACATGTCAGACATGTACAAATGCAGAAATTTGAAGTGCTGGAATACCTAAAAAAGTAACTAATACAACTCTCAACATCTAGAGCAGTTGGGTATCTGCTGAAGGAGCAGCAAACGGACTAACAGCATGCTGGGCCAGCAGCATGTAAGTCCTAGCTGTCTACTACGTGCCTTAGCCAACCAATAATCACTGTTGCATATTACACTTTGTACATTTCCTGCTTGCAGACTTTCTAGTCTCACAGCAGAAAGACCAAAAAAACGATGCAGAAAAGACAAAAACACCTATCAAACTGAAAATAGAACTGTAAAACTCTGCCCTGTCCTTACATATCCTCAAGATGAATAGCAAACCAAAATGAAAGCCCTGCCTCCCTTTGAACTAAAACCTTAGAAGACTCTTTTTCTTGGACCAGAAAAGAAACATGATCAGTTATCAGAAACATTATATTAATGAAATATATATAATGAAATTAATGAAATTAATATAATGCTTCATTATATTAATGGTGTGGGGGTGAGGGTGTGGGTGTGGGGGTGTGTGTGTGTAAAAAATGAAAAGAGCAGAAAGATCCAATGCACACAAATATCACGTTGTATCTTTTAGTGGTGGCTCCATCAGTAAAACAAACTAACAAAAAAATGCCATTAAGAAAAGGCCCACAAAAGCAAAATAACCAAAAACAAACCAAAAAGACATCAACCCAAAGGATGAAAAAGACTATAAGGTCTCAAATAAATGAGAGAAAGAGTTTCAAAATGTTTTTATAAGCATAGAAGTATACATAGTATACATACATTAATCACTTTGATACCTGGTAAGAAAAACAAAAAGGCAAATAAAAGGGCAATTTAGCTGATTAGCAGCAAATTAGTATGTAGTGAAAACATGCTCATGGAGGCAACCTGCAGCTATCTGCAAGAGACTGCAAGCATGTCAGAGGACACTAGAAAGTAACCTGAAATTCTGCTGCATGCTGATAAATGGAACAAAAAGTAATAATATGTCCTTGCATTAAATAAGCATACTAATTTATTATCATCAAGGCAAGTTGAAGTCTCAGTAATGTACTGAAATCTCACAAAATTAGGCAATGTACAATCATAAAAAGATAATCTGGACTCCACTGAACTTGCAATTTAAATGCAAGGCAATAAAACAAGCAGACAAATAAATAAGGAATAAGTGACTACAACTTATACCACTGTGTTACCAGTGCCAAATGAGTTGTCATTCATACTGTGCCTTTAAAGTAAACCCTGGAACAGCTGTGCCTTGCTTCAGCTACCACTCTCTATTTACTACTAGGCAGGACACAGGCCAAGAATAAACACTAACAGACAACTTCTATGCACCCTTCTCTTGAGGAATTAAAGAATGTGCTGCAATTCATTACTTGGCCAAAAAAGTCAAAGAATGGCTCTTTAATTTACTAATAAGTAAATATCACCAATGAGATGGGCATATTTGAAACCATAACACGTGTTGTGCTTGGTATCACAGGTGAAATGGACATAAGAATCAGCTTAAGAGATTACAAAGCGTAGGTGGGGAGTCCCTTATTTTGAAGCTCACATGGTGTACAGGAGAAAGAAGGATCAAAGAAATCATCAGAAGAATGCAAAAACACATGAGCAAATATGGGAAAACAATGTTCAGAGGGACATTTGGAGTGGACAGGAACAGGATGAAACCATGCCTATTTATTCAAAAGAAACACAGATATCTCATATTTATTAACCTTCTTTCTGACACAATCAAGTTTTTCCCATGCCATGGTGGCGCTTGAAAAGTACTGCTCAGCAGCTAAAATTTGGGCAAGCTTTTCAAAAGCTTTTTCATCTTCCTCTTAGACCCTTAAAAAGTGCTCCATGATCCATAGCTCATACTCACATTCTCATGCCTGCTACCTCCAATGGTTTCTGTACAGAAAAAACTGACTGCTGAATGTTCTTGGGAATTGATCTTTCATGGAGAAGCCTATAGAACTCCTGGGTTTCTCTACAAGTTCAAACACTCTCATAGCTCTTGAAAATAAAGGTACCCTGATGTCAAACATTTAGTGTTTTTGAACATAAGACTCCAATCCATCCATGCTTTAGTATCTGCCCTTCTGTAATTAAAATAATCATCTTAGTACTGGAAAAATTACTATCAGGACAAATTTGTTGCTATTTCATGAATTAGATGTGCAGAAGAAAGGTAAGTGAGAAAGAACAATTAATATAATAATGAACTTGAGAAAGATCAAGCAACCCAGAAGATAGGGCAAGTTAAAGACTTTTTTACTGGAAATGGCTTACAGGCTGACAAGAAAAGACTAAGGTACAGATAGGGGTACTGTGATCTTAGCCCCAGATGTTCCCAGCTTAGCTCAGATCCTGCCACAGGAACAGCAGCAGCATTTCTAACATAGAGCAATCTCAGTGCAGGTTCTGAAGAAACCGATTCTTATTTTCAGGAATCCTCCATTTCAACTGAGTAAGAAATTATGATTACAGTTTTCCTTAACTTTGCTTATCTGTTCTCAGGGTTAACATGGTTTCTGGCAGCAAGCTTCAACCTTCCCAGCAGTAACTCAGCCCTCGAGGGGAAGAGAGGAGCACTCACTCAACCTCTCTCCCTCCAGCTACTTTTTCTGGGTTTTTTTCTTCCTGCTTCTTTCCCAAACTATTCAACCTCAATCCATCCCACCTTTCCTGATTTATCATGTGTTATAGACCTTGGTGACACTTTGCTGTTGCCTCTGAACTCCCTCCAGCATGCTCACAACCTTCTTAAAGTGAACTAGAAAAAGGGCTGTATTAGGTTTTTAGAGGAAAATTCAGCCACATATCTTCCATGACATCCTGATTTATATGGTTACATATCTTTCTGAAATGCAGAATATCTTGGCAATAATTTGACTTTTTTCCCTGCTCATGTTCAGCTTATCTCATTTGTATATATGTGTACGTTAAATAATTCCATATACACAAAACAGATTTCTTACTGCCCAACTCTAATTTAACAAGCACTTATTTACAGCTCCACAAGCATTGTAAATAATTTCAGCTGCTCAAAGGCACTAAATACTAATAGCATTGGACAATGTTAGCAATGAACAGAATTCTAAAACCAGAGTAATTTTAAATTATATTTTCATTAAAATCTGAATAAGATGTAGATCTAAATTACTGCACAAGGACTAGAAGATAAATTTGAACTAACCCCTAAACAGCAAGTTTTCCTAGGAAGGGTATTTTATTTTACTCTAAGTTAAATCTCAGCCACACTTTTAAACAAATTCTGCTCCAGTTTTAAAACTCCATGCCCAACTCTCCACGCAAACAGATGTTAAAATATGCTAGCACATGTTACAGTACAATTTGACTTGCCTACACTCCAAATTGAAAATACCTCAGTGAAAAAGTTTAACTAAAATCATTTAAAACCAGCCTCCTCTTCTCTATAGCCTTTTCCCAATGTTTTCTTTTGGTCCCTTTACGGGCCCTACTGCACATGTGTGGTTTCTCTCTTAGCCCCCAAGCTACCTTCCTTGTCAACAGTGCTTACAGAGCTTGGAATAAATCACTGGGGCAAGGATATAATTTATTCTCTCCTTCCCCTGGGAGCACCCCAAAGCACAAGCACCCAAAGAGACACTTGAAACACCAGAAAAGTATGGAGGAATGGGCCAGATCCTTTCCTCCTGGAGCTGAGCCAGCACTGACACATTTGTTGGCAAACCACAGCATCCCTTTCTACTCCTGACCTCCACGTCCGCACCTCCTGCTCACAACCCCCCACCTCACACCTGGACATAAACCAAGAAAACAGCAAGATTCTTGCCCATAACATTTTCTAATCAGAAGTTAACCTCATAAGAATGAAATTAAATTAAATCGAGTTGCCCTGTTCCTCACAGTACCGTGAGAAAGGCATTATGAATGAAACAATCACATCTTCACTGAAAGAAACCAGAAAGTCTTCTCAGGAGTTTGTTTTTCAAATAAGGCACCAATTTTATCATGCTCTCCTCACTCCCAAATAAATCCCTTAGCAAGTATACAGAGTGAGTTTTACTTGGGTTTTCAATATTTTACTACCAATTTGTGACTATTAGTAATAATTTCAAGCATAAAGAGTGTGAACAAAATACACATTTAGGCAAATAGGAACAGTAAGTATGCAAAATGTAGAATCATTAGCACATTTATTTACATAAAAGTACTGGAGCAGTACCTCCTCAACATTGCTCCAATTTCCAACATTACTTTCTCTTCCAGTTTCAAAGGTTGCATGACAAAATTCTGGACTGTCTCTTGTATCCATCAATGGATAAAATAAGTTTTTTACAGCCTCATCTGGACACAAATCTACTAGTTCTACACAAACTCTTATTTTTCAACTACAAAGAAAATGCTTTTTCTCAAACTTATGCCAAACACAATTTGTATTCTTCACTGGACGGCAGTAGGCAGAAAACGTTCGTTCTAAAATGAGGTCTGGATTTAATTTTTAATAGTCCAGCTTATGTTATTCTCACGTGTCTTTGATGTAAGTATGAATGCAATTTATGCCTTCTACAAGGACTCCTTTTGCCTTGCCAGGACTTCACTGGAAACTCAGTCCACCTATTGTTCAGCTATTAGAGATTTCAGAAAAAGGAGTCCTACAGACTCTATTAATAATAGAACGACAACAATTATCAGCAATCAGTAGCGTCCTGTAAAGGATGTAGACAGTTTAATAAGAAATTGGAGATGAAACTCATCAAAATTTTTTTGGACACTGCTAAAGTCCTCTTTCTCTAGATTTACCCTAACATGGAAACAATTTGACATAAATCTTTGGCTCCTCCACCAAAAAAGTAAAATCCCAGTGGATTGCAGAAGACATTTATTTTTTGGAAAGAAAGTATCTCCCAGTGTTTGTGCATAATTTTTAAAATAATTTTGAAGAAACACATATTAAATGGTTACAGTAAATAGTTGGGGATGTACTAGCTAAATTAGGTTGCTTTTTTGAAGGCTTTTTGGGCTCAGAAGACAGCATAATGCAATACTAATCTGTTTGTAGGAAATGCAAATGTTAAAAAATAACATATGCACAGTATCTACTTTATATGATATTTTTGGCTATTGATTTTCAATACAGTCTTATCTGCTCTACCTATACTGTATCTTTCTATGGGGCATCATTTGCTTTTAAACACCTCTGTAAGCTATTTCTCATAGAAACTTTTATTTTATTTGTTCAACATAGAACTGAAAATAGTACATCTTCATTACTTAATTGCAGATCACTTCATATTGGCACTCACCAAATGCAAACATTATTTTTAAGATCTTGGGGGTTTTTAATAGGGCCATTCAAAGTTTCTAGCTCCATCTATATTACTTTGGCACCAGGTTTCTGACTGAGCTGACATTTAGATAAGCGAGGATGGATTCCAGACCCTCTTGGGCTTATAAAGTAAAGCACTGTAACTTTGAACTTGTGCAGTATCTCTCCCAAGTTACAAGCAAAGAACCGAAGAAATTCTGGTGAAATTCTTTTTGTAACAATGCTGCTAAATTGCAAAGAATGGGATTACGACCAGGGTTATAATAGCAGCATTTTAAAAATATTTTTATATATATGTCTGTAAAGCTACATCCTTTTACTGTAGCATATATTCTTTTAGAGTATTGGGGGATTTCTAAAATATTTCCTTAGGCAATAAGATTTCCTGCCTTTCCATCTATTTTTATGAAATACTCCAGAGTATTTAAAGCACTGATGAAAATGTAACTGTAAAAACAATTGGATACTTTATTAACAAAAATGTTTCCACTTTCTTATTTGTATTCATGTTTCCTATCTTTTTTCTATGGGCTATACTTCCCCATCTTCAAAGGCTTTCCATTTATAGTCCTTGTTATGGAAAAGTCATATCAAAAACCAGGCAAAAAAAAAAAATTAATGGCTAAATATGATAGCTATTGAACTAATAAACATACCTCTGCAAGTACTGTATTGAATACCTATGTATCTATATGTATTGAATACCTACGTACCCATATGAATTGTACCTAATGTATTGAATACCTATGTACCTATATGAATTGTACCTAATGTATTGAATACCTATGTACCTATATGTACATATACGTATATTTATGCTGACAATTAGATACAAAGTCTCAAGGAATGCTCAACAATGCAAATCACATATGTGGAGGTCGGTGGTCAGACAGGTCCCTAACATGCTCCCATTAATGTTAATATTACATCAATATTAATTTTAATTCAAATACAGTGAAGTAGCGCTCTGATTTGATACAAACCAAGGTCTCCACAATGTAAAGGGGGAGCCCAAACATGTATCTCAGAGGTAACCAAGAACTTGATTCAGTCATTGAGAACATAAGCATTCAGCAACATTTGAATACCTCTGGAATTCATAACACTAAAGGAAAAGAAAATCCCACCCTTAATGTTTTAACAATACGCTGGGAAATTGGTCAAAAGCTGAGGTAAGTGTCATGAGCCTGAAAGCAGCTACTGAAAGATTTTACTTATGAAATATAACACTTTCAGCCTGGACTTGACTTTCCCAACAACAACCTTCCAGTTTATAATAACCTACACCGATTATGGGAAATTCTTTCTACTTCATAAGCAACTTCAAACTGATAAGCATAATAAAAGCAAAAGACAAAGATGGAAAATAAATGCTACATTAGACTTCTCCTACCAACAGATGGAGTCAGGGAAAATGACACAAATCCAAACATCAGCTGACAACATTGCCACAAAAAAAGGGAAAAAGATGTGCTAGTTGAGACTGGAAGGCACCTCTGTAAGTCTCTAGTTTAAACACCCTTCCTCAAAAGTTGTGTCAGCAGAGCAGATTGCTCAGGGCCTTCTCCATTTGGGTTTTGAGCATCTCCAAAGGTGGAGACTGTATCAATCTCTGTGCAATGCATTCCAGTATTTGACAAAATTCAGTCAAATAAGTGAGAGCTTTTATGTTTTAGTAGAATCTGGAATAAAATATCAGAGTATGATCACCTCCTTAAAAATGAGCAAAAAAGCAACTTCCCGTATTTTCAGTGAAAAAAGCTCATGCTTAGAAAGTTAAACAAACAGCTATTCAGATGGGATAGGAGAGAAATATGCTATGTTTGCTATGTACACCTGGATCTTTAGAGGATGCTAGGAGACCACAACATCAGATAAAGACAGACAGACAGGTTAGCATATATGAATCACAGACACCTCAGGAAACAGTGCCAGGAAAAAAAAGGCAATGCAGACAAGCCTTTGGCATTTTCAGTATAAATACCAGCAGGAAACTTTCAAGGTACAAACACAGATAGTTAAACTAAGGAGCTAAAAGCTACTTCCAAAGACACAAAAAGCTTTCAGCTCACTGTAGTGTCACTGCAAGACAAAGTAGAGTTAAGACTGTTGCTAAGTTCTACCACAGTCTTTCCTGACAATGCTTATTTTATCTGTTCACCATTCCTGAATTTGATTAACTTCTTCAGCCAGAAGAAAGGCTTTGTTTAAAAGCACACAGTGTACTACAACGTACTCCCTGCTGCTGAGTGTTACCATCAACAGATGAAGACAAACTGAAATAACAGGTTTTAAACATACTTCTTAGCTCGCAAGAAAAGTCATCTAGACAACAACTTTGTCAATTCTCATTTCTTTTCTACATAACACTCCCTTTGCCCCATATCTTGTCCTTAGTAACAATGAACTTTGGCAGATTTTTGGTATTTTATTAAATGTTGTAAAAATTTGCGTATCTTATGATGCTTTATAATGGTCTCCTCTGATTGTTAGAGAACTCACTTTTTATTTCAATCCATCCACAGAAAACTGTTCAACATACAGACAAAAGAATGAAGCAATGACCAAAGGAGTACAGATATCATCAAGAGAGTAAACTAGAACCCTTAAATTCTGTCACTTTCAGGTGAAAGAGGGCAGGGTATGAAAAGGAAACGCATCAGCTGATGCTACTTGTAACCACCTCATCTAAGAATGCAAAAGGAAACATTGTAAAGCAAATGTAATCAGGTATAAGACACTCCTAAGTTGGCAAAAAGAGAAAGGCAAGGGGAAAAAAGTGTATGATTAAAAAGAGGCAAAAGAGAGAGAAAAATACAGATTTTTTTTTTTTCCCCAAATCATGGCCATGTGCATAATATACAGAAAAGTCCTTACCTTTTTCACTGACACTTTCACTTTCTATCTCCACATCTTCACAGCTAGTATATTCTGGTGTTGATGCCCCTTCTTCCTCTGAGCTACTAACTGACATCTGCCTTTTCTTTCCGCCTCTTTTTGCTCTATGAGGCTTTGGAGGGGATGGCCGCACTGATTCCGACTGGTCAGAGCTAAGGGAATCATTCCTTAGCATGGTCTCCATTTTCTCCCGCTTTGCTTTTCGCATGAGAATAGCAGAGCTAGGATCAAGGCGGCTCTGTTTTATAAAGGAATCGTGGTTCTTGTATTCTACGTGTTCTATAGGAACTGGACTATGCCTGGGAGTTGGTGGGCTATGATTAGTTAATTGTTTAGAAACAGAAATTCTTACATCACCTGTTCTGTCTATAGAGTACGACCTCTGAGTTTCCACAAGAGATTTTCTGTCCTGAGTTCCCTGTAATTGGGAGCGTTTTCCTAATTTATTCTCAGGTACCTCCGCTTCCTCCATTTCTGTGTGTGGCAAAGCTACATCACTGTGTCTTCTCTCATGTCGTGCTTTAGAAACTTTTGCGTGCATGCGCATCTGCTGCTCCTCAGGGTGTGGTTTTACAGGATATCTTGCCAGATTGGGGTCACTCCTGTAACGGGTATGATATTCATCTTCCTTCCTTTGTTTTTCATCATCAGGCACTTGGCCTTCCTCAAGTTTCTCTGGCAAGTCTGGGTAATCCTGTGACTTGCCTTTCTCCAGCCTTCTACCTTCATGCCGCTCTTTACGCTCCCTGTCATCTGTTGCTCCTTCTTTCTGAAGTGAGGATTTTGGCACACGCTTACGCTCACTCTTTACACCTTTGCCATTCTGGTCAGAAACCAATACTGCCTTCTTCCTACAATGAAAAAGAGTACAGTAATATTAAGAATTGAATGGAAAATAGAAATAATTGCATACCATTATGGAAAACAAATTCTAGACCAGGATAAGCTATGGCAAAACAAAAAAGTACTGAATCCATTAACCACGAATTAAATCTATTAACCCTTCCATCTTAGTTTTATTTTCCAATAGCAAACAACTTCCAGAGTCCACAAAAACATAAATAATGAATGGTCCAATTAATGAATAAAATCAAAAAAAATATTAACATGGATGAAGAGAGATAATTTACCCATGTAAGTAGGAAGACTCAGACTTGTCTTTGTAGCAACTGCATCATTATGACAGAGTACTGGAGTATGTTCTCCATTTTTCTGGCAGCAGTCATGAGAGTTACAGACTAACCACACAATTCACTTCAAGTGCCCTGACAGCACAGATATAAATACCACCAAATGGAGTATCTACCACAATAATATTAGAGAAAGAAGGAATATACATATAAAAAAATGCAAAAGATAATATATCCAGAAATAATATTTGAACTAGTTTGATTTACCTTATTAAAACTCTAAAAAGAAGTGACCATTTCATAAGCATATAAAGGAAAGCAAATTGATTCCTTGAGATAAATTAATGGCATTCCTTTCTCCAGTAATAAAAGAGGATGAAAAGTTTATTCCTCTAAGCAGACAAAGTACAAAACAGTAAATAATGAGGCTGCATGAAAATTATTTTCTTTTCTCTTTCATATTTTGCTTTGGGAAAATAAGCAAGCCAAAGAATCATAAAATTCCCTTATGTGGGATATTTTTATTTCTCTCCCCATTCCAGTTGCCCTTTCATTTTGCAGTTCACATATGAATCCATTGATTTTGAAGAAGTATGAACACAGCTATACAGTGTATTTGAGATGAATGCACACCTAGTGATACAAAGTCACTCGGACTTTGTTTTGTGGCACTGAATCTTCCCTTCTACAACTGACACATCTTTGGATTACATATCAAAGACCCTCACAGAGTATCTAACAGAACAAAGTTGGACATCATCCATGTTAAGCTCCCTTCTCTTTTTTTCCCCCCATCTTCTGTTCCTCCTGAGTTTCCAGCAATAAATGGAACCTGAGCTTACCATAGATGGTCTTCAATCAGAATGTTTGGAATTAATTTGAAACTCTCAGTGACAAGTAGAGAATACTAATTTTGTATAATTAATATGAACATCTCACTCCTGGACAGCAAAGCAGAAATATAAAGTGTTTTGCTGCCCTAGAAATGACAGCTGTTCTGGGGGCCTTCCCTGTGTCAGGGGACAAAAATCAACAGCATTAGGGGAGGGCATCATATGTTCATTTACACCATACATATACATAACAGTAACCTGACTTTGATACAGTTAAACCCAGACAGATCTCACCCACACAGTAAGCTACTAGCCACTGCTCATCATCCATTTTCAGCTCCACTAGCTAGGGGAAAAAAAATCATCAACCATTCCGGCCAGAATCTGGAGAATCTTCTATGGCAGGCTCTTGTTTTGTTGCCACAGGCTCCCTCCTTAACTGCTCTGCCATCTGCCAGGCAGCAGCCAAAAGAACAGCAACTGTTTCATCACATTAGCCTCTCTTGATTTGCTACTCCTCAACCCATTCATCACGCAGAATGCAGCTCAGGAATTAATTCATTTACTCACTTAAAATAAAATACTTTGCTTCTGGTTGCTTTATTCTTGCAAACAACTTGCTCTGAATTCAAGATGGTACTATTGATATTCTACGTAAATGTTAACTTTGCACATGTGAATGAGGTTTTCTAACTGTATTACTTTTAACAATAAAATTGAAAATATCATTGATAAAGAAATAACACATAAGATCATATGAAAGAATTCCACAGGGTGTGTTTTCTGACTGCTTAGGTGTGGATTTTTCAGGAGACCGTTGCTTTAAAAATTCGAGTAAAGCTAAAGGCTTGGTCTTTGTTTAATAACTTTAAAATACCAGTCAAATTTATAATTTCAAAGTAACCTAAAATACTATATTGAAAGTGTACACCAAAAAAGCATTGAAGTACATGGGAATATCCATAAAATAATTTCTTTTTCTTGATTTTTGTTGCACAGACCAAAACAGACAAACTATTTGCTAGCAAAAATTTATCCTTGCCTGGTCAGTAAATCAGTTTACTCTTTGTTTTTGCACAGTAGCAGACATAAAGAAGGCCCAGCTGAACTAGCATTTATAACTGCAGGCTCTATCTAGACAGAAAGCATTACCTCTCTTTTGGAGGTTCACTTCTAGACCTTGAAGCTTGCTTTTGGTCCGGGCCCATAGCTGGCTGCGACACTTCTGCTCCTTTCCTACGGTCAGACTGCACACTAGAAGAAGAGATTTCCTGTGATGAGGCAGCTGCTGTACTTAAGGGAGTCTGTGACCTCGATCGCTCTTGAAGTCTTGCTTTCTTCTCTCTCGGTGCATCCGAGCTGGCGCCAGTCGCCGTATCACTCAGCGTTCCGTCCTGACTGGGTGAGGGCTGTGGTCCACTTCCAAAAAACCACGCTCCAGATTTCGTTAGGATTTCTTGTTGCTTTCGACATAAATTGCATACCCACATAACCTAGTTGAAGACAACAAGAAGAGTCAGTGCAGCTACCTCCCAGTGCCTGGAATGCATGCTCACTACTGCAGAGCAGGTACGACCTCTCGCTCTCTGATCTAGTGAGGCTGGAGCTCATGACAGGACCCAGAACATGCTTCTCCACTGGCTAGAGCCAAGCATCCTACAGGCACATGCTATGCGAGCTTCTCCAAAATGTGTTGTCAATATACATCAGTTCTACCTGTGGCAATCCTCCCTCAGCCCAGCCCTACTTCTCCTCTGAACAGACACCGACAACATGACCAGCACTTGTTGTGGGGGGTTGATGCAGCAGGGGGTGGGGTGGGTTGTTTTCACTGGTGTGGAGCACTGTCAGGACAGACAAGCCCACCAGACTGTAAATAGGACATGTACCTCAGGGGGCAGTGTCCTGCCCGGCTGACTCCCAAGTTCCGTGGTCACAGAAAACTGACATAGGATTTCCTTGTAATTAAATTTTCTCACATTAAATAACTCAACATTATCCTGCAAATAAATTCGGCATGTACTGTGCATGATTTTAGCTAGACCTACAGCAACTACTTATCAGAGGTGCAAAGTAAAACCTAAAGAAATCTACTAAGAGAAAACTAAATGCACCAATGAAAAGAATGCGAAAGTACCGTATTTTGTACTACTTGGAAATTATCATCATTATCTCTTTGAGTTATAGCTGCAAATAATAAACAAACATGTGTCTCCGTAAATCACAATTAAGCTGTGGTGCTTAGGGTTTTTTTAAAAATTGGGGGTTTTAATTCCTTACACGCAGATATACAGGAGCACACACATTAAAGCAAGACTCTGTGTTTCAAGCCTGTATACTGTAGACACAGTCTTATGTACAGGAGCAACTCACCAGACAAAAATAAATGGTTAATCAAGACTAAAGAATGTGAAAATTTAAGAAAAAATTGAGACAAAGTAAAAAGCAGCTTTCAGAAAGAAGAAAAGATAGGCAAAATGCATGAAGGATATAGAAGAGAGAGGATTTTTGCCAGAAATAAAAAGAGAGATGAAAGAAAACAAAGCTGATTATTATTAAGGAAAATGGTAAAAAAAATCTCTTAATTTAATATGGAAAGTAATGGGTAAAATTGTAATGAGGCTAAGAAGGATGACAAAAGTTGGAAGGAAAAATATGCTTAAATTATTTTGTGTAAACACAGGAATGATGCAACAGTCACAAAATTATACAGCTCTGAAAATTAAAAAGAAGAGGAAAAACCCACTTCATGGAAATTGAAACAGGCCAAAGTTCTGGTACTGAGCTCTTTTACTCTCTGGCCTGTGGAGGAAGTGCATGACTTACAAGGCACAATGAAAACTTTAGGCATTTTACATATTTAAAGATTTATTTTAAGATTTATTTAAAACACCCTAGAATCGACTTTCTTTTTAGGGCTGAAAACTACATCAGAACTCCCAAAAGCATTTCTGCACTGTTTGACCAAACCACACAAAGAATACATCCAACTCTTTGCCCTCTGACCTTTATCAAAAGATGACTGTTATATTTCTACTATTTAAGACAGATAATAAAGTATCTACTAATAAATTAATTTAAAAAACCCTAACCTTAATCAAAAGCTACAATTATTCCAACAGGGGCATAAACATATACCACAATGAAAACAAATAACACTCAGTGGGATAATAGAAACAGCATCTTTGACAAAGATAAATGCTAGACCTTTAACAAACAAAAAAAGCCCTCGATTCCAAAATATCCAATTTATTCCATCTAGTACACCTCACAAACCAGCAATTCAGTTTATTAGACTACCTGTTCTAAATAGAACAGACTTTTAATCTATCATATTATTATTACAGGTATTCAAAAAACCCAGCAAGGCTTTAAAATGCTTTTATAGGATCTGCCACAACTGTTAGCTCATTAGACAGAAAGAGTGTGCATGCAAATGTGTCTGTGTATAAAATCTATGTCAATGCTGTAAACCAAAGTCAGTAACAGAAAATGTCATTACCTGTATTTTATCAGTTTCCAAGAAAAGTTGAAAAAAGTGTTAATAAAAAAATTAATCAGCTAGAATTTGTTTAAAGGAAGGATAAGGAATACTAAACTAAAATTAAATTATCCTAATTAAATTACATACATGTGTATGTATGCAAGCCCAGTAACATACTTCCTTTACAACTTCATGTATTCAATAATTTAAAATATGTCTAAATTATGTCATAAACTGCAAGAAAATACTGTTAATTTACATAATCACCTTTGATACGGTAATTAATTTTATGCAAAATATTACGAGATACAAACAAATAAGAGTAGCTAATGCACAAATAGACACCAAAAAATACAGAATACTGAAAGAAGAAATACTAGACAAGTAAATACAAACCCATTTTCTTACAGCTATTTTTAAACTCTGCATCTTGGACACAATACATACCAATCACCATAGATTTCACATGTAGAAAATCTGTATTATACTCACACAGAAGCTATACTACCATCCCTGTTTTGGAATCTCTTCAGGAATTAAAAAATGCTACAGTTGCCTTGACATATATTCAGTCCAAAAGGAAAAATAATAGAAGCTTTTCTTTAAGCGGAAAACAAAAATCAAAAACTGAGGTGACAGAAGAGTTTCAGTGACAAAACTGTATATTGAAAAACATTTTTAGAGAAGTATGTGGAGCAAGCAATTTAGCAGCATGCAGGAATTATATCCTGATTGAATATACTGGGATGTGGTCCAAACTAATCTAAACTAAAGCAGGTCTGTGTAATAACTTATCTTAACAATCCACAGATGTTAGGCAACCAAACAAATGCTCTGATGAAGGATTACAGTTCTCTAATGTGGCTTCTGGACCTCCACGCGATGCATCAGTAAAATGAAGAGTGTTAGATAATTTTACTCCAGCCTGTCACTTCAAAAATAGTTTCTGTTTACTCTCCTCTGGACAGTGAGCTCTGATCCAGTGCTACATTAAGTCATTCAGGACATCCAGAGTCTGTTTTTTGTTTCTGGGCTTGTTTCTGGTTTATTGCATCCTTGCACATGTCAATGCAATTCCACACATGAAACTATTAAAGAGAACCAGTGAAAGGGTGTTCTTCATTCAAAGGGTTCATATGCATGGCTCTGGAAAAAGGTGCATTTTCACAGCATAGCAAAGGGTTCTGGGCTTTACTGCTACATAACAAGAAAAACCAGTGGCACACATAGGACTCAGCACAGGTGGGTCAACAGTTCCCACACAGATTCATGTGGAAACTTTACAGGCTGTGTGAAAACATGCTAGAAGGATCCCATGCTTGCCTTCATGTGGAATACAGAGTATTTCATTCACAGAAAAAATATTCCTCAAACTTACTCTTACAGGTACTGTTGAATGTGATCCACAATGAGGAGGAACAGTATTCCTGTACTAACACAACATGAAATTCCAACTTGAAAGAGCCCATAGTAAGTAATATATATAACTATACACACAGAAAAAGCATTTTCAGTTACAAAAATAAGAACAATTCTACATAATTAGATATTTCAAACCTGCATTTTAGAATGCAGAAAAAAGGCTTTTTTCAAATTCAAATTTGGGAACTTCCAAACATGCACTGGAAAGCTAAAGTCACATTGTGGGGGGGCAAAAATTTACCACATTTATATGACACATGCCAGGCAAAGCTCAGACTGAGGTCAGAGCAAGTTCCCCAAATCCTTCACCCAAGCCCGGATTCTGAGGAGGGTACATAAGGAGCGCACTGCTTTATGTTTCCTGAGTTTAGAAAATGCAATCCCACAGTTAGGCTGACTCCCATGCATCCTGCTTCACCCCTATGCAGCAAATCAGGTAACAAGTGTGCTAATAGAGCAGGCCACAAGCTATTCCTTACTGACCTTCACACTATCTTAATTATTTCCCTTCTGAAGGGTGTACACACAACATTTTTTAGGTTATTGATTTAATTTACATTCTTTCTATGCACTTTTGGAAGACACCAGTTATTTCAAACAGAACTAACTAGGTAGACCTTCTTCACTGCCTGAAGTACCATTAACTTCAGCAGAGCTCTGTCACCACCCTACAAGTCATCTCTTGAAAGTCAAAGGGAAGAAATGGTAACAATTAGCTCTTACAAAACTTTCATTCACAAAATTAAGTTAGATTATGTATCACTTAATGTTTCTGAGATAACATAAAAACATGCAGAAAACCGTGAAATTATTCTACAGCATTGCATTTATCTCTTTTGCTTTATCAAAATGATTTCTGTAATAAAATCCTAGCTAGTGTTGCAATTGCTTCACTCCAATAAATATAAATAAATGAAACTGAAAATCTACTTGAATACTTAAATTATCCCAAAATCTTAATAAGTAAACAATTCTGCCTTTCTAATGAAAGTGTGCTTTTGAGTCCAAGTTTCCATTAAATTCATTTTCCAAAATGGCAGCTGGGTTCATCCAATAGCTCCTGCTCAGCAAAAGGGAAGGTCTTCTCCCCAACTCCCTCCTCTCTTTTTCTCCTTTCTTCCTATCTGGGTTTGTTCTCTCCCTTTCTTGCTCACAGGAAGGTTCCCTGTGCCATATACTCGCTTGTATACTGTTCCTTGATTCTCAGGTTCTCCCAGGAGCCACTTGTATTTAAAAACATAGTAGAAACCTAACTGTATTTTCTTAAACTGCTTTCATACTCTGTCACATCTGGTTTTTTCCACGGAGGGAACGATGAGTAGTGAAATCATGTGACCAGAAGCAGAGGCAAATGGGGATAAGGGTATGTTTTGCCTACAGCACTGTCTCACCATCTCCCATTAAATTACATCTTGAAATGACACCAATACTAGCACACTAGACTTGCACAGAAACATTTCTGAGCACTGAAGCCAAATGACACAAAATAGTCTGTATCTGTGCTAGGATCTCTGCTCTGCTTCAAAGCAAGGTGACTCCATACAAGTGGCTTCCTGGAGGTGCACCACAGAACACCCCAACTCCTCAACTCCCAGGAAAATTTGATAAGAAAGTAGTAAAGGCAGAAGACCAAGAGTTTGCCAAGCAGCTTTGTGTCAGTTTATTCACACTGATACTCTAAAACCTAGGAACAGTCCCAGATTACATTTAACTTGTTAGTAAAGAAGTAGCCTAGGATTTTTCAAATTCAAACTCTGATTTTTCTAAAGCCTCTCCTCTAGACTGAAGGATTCAACAGGACCATGCAATTCTCTGCTGCCCACCTCTCCAGTCATGGAGAGGACCACTTTGCCCATGCTGATGGTCATCAGACATACAGGGCTCAGCCATCTCAGGACAATGACATTAAAGCCATTTTAGTACTCTCTGTTCTTCCATTCCTGCGCAGAGCAGATTTTCTTCAGAACTTAGGTTTCCAGTTAGATATTTTTATTCCAGTTAGGCAAGAAAAGGAAGATTTTGCAGACAGATGATTGGGTTCTTCCCCCTTTTCTGCCCACACCCTACAATAATGTGTTACCCCACTGGACAAATGCAATAAAATTTTGCACAGGCATGCAAGTATTCAAATTATTATATTCTTAGAAGTTACATGAAACATGCAGTTCTATAAAAGCCCTATAAATATTTCATTAGTGCAATCTTTTTTGGTGTCACAGAATCAACGTGGCAATTCAACCACAAGACATTCATAGCAAATGAGGTTGCACTGCTCACAGAACTACCTGTCACCTTAAAGTCTGAGGTGCCATTTACAAGCTTGACTGAGAGCTTTTCCAGGAGAGATGTTTAGAAGTCTGCCTTACCAGAATTTTCCACTTGCACAAGAGACTGCCCTTCCTACTCTTTTCCTGCTTGCCTTCCAGTTAACTGAGATGTTATGTTTTCCAATGAGATTCTATCTGTACAAATAAGGACTCAGGTAAGATGCCTAAATTGTTTCTGTCTACACAGAAATTACTATAGGCACTTCAGGTATTTAGGTTTCCAGCCAAAGAGAGTCCACTCACTTTCAAGTAGCATTTCAAGTGAAATAAAATAAAATCCTATGTCTAATGATAGACTAGTGCCTTTAGTGGTAAGTCAGCATATCCCACCTCGCTGCCCCAGGAGTTAGGTCCTATGTGCCAGCCATATGTGTCTTATGTACATTGGGCATCAAAAATGGCATCAGATGCCTACTTTTTAGGCAACTGAGTACACAACTCACGTACTTGTCCTAGTCATATTCCTGGCCTAGGTTTCTAAACCCACAACTACAAACTGCCTATAGGAGGCAGCAAAGATGCTGTGGAACAGTGATTCAAGGAGTTAACATCAAAAGTGTATTTTGTGCTAGTTTTGTTGCCACTAATGTTAGCAACAGTGTTACTAGTAATTTTAAGATTTAAAAAAAAAAAAAAAACCACCTGACTTTCTTCACACGCCCTTCTGCCAAAATCTCTCAGCTACTGCTGCCAATCTTTCAGAAAGCTGCTGACAACTTACACAAAAATTAAAAATTATCTAGAATAATCCTGCAGCAAACTGAGTGTTGGAAGTTAGACACTTGGGCAGCTATGAAGTAACAATATGAAATACCATCTCTAAAACAGCACACAGCCAGGTTCCAGACACTATCACAATGTACTTCTCTGAGAATATCTTTGGACTTCAAGGAAGAAAGCAAAATCGCTATTGGTGAAGGCAGTAGTTTTATCTAAAAATTCACACCAGTACATTTACATACAGTAATTTAAAAATTGTTTGTAAGAAAGCTCATGGAAAGGAAAGTGAGTGGGTCAACCGGTGCAGATGATAAGGGAATTGATAGGCATGAAATAAATTTTGGTTTTGTATTCTTAAACATACACAAAAAAATATTAAAAATACCGTTATGGATTCTACATCTTTGGAGACATTCAAAACCCAAAAGGACACAGTCCTGGCAACCTGATATACTTGGGCCTGCTCTAAGCAAGGATTTGGACTTGATGATCTCCAGAGGTGATCAAGAACTCTGTGATTTTGTCAAGAATAAAGCACTGAGAAATGGCCTTACTGTTCTTCAGCTATGTTACATACTTTACTGCTAGAAGGTCTATCTCTTTTTTGTCTCACTATCTACACAGGTTTCTGCCCTAAAGCAAACCATACATATAACCTGAAGTTCTGAGTGGACAGGCACTGTACTCACACGAGGGACTGTGGAAAGCCCACAGCACGCTGACCCATTTTCTTCCCAGAGTATGCGCCATGATGTGTGAACGTAGCTATGAACAGAGCTACTTCCTCTGCTATCCAAGAGCTTAAGATTACTTCTACCAAAAGCTGGTGGAGTGACTGAGTGCTTGAAAACTCCCAATATGATATAGTGAGAACCAAGTTGTCTTATATTCATAGCATATCTGTATATATCTATACATCGCCAGAGATTTCAGAGATTAGGTGTCTCTATCCTGTGTTGAAATAAGGTGTGAACAGCATCCTCTCTAGGTGGCATCCCCTGTGATAGCATCCTCTCTAGGTGGCATCCCCTGTGATGGCATCCTCTCTAGGTTTGAGAGGCTGTCTGCCTAAAACATCTGCGTATGTGTTTGAGGTTCCCAACCTGTACAGCGTCTATCGCTGTTGAGTTAATCAGAGGAACATACTGGCCTTGACGGCCACCAGGAGCATAGGGTCACCAGGAGATCTGTTCTGGGCACCTCTGTCTGCAGAGGCAATTCAGGGGAAAGAAAAATGGACACAGGAAACAAGCGAAGCTTACAGACACTGCTTGGATCCATAGGAAGAGACAGTGGAGCTGAGACTAACAGAGCACTATGAAGACATGATGCAAAAATTCAGGGGCTGTGAGGAAGAGGAGGATTGGCTACTGGCTATGTAGATAGGGATAGAAGGCAACAGAGAATGGCTGGCAGTTCAGGAATACTCAGTGGGAATGGGCTGAATAAACAGCAGAGTGAGAATCATGTTAGGACAAAGATTTTTATGGATGGCATAACAAGCTGCCAAGGGAACATAAGGGAGCATGTGCAGCACATTTGGATCTGTCAGTTACAACAAGTGCCCAAAACCCTGTTTGGAAGAACAAAATGTTTGTGAGAAGAAAAAAGCATACTTTTGACATATTGCAGGATCATCTCATTGCAGTGATCTCTGCCATGCAGATTGACAGAAAACTTCTCTGACCACTTGGATTGATCATCTTTCCACTCACAGAGAATCGCGATTTATGACTATGAACTCTGCTTAGACAGAATTTTCCTCTGTTCCCCACCAACTCCTATGCTGAGAAGTTCTGGCTGCTGAGTTTTGCTTAGAGTTCCCACACTCCCGAGTCCACAAAAAGCCTAGAATAAGGTTGCCAGAGCCTTGTAACCAGAACATGAAATTAGGCATCTAATTTCTGAGTGATACAGCAGGAGGAGAGTGGCATCAAACTTATGCTTCCTCCTGTGCCTGGGCAGCTCCACACACAGGCCTGGCTCACCACACTGTCTGGGACAGTCCTCCTGAGGCTGACCACAAAGATGTGGAACGGTCTCTGATCTGTTACAGATACTTTTTTACATCATGTAGAGATAACAGTACTAAACATAATCCAGATAAACCTGGAAATGTAAGCTCTAACAAAATCATTACAAACCTCCACCAGGTTGATCCTGCATATTTTAACTTTTCTTAACAAAACAAAAGAAAGCTTTTAGTGAAAGAAAAGAAATTCTCAGTGGAAGAGTAAAATTCAAAAATGAATATTTGTGAAATATTTAGTTTTCAGAATGAAAAAAAAAAGGCACCATAGTGTAAATTTAGCTGGAGAGAACTTTCCATGCTTGGGGAATGTTGAGCATCATATGGTACCTTTAGTATTTTGGAACAATTACTACTGCCAATGAGGATTTTGACAAAGCACCAAATAGGATTATGCCCTATATGTGTTACATATATTCATGTTTCACCATCTATCCCAGACTGTCCCTTAAGTTTAAAGTTTTCTTCACACAATTAGAAATACTTAAGCCTGACTTTTTGATATGAATGTAAATGCATGGAATGCTTATAATTACAGAAAGCAGACTCTTCCCACTGATATCGTCACAGCAACTTCTTGTATGTTTAAAACAGCTACTTTTAAAGGAAACATACACTTTATTTGTACAACATTTTACCTTACATGGACCAGCAACCTGATCTCCTCTTATGAAAAAGCTACCAGAGTATCCTGAGGAACCACAACATACTAAGAGTTGGCTCAACATCTGATTTGCAGTTACTCCCTTACCAAAAGGATGACACAGGTTTTTTGTCTTTTTGTTGTTTGGGTTTTTTTTTAATTTCGTCTTTGTTGATCCTACCTTCTGAGATGTCCATGGTCCTTTCTTTTAATTCTCCCACCTCTCGCTCCAGGTGCAGAGTCTGAGGCTAAGTTGATTAAGTCTGTGCTATCTGTGCTATCAAGCTCGAGCACAAAGGAATCTCAGTAAATCTGGGATGGAAGATTTGAGGAAGGGGAAGAGACAATATCAGTGTTCTACAACAAATTTGAGTGGATATTTCAGATTTATTAAAAAAAAAACCAACTGGGGAAAACTATGGTTTTGGTAAGGAAAAGTGTAGATTTTTAGGAAAGCAAAGACTATGGGAGACTGAGAAAGGGTTAAAAAACTGTGGGTTTGAATATGGAAGATTTTAAAGATAAGGAAAAGGAAAATGGGGCAGGAAAAGGCACTAGGAGTTTTGTGCCAGTGTAAGAATATTACAATTTTTTAACTGATCTAAATAGCACATTGCTGACAGCCAATTTACAGACTACACCGAGTATTAATATCAGAGGTTTACTGTTCTGAATTTGCAATACTACTGGCAGACCACACAGGAAAGAGGGAAGTTTCAATAAGGTAAAGTGATGTAAAGCAGTGCAGAACAATACACTTGGAAAAATCAAACGGTAATGATATTTCATCATCCGATGAAGCTACTGTTACAAAAACAGGCTAAAATTTGAGATCAGAACTTTGCTAGATGATGAGAACCATTCTGATCTTCTGCACTTACCTGTATATTCTCAGATATCTAATGAGGCTTTGTAATTCCTAAACAAATAAAAGGCATATAGTGCAGTGACAGTTTAACGCTATTCAGGGAAGAGGCAACAGTTAAGGATATTTTGCCTCTTTATTATCTGAAATAGAGGGATGCCTACTCCATGGTGGTACAAATACAGGGACCATGAGCCAGACTTGTGCTCACGTGCCTGCTCAACAGAAGCAAGCAATCTTTTTCATCAGGTAAGGGGTTTGTGTGTTGCAGGTTTCTGTGTGTGTCAGGACTTAAAAGAAATTTAATGGCCAGCTAGATCCCTTACATAAAAGAAAGAGAACCATGTCAGCAACTAAGGAGAGAACTTTCTTATTCCCTGCTTGGTAGAACGTAGCCTTGCCATAGAAACAGCTTCCAGAGCTGGTGAGGTCCATCTACTATTGCCTAAACTTGAATCACCTTTCCTGCATACTGATATTTGCTGTTCAGTATTCAGCCGTATTTGAAGTAGCTGAACACTAAACACAAACATGGAGTTTGCAGGAAGCAGGAGTACCTCTGATCACATGGTGTATCTGGAAAAAACAACTTTCAGATACATCAGCCTTCTGCTGGGCTCAAAGACTGTGCCCATTTTGTGAACTGACCAAGCTGTGTGATAAACATTCTATGCACAGTATTGTTCCTCTCAGTTTTGATTTGATCCTTGCATGTTCATGTGACTCCATCTTTGAGCTTTTTCAATTCAGATTATGTAATACAGCCAGGAGAATTATCTCAGCTAAACAAATCACCTTCAGTTATTTTAATCCAAAACAGACAGAATAGACAAATCAGACAATTCCACTCTCATCCATAGCCACAGGGAGAGGTTTTCTAGAAGATTTTATTTTAGCAGTATCTGCTCTTTCTAGAATATGAGTTTAATCATTCCTTTGTATTTCTCTCTAGTTTATAATTAATTTTAACTTCACACTGAAATCAGGTCAGTAGACTACATATTTCTAATGTTAGTACTGTTTTATTCTGGTTGTCTCTGTAAGTTTTAGGTGATTATACTAAAACCAGCAGTTTATCCCAGCTTAAATACGACTGGTTTACTGGAGGTCAGACTCTTCTGGCCCTGCTGTCTTTAATAACTTTCCTTTAACCACTTCAGTTCTTTAGACAAAAGAATGCAGGGAAGAAGGGAAGACTTGTGAGATGAGGTGGCCAAGAAGAATGTCCAAGAGAACAGGGACAAACAGAAAGGTTCAAACCAGGGTGAAGAGAAAAGATAAAGAGGGAACAACAATTTGAGGAAAAAAACTGAGAGACAGACAAAAGGGAGAAAGTGGGACAAATATCAGGGATTATGAGGACACTAGTGTGCTGGAAAAGCAACAAAATTGGATTGTTTTGTTATCACATAGCAAAAGTTATTGCATTTGGAACAGAGATGACACATGGACAAATAAAACTTACTTCAGAGACAACTCTACTTCCTTTCCTCAGTTTAGGGTTTTTTCTTTGGGATTGGGTTTTTTTCTTCAGAAAACAAAGAAGGCATTTAGGGATTCAGGGTTGTCTTCCTCTTTTAAGAAAAGTGCTTTTAGGTGAGTTTTACATCTCTTCAGGCATAATCAGGGCTTACCATGCCTACTACATTACCAAGCCTACTACACACACACACATGCACTATGACAAACCACCTTACAAATGAGCTCACCAGGACTCTCAGTACACAGCAGAGAACAGCGTCAGATTGGATGTGAGACACTAAAGTTCTAAATGCAAACAAAGCACGTCCAGCAGCTTTTGTAATAACCTTGTGACACTGCAGCCTTATTTGCAAATCCTTCACTTTTTTTCCCCCTGCCTATTTTAAAGAAACAACCTATTCTGAAGTTTAACATTCAGCCACTAGAAGAGACCTCTATTTTTTTTTTTTTGTCCTGAGCACTAGTGATAAGAGTATTGCTACCCTTGTAAGAATTTGTTTCTTGCAGACTATGATAGAGCTGAAAGGTTTAGGATCTGCACTGAATGTCCTGCTCTGCATAAGTCAGACTATAGTACCAAGTCCTCTGTATGATTTTAATGGCTGTCTTTCAAATTAAATCAAAGCAGAAGTGACTCTTCAGTTTCTAAATCTACATATGCTTATTTCTCATCCTCTCTAATACATAATTAGATTTAAGCATTTTATTTGCAAGAGTTGCTGAGACTATGCCACGTCACTTGCTGTGCAAGCACAAGGAACTTTTCTTTTTGAAACATTTATGGTATTTGCTAAATTTAGCCATCCCAAAATGCTTATTATACAGAAGCCTAAGAATTGCTGTATTCTATGTTAATCTTGAACAATGCTCTCTTTCCTTGCTGTTTGAAGCACAGGAATCATAGTTCTTAGCACTCATTTAATACAATAATACGTGACATTTTAATTGTAAAAGGAAATTACTGGGCAGCTAAAGTCAGCCATCCAGGAAGTTATCAGAAATAAAAAAGGAAATAAGATTGAGAGAGTACATACCTTTCAGCTATTCAGTAAGATAAATTGCTAAGAAATAGTAATTACCATTAAAATATATGCTGGACAGGTTATATACTTAAAAGGAAAGAAAAATAAAATCAAAACAGAAGCAAGGAGTAAAAGGTGATTTTCTTAGCCAAGAAAAATTGTGGTAGCTACATTTATAACATAAACATGGCAAAAAATAGAGCTTTTAGTTGGCAATGACCATCTAAGAAAACACTAAAATGCAGATTCCTACCAAACAAACTGAAGACCTTAACTGAGTGAAAGGGCACAGAGAACGCTATGTCAGATGAGTTTTGAGAAAACAGCCAACTCACAAGTAATATAAGGTGCTATACATCAGGAAGCTCTTCTTGTCATAATTTAGCACCTCCAAAAGAGTGGCTTTTAAAAGTAAATGTTAAAATACTTAAACACCAAATGTGATCCTTCTGGGGCTAAAATAGAAAGACAGTCATTTTATGTTGATGGTAGTTTATGATTAGATCTGTGGCCATCATTTAACTCATTTTCATCCACTTGGTGTACACAAAGTTGCTTTCGTATGATTTTAATTTATGACACAATGTATGATGTAACAGTGAGATGCTAAATGCAGCATTGTTATCTACTAAATATTTAATTCTAAATTAGCTTATGCAAAACAAAGCCTGTAACACTGCCTCAAAACTTGCCATGATATAGTTTCAAAATTTACTTGTAATCAGAAAAATTAACGGAAGTTGAGAACAAAATGAGAAATGAAAGCAAGTGAATAAGGATGATTGCAACCCATGTGCCACTCACTGTATAAAGGATCTTCTGCTTTTAAAAAAAGGACAGAAAATTAAGAAAACAGGGAAGTCTTCCAAAGTAATGTTTCAAAAATCTGCATCATATACCCTGAAAATAAGCTATTGTTTCGTGCATCAAATCCAAGGATTAAATCCAGTCAGTTCACTGAAGACAGCAGTAACTACAGGTACTTCTGGCCAAAGGAAAGGCAAGCTGATCCCATGACATGCAGAGCTACAAAAAGAAATAGCTAAGAAGGAAAGAGAAAATAGTCTGAGGACTAAGAAGGCTGCCTGCAGGGGGCAGGGCTGAAGCCATGTGGGGTGCAGGTGCCCCAGGACGGCAGCAGCAGGAGCTGCAGGGAGCCCCGGGCTGTTCGTGCCAGACACGGCCGGCTCCGGAGGCTCCAGCACACCCACCGCTGGACACGGCTGAGCCCCCGGCTGAGGCGGGAGCGCCTCGGGAGCAGCGGGTTAAGAATGGCAAAAGCACGACACAGGCAGCGAGGAGTGAGGGGGAAAGCGTGAGAACCAGCCTTGCCAGCCCCAAGGTGAGGGAAGGCAGAGGGGAGGAAGTACTGCAGTCCCCTGAGCAGGGATTCCCCTACATCCTGTAGAGAAGACCATGCTGGGGAAGGTTTTCCTGACAGAAGATGCAGGCCCTGGAGAATCTACATGGGAGCAGGTATTTTTCCTGAAAGACTGCAGCCCACTGAGGACTCCAAGCTGGAGGAAGAGGGAGCAACAGAGGGGAGCTATTATGGACTGGTCCCAGCCCATGCCTGATGCCCCTGTACCAACCATGTGGCTGGACAAGGCAGAGGAGTTGGGAATGGAAGACTAAAGTTGACACTGGGAAGAAACGAGGAGCACGGAGGTATTTTAGGTTTTGTCTTTGCTTCTCACAATCCAACTCTAGTTTAGTTGGCAGTAAATGAAATTAACCTTCCCCAAGCTGAGTCTGTTTTACCCTTGGTGGTAGTCGGTGAACCAACTTCCTGTTTTTATGTCAGCCCATGAGCTTTTCCATCTTATTTTCTCCCCTTATCCTGCTGGAGCCTCTAGCAGACAGACAAGGTCAGTCCACCACAAAAGCTTCTTTAACAAGACTTACAAGATGAAGAAATGCATAAATCTTGTATTTGTGAAACAAACTGCATAACAGTTTTACAAATAACTGAAAGCCCATCTACAGTCCTTGGAATCTTAACAGTTTCTCCCCAGTCTTCAATGGGAGAAAAAAATCATTTGGAAGCATTACAGCAGCAGCCAGATAGATTTATCAGCCTTCTTAATCAAATTTAACTTCATCATAAACTTTCATATCAAGAGACTTAAAAATCAAGTTATTTTTCATGAAATTACAATCACTGAAACATTATTTTCTATTTATCATTGGGTCTTGCTAATAGAGGCCCAGATCTGTCAAGCTTTCAACTCTCTTTTCAATGGATAACTTGGAAATCTAGGCACATAGTCTGGAGAGAACTGTACGTAGCACTATTCAACAGCTATTGAGACTCCATAAAGCTTTTGCTGCAATAACTTTTGATAGGGTACATCTCTCTCTGGCATTACAAAAGGAGCACAGTTTCTGAGAAACACATACTATATTAGCATAAGACTGCCTGCCAAACCTGCCTGAAACTTGGGTAGCCTCAAGCATTAGGCTTGCTCCTTGACTTGGCTGCATGGTTAACTGCACCTGCCTTTTGTATCCAATATCTGCCTATCACCTTTTTACAAAAAGAAGCAGTTTCTCCTAAGTCAACTAGACCAACTCAGTTTTTCTCCAATCACCATCTTACTCTCAAGAAGGCTAAAACATTCTATCCTTGATTAAGGGTTTTCATTCCCTTAGCTGACTTGATCTTTACGAAGCTGAGTACTCAGATGAACTCTACTATTCTCATTATCTGAAGATTGTGTACAGGAAATTTTTAACAAGAATTTATGACTGTCTCACTGCATGCTTACTGAGTTAAAAAAAGGTTTTGGTCTTCTCAGGCCTATGAATTATACTCAAGAAATGGAAAAGAGTTTACCAACACTAATAAGTATATCCTAAATAAAATATTGAAAATTTAAGTGTGGGTTGGTACAATTTTCAGTAACATACAACATTTTATTGTCAGTGACTGTCTTTAATATGGGACAAAAAAGCCAAATTGAACTCTCTACAGTGGAATATATTCACAACTTTCCACATATCACAGACTGAATAAGACTGCATACCCTCTTTTAAGGAGGTCAGTTCACGTAGGAGACAAAAGGCTGAAAAAGATACCAGCTGGTGCATGAATTGTCAGGTTGCCTGTAGGGGAGAGAATGCGTAGGTTTGCACAGAAGATTCAGATGGAGCGTGTAGAGTTTCATTTGAAAGACTAAATATAGGTTTCTAAATGTGTCTACAGGCCATTGCTGCTATATGATTTCCTACTGTAGCTGATGAAAATCTGTTGTAGGATTCAACTGCCTCAACACTGGCATTCAGCTCTACCTTCAATGCCCTAACATTTCTAAAATATGAGTGCGGAGCTGTAAGGTATGAAATGGGTATTACCTGAGAGCCACCCTCACTGGGCAGCTGCTGGGAGCTACAGTAAAACTCTGCAGTACCTTATAGGGCACTGGATGACTTGGGGCTCTATTTTGCTAAGCAGGAACCACAGTTGAGAAAGATTCAGAGCTGATTTAGTCTAGTTCAGAGCAAGCTGAAGCACTCTGGGGCACACTGATCTCCCCCCATAAGTATAACAAAAGCATAAACCCAGCTCACATACAATGTAGGGGTTCTCATCTGGGACTGATTCCTACTCAGTCTGGCTGGTAAATGTATTGACTCAATCTCCTTTGGACGCTTCACCAGTCTCCTCTTTAACAGTCTACACAAGTGACCAAGAGGGCAGCTCCTCTAACACGAGCAATAGGCTCTACTAAACACTTGCTGGTTGATTAGGAAAACATCAGGTGTATGGAGTGAAGGGGTATAACCTGCAACACAGGATATCACAAATGTGCTAGAGTATGGTTATATCTATGCTGAAAGCTTAGGGGGCAAAAAAACCCAAACCATAAAGTAGATGAAGTCTTCCTCAGTTTAATTCCCTTGTTGCTTTTTCTGCTGCATTAAACTTACATGGGCAAGAAGTTGCCTCTGTGGTCTCTTTACCCAACCACAAAGGCAGTGAGATGAGTCCCTGAAATAGTCTAGAAAAGCAGGTTTCTTTACAGCTAAAAGGACTGATCCAAATAATCCTGAGGGGTAAAGCTGTCAGGCTGACAAAGGTCTTGACAGCAGCTTGCTGACGAACTTGCAACTGCTCTCTCTCCATTTGTAGAAGCTATTGCTCAGAGAAGAAAAAATTAGAGAGAAAGATTAACTTTGCTGATGCATGTATACATGAGTTTTGATCACTTACCACATGTTGCAGAGATAAAAGTTACACTACCAGTATTAAAATCCCAGCAACATACAAAAATTTCCTCCAGTCATGACAACACAACCATCATTCCCATGCTCATCTATTTATACAGAGTCCCAGCAATATCTGCTCATCTCTATGATTAATCTGTACTTCTCAGTAATACTCAACTTTTTAGAATGCAATATCCCAAATAACTTTCCCAAAACTCACCATTAAAAAGGGTTTTGCTATGGGAACCTGCTTTTTATGGACAAGTTAATAACAAATCTAATAGATTATTGAGAAAGCAACATTTAATTCCAAAGATTCTATAAACCTGTTGCATGAAAATTAGTTGACAGGTGTTTTAGCTGGCATACTGAAATTGCAGAGTACACGATTAAACTTCAGCCTAAATAACATGCAGCATTTTAGAAACCTCAATCTGGATTAAAAAAATTATTAGGTTTTATCTGCTCTTTAAGGAAATGCAGATTACATTTTGTCCAGATTTTCACTTAACCTCTTACCAGTCATTAAACAACTGGTAACAGATATTTTATATCATTTTATAATCACAGTTTTGGGGAGAGATTTGATTCATCTCCACACAAAGGCTCACTTGCAGATGGGTCCTTTAATATTAAAGGAATTTGAAAAAACTCACAAAATGCTACAGAAACTTTGCCTGTGGATTTGCTTGCTTGAAATACACAGTTCTATCTTCAATTATGCTTAACAAAATCATGTACCTCAGGTATATGTATGACAAACTATCCTACATCCTCTCTAATTGCAGCACTGGAGATGTATAGACAGAAGCATCCATCCCTTAAGTAAAATTACAAAATGCTCCAGTATGCAAAGTATATAAAAACATAGATGGAAGTATCTTTTATCTAGGATATTGCATGGCTAAAAATACACTGAATTTTAATCCTGGATGAGGATTAAGGTCATTTATGATAAAAAAAGAAACAGCAACAGAGCACAGATTACATTTAGTCCTCATAATTACTTTGTTCTCTTGAAATTTTTTCAGCTACTTGTCAATTTCTCATAATGCATAATAGGTCATAAATCTTATAAAATCTCTCTTTGCGGTAAGATCTCTTTTTGGCTAAAATCTCCCTGCTCTTGGGGTGCCAGAATAGCCCAGGAATTCAGTTTACTAAATTTAGCTCTATTTAGCATTCCTTTGTTATTTTGTAAACTACTAAAACCAAACAATTGTGCCTCAGCAGTGTATATAACTACGAACATTTTAAATATTAGAAGTCATACTTAGTCCTAACCCCCACATACCATGTTAAAAATCCCATCACATAGAAGACTCTTACATGAATGAGAGCTACAGTGATTCAAGCTGAAAGACACAAATTGCAAGAAGAAATAAAATTATCAAGTAAAGAATTTGTTGGGCTTAAGGGGTACACACTGGGCTGTCAAATCAGCCTCAGCTTAAATGAATGCACTCTCACATGCCTGGTAGCTGGCAGCTGGTTTTTGTGTGACCACATGGAACAAAGGTATCCAGAGGCTGAAAAGGGGATTCAGTTAGTTTTGCCAAAAGCTCAAGTCTTTTAGGGAAGGATCATGCATGATTAGAAGATATCTTCCACTTTATGGGATCTTTTCACAAGAGGACTTTTCACAGATACCATAGCTGGGCACAGTTTGAAATAAGCAACACGATTCTAGATTGATCGTCTTCTAGCAATAAAACCCAAGTATATCTAGGAAACAGACCACTGCTGGAAAAACTGAAGGGGCATTGCTCAGATAAAAAAAAGTCCCATCAGGTGCTGCCACAGGACTACCAGCTCTGACTGACCTCTGCTTGGACATCAGCAGTCAGCTCTGCTGGTGCACCATATCCCCTCAGGCATCCCACAGAGGAACACACTTCTTCAAGCCTCCGGAGCCTAAATACATCCCTGGACATCTGCAAGTTTGCTACTCTGTTCTCCCTCAATGTTTTTGAAGGAGGGAAAAAAAAAAAGAAAAGAAAAAGTTCCTGCAGTCTCTAAAGCTAAGCTCTTTTTGGAGTATCACTCAGAAGAGGTATCAACATTTCTTTCTTCAGGGTGAATGAGATGAAAGTTTAGGTGGTGTGAAATGTTTGTCTGCCTGGTATGTCTTTGTAAAGTGATCCCTTCTCTTTAGCCCTCCATAGCAGGGAGGGCTTCCACGTAATTCTTTTCCACACTTACAGATTATCTTTTTTGCATCCCAACTGAAATTGGGCATGACAAAACACAAACCCACCTCCCTTGGTTGGGATGGCAAATGAAAATGCCAGTGGAGTTTTGGATTTTAAGATACCATAAAGGTAATAGCCCAATATTAATAGTAGTGAGATTGGATTTGACTTCTTAGCAAGAGGTAACAATAAATTCAAAGCAATTCATATAATGAATTAAAGGACTTGAAAAAGTAGCACATTGTGGAAAATTAAGGCAATTAAATGTGCATAATAGACTGAAAGGATGGAAGAACGGTTCCAAATAGGTATAGTGACCTCACAGCCAAAACTGCAGCTTGCTGTCTACAGGTTTTGCAGGGATTTAAGGCTGAGTTTGCTTTCTACTGATAGTAACATTACTGGAAACAGGTTGAAGTAATGAAGAACTGAAGGACTCATAAACAGATTCCTGGAGTGACTACGCTTTGAAAATTATCATCTACACAGACCAATCTAAGCAGGTATCCTACCAGTAGCTAACCAACCCTATTCCCAGAAAATCTGGAAAAAATATAAAACTGAAATATTTACTGTAGAAGCCTTAAATATTTAGAAGACTTAATATTTATGAGAATGTTACTAATGACTCAGCAATAATGATTTGTTTATAAGAATAAAAGGTTCCTATTACAAGAGAAAGCCCTCATTAAAGAAGAAATGCTCCATTTAAAATTAGGATTTTAATTGTATGCATCACTATTATTACAGCTATCTAGAGCTATCTACATTTTTATGGCACAATTGCAAGCAAAAGGTGATCAAAGACTATCAATGTATTTCCAATCTATCAGAATTAATAAGTATAAGCAGTAAGATGTAGAAAGAAAATTTTATTTCACGCATATAAACATATAATTTTAGCAATTCTTTATTTGATAAATTTTTTTCACCCGATTTTATAAAATTGTGTATATATTTTGACTAGTCAGAGATGATCAGAATTGTGTCTGGTTTAAACTGTTCATTTTTTCTTTTTACCTTACACCAGATATGCAACATTATCATATTAAATCTATAAGGTGATACTTGTTCATTTTCAAAACTGTATTCACTGGAGAGACAAGGATAAGAATCTACTATAAAGTTACAGTCTACAGGATCATATTGATTATATTAAGGTATATGAACACATCAAACAGAAACCAGGCCTTCCTCATGACTTCTTACTGTTGTGTTGCACCACTAGTATTTTCTTTCTTTATTATCCTCTTTCTACCTAAGGTGCACTGCATAAAAAAAATCTCAGATTTCAATTGTTCTAACTTACTTAACTGATTTGTCTTTTCAACATATATCTGCAGTTGAAACTAATTAACCAAAATTATCTTCCTTTACATAAGAACCTGAACCCCACCTCTTCACTTACAGATGTTTAGGGCATAGATGAATCATATTTGACAGAACAGTGAATAAAAATACTTCTATATTTTTACATTTTCTGAAACCAGAACTTAATAGAAAAGTGCAATAAAATCACTTCAGCAAAGATCTAAATACTAACTCAAAGTATACTGCTGGACAAAAACAAAAAAAGGAAAAATAATTTCAACTTTTTTTTTTTCTGTCTTTGTAGTGAGACTGACCCAAGTCAGGTAGGAAGATGTTCCTCTTCAGTACTGACAGCATCTGGAAAAGCAGCCTTTATCACAATGGAGTTCAACAGTGATCTCCCACACCTCAGATAGTATCTGAGCCAGTAGGATACACACTGTTTTTGGGAAAACCACTGGAAGGCTCTCCTGCTCCTGCTCCTCAGCTTTATATCATCAGCTTAATTGGACCAAACAGAATGTGAGATTGTGAGCATTAAAATAAAAATACTACATTGAAAGAAATGAAAAGCTCAAAGTTGATTTTGTAGCTTTGGTATTTCTTTCTCTCTGAACACTGAGCTGAAAAAAATCATCCTAGTGTTAGTACTCTTTCTAAAGGATTCTGTAAAATTCTGAAATTCATTTGTCCAAAGCTGTAAGTCACATAATTATTTCCTAACAGAACTTAATGAGATTTTGTGTAAGCCTATAATGTATATAGTTACAATAAGCAAACAAGTAATAAAAATGACATGAATTCTCCTTGAGTTTTTCACTGCTCACCCTGCAAGTCAAAAGACACATGAATGTGCCAAGCTGTAAGGACAAGCCCTGCCTGAGCACAGGGGTTTGGATCAGATGACCTCTGGAGACTCTCTTCAACCTCAACCCTTCTGGGATTCTGTGAGTGCTATGGCATAACATCTCTTTTTGTCAAGAAAAACTGGTACGTAAATAATAACTCCTCAGGTGATTTGAATACCTTGAACCATTAACAGATTTCAAAGGTCAAAAAACTGGGTTGCTCTGTACTTCCTGTATAAGGCTATGTAGCAGGATGTATGTATATGGTATGCATGTATGTTCAATTATGAAAAATCTATACAATATATGCTTATACATACATATACTATATATATATATATATATATATATATATATATATATGTACACACACATGACATTAGACAAGAGGAGGTGGAATAAAGCTTCTCCTGAAAAGCCTAACTGACCTTTGCAATCCTTCTTTTGTTTGTTTGTTTTAATGCAAGATTTTGCAATGGAAGGAATTATTACACTCAAAGGTATTGCTGACATTCAAAATAATTCCCATAGTCTCAAATCAGTTAAATTGAAACAACAATACCAAAAATACAAGACTAAAAATAGGATAACATGGCAAGAAATAACACTGCAGTGGATTTAAAGTTTGGGGGTTTTTTTTAGGTGCCATTATACTACATGGAGTTTTCAGTATTTTTTATGTCAGGTATCCACAGATCTCTGTTACCCAGCTTGCATGACAACAGCAAGAGCAGACATGAAGGATTCAGGAGCCCTTTATCACAGGTTAAGAGAGAAGGTTGCAGTAGCAATATATTTTCTTGGTCACAAAGTGTAGAATCACACAACAAGTCACAATTTAAGAGGTTGGCAAACAGGTAAACTAAACCTGGGTAACTACAGAGCTTAATCAAGTGGTTACTGATTTAATGATGACTTAAAGGCTATGGTGGAAGAAAAACCCAGCTGTCTAGTGACTCTTCTACAGTCCCATCTGTAAATTAAGTCAGTCTGATCTGGTTAAATTCAGAGCATTACCATCACCTGCCTGCCTTTTTTTTTTTTTTTTTTTTTTTTTTTTTTTTTTTTTTTTTTTTTTTTTTTATATAAGAAGGAACCAATCATTTTTGCTAGCTGGACCCTATAAAAAGGGTATTTCAAGGCAAACATGTTTCCTCAGCAAACTTGGTGAAGAGCAAGCTAATTTTAAGGATTTCCTTAAAAATGTTATGCACTCACACTTGTTTGAAATGAACTAACTTCCCAGAAGCAGAGGACAGTGATCCACACCTTACTTGAAATAGAATTCCTCAGTTTCTTGCTGGCCTTATTTTTTTATCTTTTCCTGCTAGAAGCAGCAGTTCCAGGGAGGCATTATTGAAAAGCAGTGCTTCTTTCATGATGCATATAAACCCCATATCTTTTGGGAAACAAATTACATTGAATGCTACAGAGAGAGAATTTATCTGCTATCAATTTGCAATTTGCTATGTAATTTTACGTCCTTCTGCTGGATTTTTTCTGTTTTGTTCTACAGCTGTGTTAGTCAGAGCATACATAAATTAGCCTTTTAATGGACAATTTGACCTAAGAGTTCTGTGAAAGGGATGTAAAAAAAAATCATGACAATCCAGACATTTTGTTCTGACAATATTACCAACTTCTGTTAAAGCATTAGAACACAGCTGAATTTCATGGCATATGTACTCAAGTTGGTAAGGCTTAAATTAGCAAGCCATTATGTAATCAAATTTTAAGCATAATTTAAAGGAACTAAATGACAAATACCCTGAAAAAAAACACCTGACATACAATTAAGGAAATGTTTCCAAGCTGTCTTTCTTTCAAAGTATAAATCATTGACATTATACTAAAATGAAAACAGTTTCAGTGAAAGCCAGATCATAAATACAATACTCTTCTGCACTGATTACCAGCATTATTTTCTGCAACCACATCCTACTAAGTTCAGTGAATAAATTCTCATCTATCTATAATGCATTTTACATCCGGATTTCCTACCAGTTGTTCTTTACATATGTAAACAGAAAAGAGAAAGCAAACTGCTCTATTCTGCAGAGCACAGGAAAATGGTGGCAAAATTTACTTTTATCATTTGCTACCAATTTTTTTCACTTTAAATTTGATAAAAAGTAGTAATTCTAATGAAAGCTGTACAACAGTAGACTGATTGCTATGGATAAATACATGGCTTAATCTGGACCATGGATTTTCCACCTAATTCTGTCAATGTCATAGAAATTTCACTTAGTTCAATACACCCACAGCACTTCACAAAATATTTGAATTTTGATCCAAAGAAACTGCATTTGCTCATTCATTTTTGTACCCTAAAATGTATCTCCTTTTCTAGAAGGAGAAAGAAACATATATCAGGTGATCACAAAGGCAATACATATTTTTGCATTACCTAACTAAATACTGTGAAAAAGTTTTACATGAATGATGAAAGAAAAGAAGTTGTATTTTCAGTCATTTTTCTGCTTTACAAGGCTGTGGTACCACGGAATGAAAGAACAGAGAAAGTAGTAACAGCCAGGACATCAGGAGGACTGAGGCTGGGCCCTCCCCATTCCTTACCAAACCATGGAGAACAACCAGTTGGACATTTTGCTGACTTCTCCACTGCCCTAAAAACCAAAATATTTCACATCACATGGGAGAGTGAATGGAATAGAGAGAAGTAACTTAAACCCACTACCATTTTGGCAATTAAAATCTTGGTGTACGGAGCATAACTAAAAGGATACGAAGTGAAAGTGTAGGCACTCTATACGGAACTAAAACCACCTAGAACATTCTGCCAAATAAAAGCAAGTGGTCACTCCTGTCAGCTTTTTCTTAAAAAAAAAGAAACCTACCTGACTTTCTTCTGAAATGTTACCTCACATAAAACTGAATTAAACTCATTAAATGTTGTCTGCCTGCAACTGTATGAAAAGAGAGCAAACTCAGGTGGAAAGTGCAAAGAGCTAACCAATACCCAAAGAATATGAAAGAACCTAAACATATTTGGGTATGCATTTTGACATATTAGAACAAGAATCATTGAAATTCATGAAACTCATTAGCTACTAGAATATATCAGTTATTGCTAACTAATTTTTAAGTGTACTGGCATCATCTCTTGATCAGCCTAGGATGCCTAACAAAGAAACTCTCACTACAAGGTGTTTCGGGATGTCCTTTATGATTTTAAATGAGGAGAGAACATATTAATTTCTCCCATATATATTTGAAAAAATCCTTAAAAAATATTTGGCACTTACTTGAAAAGGTCAAGAACAGCTTCAAAGCATTAAATTTTTAAAATATTTAGCTAGAAGTGAGAGCTGCAAGGACCTCTTAGGGATCTAACACATTGCCCTACAGCCACAAGCATCCACATCACATAAATCCTGTCCTAACCTCATTAAATTTAGCCTTTAAAGTTTTATTGGGGTATTTTTCTTTCCAATAAGCCACACTAAATAAATTCTCAAGGCTTTACTCTAATGACTGTAAACATCTTTTTTCAAGCCAGGAGTGTTTAGGGCCAAGTTATACCCATTTGGTCTCATGCATTCACTGTCCTCTACTCTTATTGTTTAAATTTTCTGCACTTCTACATATCAATTCCATACTTCAGGTATCAAGTATAATTGCTTTAGCTTTTGTCCCTTTAATCTTTCTAGCCCTCTCTCACATGAGCAGCTCTCTATTTCCCAGATCATGCTCTGATTTGACTTTCTTTGTGCCTGTCACAGTTTGTGTTTGTCAAAGATGGGTAACTCATGGGAAACAATATCCCAGATGAGGTATCATTAATTTTCCAACTCTACAGGAAACACCTCAAATCTAGGATAACACTTGACTTTTCCTGAGTTGACACTTTGGTAATTCACACTTCATCATCCTTTCCAAATGATGCACCATTCAACTGAAGAAACTTGGTGCATGTGTTTTGTATTAATATAACTTACTGTGGTAAAAATTCATGTGGAGATTAAGGGATAAATATGTTTTAAAAGTTACTGATATGAAACTTGCCATATGTAATTAGTCAGGAATATTGAGCCACTGAAAATAATTAAGAAATAATATTTTTCTCATGTTGCTCTATATTAATCATACCAATTGTTCTGTTATAAAACATGCTATTTCTAGGCATGTATTATTAATTCTATATATTCCATTAACTTTCAGAGACAGGCACTGCTAAAGCAATGGTACTTTAAAGAAGTGTTCCCCATGTTTCCCACACATTCAATTATTGGATACTTTCCCTCCAACTACCATTAACTTTTTAGCTGTTAAAGAGATGTAGGGCAGCTTTATCACACCATATAGAATTTATTTTCATGCGTTATTATCAGGGCATTTTCTTGGCATGTGGAAGCCTGGAGTTCAACACAGCAAAACTTAAACTAAGACAAGTGCAAATAATAAGGATGTATTTAATTGCACTTAGGACAATCCAGACGAGACAGATATGTCTTCAGAACACATCTTCAGAGATCTTTAGTGCCATGGAATCTGTTTTCTGGATCCCAAGTGACGTTATTTAAAGATGAACACCTAAGCTGTCCCCTATTGAAGACACAATCTCTCCTGCATGCAGACACTAACACAATTTCTGTTATATAGCCAAGTTTTTGTTTCAAATTGAAGGGTGAAGGATGCCTTGAGCATATAAGGAGGTCAAGTGAGGTTCACCTGAATTGCTCTCCAAAACCTAGGTGGCTAAATTGTACCTAAATGGCATTTAGGGTACTTGAGCGCTTTGCTGTTTCTGACCCTAAAGAAGATGCTGTTGCAAGGTCACTAATGTTTCAATACACCCCAGTGGATGGATGCATCAATGATGCACTGCTTTAGTAAGAAATCAGTGTCGAGCTTAAACCTCTTTCACTCTATCCTAAGCCATTTAGATAGAATGGAAAAGATCTAGAACTACTGGATTATTTTAACACTTCATTCAGAGTACCACACAGAAAACATGGGAATGAGCTGTAGAAAGCTCTATTTCATAGCCGTTAGAAGAACAACCATGCCCTCAGAAACTACTGACATAGAAAAATCCTACTGCAATACTCAGATGCGATAGAAATAATTTTCCCTGGGTGTTGAACAGTACTAAATTTCAGGTTACAGGTATGCTAGTATTTGAATGGGGCCTAACACTACCTCATATCACAAGCGTAACTCCACAAAGAATGCATCAAAAACTACACTGGGTTGTAATTAATTTACACTCGTTTCAGCTGAGGTGCCAGAAAAGCTAGCTGATTTCCACACTCAATTCTCCAATTAAAAATCTGGACTACCATCTTTCACAGAGCTGCCCAAGAAGAGGTGGTAACTGGACGTGCACTGCTCTGTTCAAGTACTGCCACCCCTTTTGCCATGCACAGGGTGCGGAGATGAACAGGGAACTACCTTCACCTATTTGAGATAAGGCACAGGCACTAGTGGTGAATATGCCTGTATTGATCCTAAAAGTTCTGCAGATTTTTCAAATTATGACTATGCATTCAAAAAGGATTCACTCCACCTTGCTCATTATACTTATGTCCAGTTTGTTTGCCTACATATATTATTCAAAATGTAAATCAAAAAGCTGATTTTACAGGAATTCCCTGAATTTCTGCTGCAGCCAGAATGAAACACAGCAAACCATGTAAAACAATGTGAAATTACAATTAAAATACTAAATTAGATTTCCTGAAACTGATGGAAGGACCTTGCATGCAAAAAGTCAAAACTGTTAACTAAAGACATATTTATGAAATAAAATTTTATTACACTTTATTGCCTCCTCTACTTCTTAGTTCTTAATTTCTTTTATTGTCATAATTTTGACAACAGTCTTGGGTTTCCTTGTTGAGCTGTCTTTAGGCCTATGTTCAGCTAAGGAATGTGTAGGGCCTGGGTGTTAGGATTCGTGTTTTCCCCCCATCCCCTGTGGATGATTTTGAAATTTCAGTTCAGTTTTTCACATTAATATGTATCCCAGTTAACTAACAACATTATAATAATAAATTATAAAAAGCATGGATTCTAACCACTTTGTCCTCCTTTGGGAAAGCATCCAAGGAAGCAGAATAAAAAGAGAAAAGAAAAAAAGAAGAGATAAAGAATAAAATAGGCAAGTATTAATAGACAGATTTCAAAGAAATGCAATTCTAATAACTCTCTACAAAGAGACAAAAACATAAAATTAAGAAAAAAAAGAGCTTTAAATAAAAAGATGACATTACTGCATGTGTTGAAAACATGTTTTCCCACCCTGACCCACAGAAGCATAAACAACATAAGAAACAAAATGCAAGCAACAAATGAATTCACACTTCTCCATTTCTGTGACTTGAAATAGCGGGTGAAAAATGCTTAAAATATATATGCAAATTTTTTTCCTAAGTAAAGATAAGCTGTATCACATGCACTCATTAATAGAATAATGTAATATATCAAAGTAAATTGTATTTTTCAGAGACTTGCTCCAATGACACCACCTACAGGTGATATAATGCAATGCATCTATTTTTACTAATATATTAATACATGCAAATTTTCCCAATCACATATATAGTTTTCTTCACAACGTGAATTTAATTTAATGGACTCACAGGTACATTGAGGCTATGGAAAACTTCTAAAATAAGCATGAAATGCATCTTTTTGGGGGGTTAATTTTGGTTTACACAAAATTTCAGAAGGCCTATTCAGTTGATGCCCATCTTAAGGAAAGTGAAAAGGCCACAAACTAGGTCCCTTGTGAACAGGATTATCTGCTATAAAATCTATGTTAACTTTTAAATGAATTTGTGTTGATACCAAGAGCACTGATAAATGCACTCTACAAAAGCCTGGCATCTTAAAGCCATAGGAGAAAGTTACCTCATCTCATGATAGATAACAAAACTATTAATGTAATAAAAAGAGATGTGTGAAATGTTTTATAACACACCATAGTCCTTGATGACAAGCCAAAAATAATCACTGGATAACAGTATTCCAAATTTAGATCCTACTGCTTGTGCACAAGTGAGTAGCCAGAGGCTTGGAAGGGACTGACTGATCAGAGGGTACTCTTAGATATCATTTGGTTTTGTGGAAAGCTGCTGCAGCTAACTCATGCAGATCAGAGGGAGAACAATTCAACTCACCTGCCTGAAAGGAAGATACTTAATCCAGATTATTCTGTAGTTCTGTTCTTTAAATAAGTTTAAAATAAATTGGCATAACACTTTCACTGTGCTAAGAAAAGTGGATGGGTTTTTTTCCCAACCAAAAAAATCAACTGATTCCATGTAAAAGTAATCTATAAATGTTTATGAAAAGCTCCATGAAAATAAAAAATGTAATATTAAATAAGGCTTCAATAAAAATTTATTAATGTGGAGCTGTACCTGAGCAAAATGGTTTCTTCTTTCATTCTATGAAAAACAAGTATTTTCTTCAAGCTGTCACTCCGTAGAACTAGACACTATTATTCTTTTGCTTTAATTAGCTCTGTGATTCCAAAGTACCTTGGCAATCACTAAATACATTGTTTTACTTGTATGATTTTACATTGATTTACTTGTATGATACATACCTCATAACAAAGCAATGAACAAAACACTTAAGTAAAATGAAGCATGAAATGCCAAACTCAAGGTGAACAATCTGTAGCATGACAATGTCAAGGAGGCTTTTTCTTAGGAGTACACGTCAGAAGACTTACATTGTTTGATCGCAGAGAGACACGACCTCCACATCGAGCACAGAACTTGGTCCGGCAATAAGAGCATAAATGGCCACAACCATCTGCAAACTTTGTTTTATGACAGATTCCACATGTTGGAGCATCATCCTTGTGCTCTCCCTGGTAACGGCGGGCTTCTTCCCCTATCTTTCTTACTTGCTCTTTATAGCTTTCAAATTGTTGATGCAACCTCCTGCATAGATGAGAAAAAAGTTTATATAGCACCAATAGGAGGAAAGTCTACTACTCTGTATTTCTTTCAGCTTGCAACTCTACCTAATATTCTGGGCCTGTTCACAATACTGTATGTACCTCATACCAAATACATGCTGCACACAGAAGACTGTATAGGGCACTCTAAAGGAAAAAAAGTAATAGACATCTTTATTCTTGAAGGTTTACTTCAAAGGTTACAAGTAAATCATTTCACTTGACCAGAAATTGATCCAAATGCATATATTAAACAAAATTGTCTATCATGTACTGAATAAAAAAAATAATTGTGTGATCAAATTTGCATTTCTTTTTAACCAACAATTTATACATCAGGTGTAATCAAAATATGTAAATCAATCCTCACCTTCAGTGCTTTGAAAAGCTAGATTACTAACACATACAACAAATATTTCAAAACGTGGTCTACAGTCACACTGACCTTACAAGAATATGAGAACATCTCTTTATTTCAAACCTCTATATTTACAATCTGTTGTGTTTTCTCTTGTTAAGTATGAACTTAAACAACTTAAGGTTTGCTATCCCTCATTACAGATATTTCTTCCAGTTTAGCTGTAGGAGTAGATAGAAGCATTAGCAAGTACAGAGGTTTCTATGATGAAGACTGGTGTTCAAAGAAGCAGCACTTCTCTTCCAGCTGCCCCAAATAACAAACACACTGACCTTATGCCCACCAATTGGCTAAGCAAGCTGCTACACAACAGATTCACCTCCTAATCATAGCTCAGGGAAGAGAACACAGCCCGCTGGCTTTCACTCTCCCTTCTATAACTCAGGAGGAATAATAATGATAATGATAATAATAATAATAATAGTAATAATAATAATAATAATAATAAATGCTTAGTGATAAAATCTTTCTTATCATTATTATATTTTCCCTGAGGAAAAAAATGTTCTCCTGTTTGTTTCTATGAAACTTTCTTGGCAAAGACAAAATTTCAGAGGGAAACTATCCAAAGTTCTGGGCATTTCCAAAAGGGGCAATCCAGATACTCTCCTCATCCTGGCTGCATACTGAAACTGCTTCTTAGGCACCAATTTCAACATTCACCAGATCCCTCTCAGTGGCCTAACCCATGAACCTGAACTTGAATCAATAGAAAACTAATTCTCCAAAAATGAAAAAAACAAAATATTTTCCCATCATTTTGCTTCTGGACATCTGAGAGGAATGTAGGACATGAGCTCCCAAAGCCAAAAATTAAAGAGACCAGTAAAGAGCTGGATCATCCTATTTAAAGCAGCACCAAGCTCAGCTGCCGTGAAGCTTCATTTACTCCACCCTGAAGCTTAACTTAAAAGGATTGTATTTTGCTGTTAACTATCTTATTAGTCATCAAATCATACAAGAAAGAAACACTTCTGTAGGTGCAGCAGGACAGCACTGCAATTCCTGACCTTTATTGTCATGAGCTTGGGCAAAGACCTCAGACAGCCTAAGGAGGAGAGTCCAGCAGGGCACAACTTGCACCATGCTATGTAGAACCCAGGCTTTCCCAGATGTTGCTTCAAATCTACATCTCCATGGATAACATTTAAAAAATCATAAGCAGCTACACAGATCATGAACAGAAACAGAGAATCTTGAGTTTATTAAATGGAAACAGTAGGTGCGTTCTCTGTAGAGGTCTTGGTGATATCCTTTATCTCTGCTCCCTGGTTTGAGCTACCTACTTCCTTAATTAGCACTGAGACTCACACCATTTAACCAGTGTCTTTTTAGTGACACAATTCCATGTTTCTGTGGGCTTTTGTGTGTGTGTGTGTGGTGAACTTGTCAGGACTTTTAAGGTGTAAGTAATCAGTGTTCTTTGTATGCTGTTTTGGTGAAGTGGATATTTTTACTTTAACATGATATTCAAGCCTTAAAAATGACAATTCAACTTAACTCACAGGAATTGTGGTAAAATACACATAATTCAGTTGGACAGGAATATTATTGCTTGTAAATACATAAATCAACCAGCTCTCACGCTAAAACCAGTAACTTCACATGGGGGCATTCTAGTGAGAATGCAGCAACAGCAAAAGCTAAGCAGCCAAGTAATTTATTCTCCCTAACTACAAACATGATGCATTATATTTATGCTTTATGCTAATTAAAAGCTTGGCAGGAGCAGCAAGGGGTTTTGTTTTTGGGGGTTTTTTTACTAACCTGCTTAAAAAACCTTTGCAGTATTGAGTAAGATGAGAAAAGTAGGTCAAAGAATTAGACAAAATACTGGAGAAACTTAATACTTTTGGCCATATAACTGGATTACACATATGAATTAACTTATCTTACACAGCTGCTCACTTATGATTCATAAAAACAACCGAAGACATTCAGAAATTTTTATAATAACCAGCTTAAAGAATGCAATTAAATAATGGAGAGATCTGTAGGTAAATTTCTTATTACATCAAATATTCTATTAAAAAATGAAACCATGGAAACTAAATTCAGTTCTCCTCCACTAAAGTAAAACCAAAAGCCCTGGCTGTTCACTAACGTGGAAAGGGAAGATAACAGCAAGCACTGCCCCTCTTCCTGTTCTTTTCCAATTAGACTGTCTACATTAGAATTTTTTCTATCTCATATGAAGCTTATGGAGAGTATTAATACAATTATGGTTTGTCTTTCTGTGTGCACCAAGGGATAGATGAACATGCTACCAACTGGGCAAAACTTAAGTGAGATGAGATTGAAGTTCTTTATAAATAAGTATCACTTTTTATAGATTTGCTAATTTCTGCATCCATGTAAGACATATTTTACTATGAGGGGTTTGAAACCTTTATCTTGCATATCATACATGGTACTGCTGGGGAAACTCTGACATTTTATCTACAGCAAGAATGGAATTGGAGAAAATGACTGTACATTTCACAGAGCAGAAAGAATCTTACCCAGCTCACAGCAGGTCTGGTTCAATTAGCTCTTTTTTTAACCACCTTTGCTACCTTTTTGAGGAAAAAGCTGGATCTCTGTATCTCTGGCTATTCTATAATGGCAGCAGCAATCCCTCTCAATAGTTTTGCTGTATATCGAAGTATATTAAGTATTAAACAAGAACTAAAATACAGATGGTTGGTTTTGATTTGCTCCTTAACTTCCAGGCTATTGAGCACATTCTCATCAGATGCAAGGAAAATTTAAATCTGTTAAATATTCCTTAATGTAAACAAGGTTAGGCTAAAGATTAATAACAGCATATGATATGATAATGGCTTGGCAGACCCTTGAGGCAGATACCAATTCAATCCCCTCTGACAGACTACTATGTAAGAGGAATACATGCATATATCTACATGATTTTTCATCATGCACCCGAACATTTATCTGGTTCTGCTACTGAGGTGAATGGCACTTGAAGGACTACCTTACCCTGAGACATTATGGCAGTACTTCACTTCCTGTGCAGACCTCCCACCACTCTTAAGAAATGAGCTGCATCCACATGAGCTGACGCGGCTGGGGACGGTGCTGCTATTTCACACTCACACCCGTGGCACATATGCATGATCAAAAAAGATCCCACTATCGGAGAATCTTTGGGCACATCACATCTCCTATGACTAAACCACCCTCTTCTGTTGCTAAAATACTGGAAGAGACTGAGCTGCTTGGAGAGGCACATCAGCCTCGGGACTTTACTGCACGTGCGAGAGGTCAGCATCACCACCCATAGTGCACAAAAACCAAGACATAGTTTGCATGTCTGCAGTGAAAGACTTAACCCATTCACTTCTACAATATACTTTTAACTCAACATATGTTTAGGTTGCTAGTGTTTTTTTCTCCAAGAAAACATGATGGCTTCCTCCTCCCTTTCTTTTTCAAAGGCATTTCACAAAAACCCTGCTTCAGCTGTGTTATACATGTACCATATTTTCATTTGAATATTCAGTATTTTACTTTGACAGTGTAAACTAGTTAAAAAATTACTGATAGGCAATTCTTCAAACCTTTACTCACATCTTCATATACTTAGCAAAAACTGTAAGCCTTGGAGAACACTTGTGATAAATACCTTTCATAACTTAAATCTTTCAGACAGCTCACTGATATCATTAGGAGGACAAAAAATGAACATCGAGGTCATTTATAACATTGACTGATCAAGAAGTGTTACATCAAGCCACAGAGAAATTATCATTTATGTTGCTGGGTTCTTTGGAGCTGGACCAAGATGTATACTTATATCCTTATTATTGAATTTCTTATTATTTTAATTATTGGAATTATAATCCAAGACTGCAATTTTTTAACAGACTATATTATTGCTTCTTTTGCTGTTTTAAATTAATATGTTTTAAATTCTATTTTGCTGTTTTAAATACCTATCTAAAATATTTGCACATATATGATGAAGAGTAGAAAGCTTCAAAATAGTGCATCTGCATATTTATGGTCTGTCTGCACAGATTTTATAAAAATTTGATAAAGATTTGTGTCTCTTTCGTGCACGGCTACATTTTAAATGACTTTAAATGTAGTACCAAATCACGTTTTGTACTTCCTTAGAAATCCAGTAGATGGCAATGCAGATCGCATTTTCACTCTCCAGTTCAACTCAAATGGTTCAGTCTTGAAATTAAACACCTGATGTAATGTTACAAAAATATTATGCCCTTCCATGAGTTCATGTTAGTAGAAAAAGTGCCGCCTTCTAAGTGACATAGCCTTAAGTAACCATCCACCAGCAGCTACTGCATGTACGAAAAAAGTAAAATGCAGTATTTTGTCCTGTTCACCCACGCCACACAAACACGTCATCACACAGAGCTCAGACAAGCTTTTCCCTAAGATAAGCAGGCGTTTTACCAAGATCTGTTCTTAGCATTCTTATTTTATGATAAATAAATAATTAAAAATGCAAACGGCAATATTTCATATGCCCATGAAGGCAACAGCTAGAGCTAAAAACCTGTTGGCAATCCTTAAGCAGCTACGTTGGAGCTGTGACCTGAAAAACGTTGTTCAGCTGCTCCGTAAAGCTGGAAGTACCTCAGCACCACCGGATGCCTTGCTGGTCTGCCAGCACTGCAGGCACCCATCTCAAGGAGGTGCTTCCAGAGGGAGCAGCGCGGCACCTGGCTTTGGCCTCAGCCCCACCAGCACCGCAGCTGGGACAAGCTGTCAACTTGTCCTGGGTTTTGGGAACACACACTTCAAACAACGAAGTGGAGACAGGCAATTTTAGCAAGTTGCTGTGGATAGTTTTGTCTGAGTAAAGGGAAATGAGGAGTTTATGGGGAATCTAGCATGCGTTGACTAGAAGAACAGCTGAAGTTGAGTGGAGAAGTCTAGATATATTTTCTGGTTACTTCATTAATCATCACATGACATATAAATCCATTATTAAGATTCATACCCTCTGTACAGGCAGAACAAATTAAGGTTGAACAGTAAGCAACATATCTAACTCTTCAAGCTCCCAAGTTCTTGATGTAGCACTGTTACTGTGTTAGCCTATTTGAAGTCCAGGATATTTTTGAATGTTTGGGGGTGTGCTGCTTTTTTAGCATGGGCAATACTTGGTTTGGTTATTTTGTAAAGATGAAATAACTGCTGGATGTACTCATATTGCAAAATATTGGACTTCTGAGTGAATTTGGATGTTAATATTTCTACATTAATGCTATTACTGCATTTTTTTATTCAGTGTGAACCGCTATTTTAAGAACCAAAGATAAGCAAGACATGGTTTCCATAAGCTGCGAAAAAGGTAGCAATATGATTAATCAACTAATCTTTGGAGGTAAAAAAAGGCCATGTTTCTATAAAAGAAATACAAGCATTAATCAAAGCACTTCAAATGGCAGAGTTAGCAGCTTCCATATCCATATTTTCTCCTGCACAAACTGACTGCTTCTAGTCTCTTTGCTATTTCCTACTGTCCAATTTGTCACTTTTCTGCAACTTTACTCACCACCCACTTGACCTTTCCCTAATCTCACTTCCTGTAGGTCTTGTCTCTTGTTCCTACACATTTTTTAATAAATATATCAAAATAATTATTATAGACAACATATATTATAGCATGTTGTATATCCTATAATAAAAGCAGTAAATATTCCTCAAAATGTCAGATTTTACCTGGCCTGAAGCTTTCTTCATTCTCCCCTGTTCACTCAACACACAACTATGGATCTACTCCATTTTCTCTCAACTTGGTGTTCACCTGCCACCCATAACATTTTTCACCTCACCAGCAATCACCGGAATCCTGCAGAGCATCAGCCCTTTCTTCTCCACATGCCAGGATCTCTTCTTCCTCCCTGTTTTATTGCTGCAAACACAAACCTCACCATGCTTGTAACTCACAAGTCTGTCTCTCTACCTCACATTTGTCTCCTTCTCTCCAAACTGAAGTGTTTGGCATAGATACCGACTCCTGTCAAGGGTGACCCGTACACCAAACTTCATAAACTGAAATAGAAATTTCCTTGTACCTCAAGCACAACTTACCACCCTCTCCATTCTGTTTTCCACTCAGGACCAATAACCACTGTGCTACACACTGGACTCAGACCTACTTAGACCTTCACCTAAACTGCTTGTTGTGGGGACTAATTTTGCAAATTAAAACCAAACCAAACCAAAACCAACCAAACAAAAAAGGACACACCCAAAAAACTGCCCACAACCCAAAACAAACAAACAAACAAACAAACAAAAGAAACCCACTAAAGTTTAGCTAATTTCCTATCTGTTTAGCTTAAACATTCAGCTATCACCAGCTCATCCCTCAATCCCTTTTTCTGCCATTGCAAGCCTGTCAGTCTGATAGTCTAAATCACAGTTCTGCAACAAATACAATTTAATTTATTTTACCTCTCCCTTTGTATTCTTCTGATGAATCTGCTTTTCTACTGCATAAAACATAAATGGCTTATCTTCACCTTCAAAGGCTTTGACAGCCTATTTCCATCTTGCCTATGATTTCTCATTCAGTACTGAGATGCTTCTGCTCAAGCGAAACTTTCAAGCAAGAATCACAGAATGGTTTGGGTTGGAAGGGATGTTAAAGATCACCTAGTTCCAAGCCCCTGGCCATGGACAGGGACACCTTTCACTAGAACAGGTTGCTAAAAGTCCCATCCAATCTGGTCTTTGAGGACTTCTCTTTGTTGCCTCTAACATGGGAGTATTAGCAACAACACCATCACCACATTATCCTCCTTAAAACTCTCCTTCTCCTTGATGCCTGCAAAGACCTGGACAAAAATTAGATATGTCAAAAGTATGTTAAAACTTTTACTTAACAGGCCAGGCAATACAGACTCTCCTGTCTGTTCTTATTATTCTATTATTTACCTAATACTTACAGCGCAGGCTGCCCCTGTGGCAAAGACTGCCTTTTTTTCTACACATGTGAAAACCCCAACTCAGAAGGGTTATAGTCCATGATAAATGCTTCCAGGCAATACGGTAACATCAATCTCCCAACATGATTCTGAAATTCATGAAGTTATTTTTTAAAATTTCTTTGAATCATGTTATGATTCCGGTAATTTACTTTTTGCTTTCCAGCCCTCAGGCAATATACTTACAGCTTTCCCCATGTCCAACACATCTTTAATGCTGTTAGTATTTTCCTATAGGTCTGTGACACCAGTCCAGGAGCAGTAAAACCATGAAACATTTTATTATGAGAACCATGACAAAATTCAGACTTGACCAAGACAAAGGTTTCACTTACAGACTTCACAGAGGAACTTAGACTTGGCTAAGTACCACTGGAAAGTTGTTCCATGTAGCAGATACTTCTGCCTTCTATACAACTTACCTTAATTCCAATTCCTTCCTATAATCTATTATCAAGCACATACTACCTGGCAGCATCCTCACAACCCTGTACAGGCTGATGCAAAAAATCCCACACCTTGCTCATCACATCAGAGCAGAGACACACCAGCAAAGTGGTGTGGGCTGCAGCTTTATTCCCAGGGCCCTTATCTGGTGCCTTTTCACCAGCAGGAACCGTCGTTTTAAAGTTAACATTTTACTTAGGGCAGGTTTTCTGCAAGCATATAAACGAGCTCATTAAATAACTTGTATAAAACAGAATTTTTCATCTTCCTGAGAGATTTCCTAATGTAGATTATTGGAAAACTTTATTTTCATATACTTCTATTTGTTGGGGTTTTTTTAAATAACTACAGCCCACAAGCAGACTTCTTCCTTACACAACTGAAGAACTGTGAGTCAAAAATGTGCAATATCTACAATAAGGAATTTACATTCCAGCTTCCCACAGTTCCTCCCAAATGACCGATATCCTTTCTGAGGTAAAAATGAGAAATCAGAGAACGAAGAAAACAACACATAATAGTACTAAAAAAGGCATAGCTGAGGAATTCAGAAAGAAACTGTGCGTGTCTTGTATTAAAAAGCATTTACATGTTGAGATATATTTAGTACCGAAGGAATCAGTGCCTTCTGCTCAAACTCAATTGACAAAGTGACAGTTTGACTGGAGCCAGTAGAAAGGTGGTGACAACGCCCCAAAATGTGTCAATGCCTCTTCCTTTGGTTTTAACCAGTATGGCCATTCTTACACACCTCTCACCTCTGTGGGCAACCTCAGCAGTATCAGTCATCCCACATAACCATCACAGTTCTGCTGCATTTTCCTGTTTAATTTCTTCACCACTCAGCTCTCCTAACACAGACAGTGCAGCAGGAGAGCAGCTGGTTTGCTCTGAAGAGTTGTCACCAATTCCAAGTGAGAGAGTTCAAAAAGTTTCATGAGTTCATACACACAGAGCTGCTGGCAGCCTGAACTTTACCAAACACAAACACTTAAAAAGTTACAGAAATGTCACTATGTTACAGTCCCAGGCTTACCGCAGCATTGAAACACACATTCAGGCCAAGCATTTTCTACCTAATAAACACAGGACCTGTAAGTCTATTCAGCTTTTTAAAGATTTCTGAAACTACTCATGCAACAAAACTGCATAGGCAAATGGCTATATTATTTTATTTGCCATTATTCATGCAATACCTGTTGCAGAAAAACCAGCCATAATGACTGAGGGACAGCAACACCCATGCAACCACACAGTCAACCAGTCCAGGAAACTCAATGGGGTTAGACACAACCGAAAGAAAGAAAATCTGACCCCACACAGTTGCATTAATGCCTATGGATGAAAAAAAAAAAAAAAACCAAAAAAAACCCAAACCACAGTAGCAGAATCAGAAGCTGAGGAAGAGGGTTTGACTGCAGCAGAAGTGTGAGCTTGAGCATCTGTTGCAACAGTACTGTCAAACCCGGGCATTTTAAGATACAAAGTTCTAGCATAGTACAACATCCAAATACTGCTTGTATGTGACTTTATCAGGAATATGTGTCTCTTACAAAAAAGGCTTTTCTTACTCAAAATCGAAATAACATGATTTGCTACAAAGATCGTTTTAAGACTGAATTTGATTTTCTACAGAGATTGCTTTAAAACTGAATTTCAGTTCTCAAAAACTTGTCAGCTTAATAGTCTCCATAAGAGCCACTGCAAAAAGAGGCCTGCGAAATTTTCTCCTGTCTACCCACATTATCAAACCACAAGGAGACCATCTTCCACCATCTCTTCAATTCACAACACTCTTAAAATTTAACCCCTACTAAACTGGGAAGTAAGATCAAGATTCCTCTCTTCCCAGCTATTTCAGAGACAAACATCTATTCACCAAATAAATTTTAATTTTTTAAAATAAATAAATAAGTTTTATGCAACACTTACTTAGATGAGTAAATCAGGGCTTACTCTGACACAAAGACTGATAAAAATATTAAAGGCAATTAATTAAGGTTAGTTTGCCTTTGTTCTTTCAGTGAAATGTTTTCATTCTCCATGTTTTCTTTATATATCAAAACAGAAGAACTGTTTTAGTGCAGGTGTATGGCAGAAAACAAAGATCCCAGAGACACCCAGCCATGCCAGTACCATTTGCAACATTACAGGGCATATCCTTCTACATTACTGCATTTACAAGTAATTTTCATACATGGTTGCTTACTTAAAATAAGAAGCCCTTAAGTATGTTAGATACAAGCTTCTCTTATAAAAACTTCTAAAAAGACTGCTGGAAAGTTCCTTAAAAAAGTTTTCCTCGTCAACTGACTAAGTGATGTCTTAATTTACCTCATTTAGTTAAATATTGCTGATCACCAGTATTACTGACCACTTAAATATTACTGAGTCTAATCCATCACCACACTCTCTTCCCCATGTTGTATAACAGACACACAGAGCTTGTCTCCTGAATGAGCTGACCTATGTCAGCTTGCGGTGGCATAACAATGCTTTAATGCCACAGAGTGATCCTTTAAGTAGGAGTCTCCGAGCTCCATGGGAAATTTCTGCAGTAAAATACTATTTTGTGAGGTGGCTCTGCCAGCAAATGTCCCTTAAAATACAGTAAGTATATGAGTAGAGAATAATTTGATTTATTTTCTCTTCAAAAACATCAGTTTCATTTTATTATGGAATACAAATATCATTTATTTAAGCTAAACTTCACCACAATCAAATTTTTGTGAACAGACAAAACCTAATCTGTTTTCAGACTGACACGAAAGAGAATTAAATAGTGTTGTCTTCAATTTATTGAATTAATTTATTGAATCACATAATATGTTACTGCAGGCATGTTTTTTTTTCTAAGGATGGTCATCATATTGCAACCAACCAGCCATAACATGGAGAATAATTGGAAGTCACATAAAACAAAGTACATAAAAATCAAGAAAGGAGCAGGGCAGGGGGAAGAGGATGAGGGGTGGGGAGGGAGGGTGTGTCCTAGGTTACAATGTAAGATGTGCCCACAAGCATGTATTCTATCACCATCTTCATGAGCTGTTAAAACCAGGTGGGCCGTGCTCCCTGCCTCCTCCCTCAAGACTATGTCCTGTTAATGGCCCATCAGTGCCTTATCTCATGAATCATCATTCCATTGTGAGATGCTCCACCCAGAGGGAGAAACCAAGCATCCCATCCTGGATATAAACTGTGATTTTTGAAGACCACAGGGAGCCTTTTCCCACCGGATTTTCCAGAGGACAAGAGCTACATACCTATCACTGGACCTTCTGAGGAAGACCAGATCTTTCTACACAGGATCACTGCTTCAACAGAACCACATCTGTTCACTTCAGGAGGACTGCAGCCACCACGTTATCGGACTGCTGCTGCTACCCAGACTAACAGGGTCAGGTCATATCTGACTCTTGTCTGTTTAAATCAGTTTTGTTCTCTTTTTCCCTGCCTTTATATATATATATTAGTAAAGAACTGTTATTCCTATTTCCCACATCTTTGCCTGAAAGCCCCCTGATTTCAAAATTATAATATCTTGGAGGAAAGGTGGGTTGCATCTGCCATTCCAAGGGAGACTCCTGCCTTCCTCAGCAGACACCTGTCTTTTAAACCAAGACAGGGTGCTACAATGGAAAAGCCCAATTTAAGGATTAGAGAATGAGGAAAAAAGGTTAATGAAAGTCTTAAGGGAAAGTTTTTAAAAGAGAGGCAAATTTGCACCTGCACAAAATCACACACACAGGTCCCAGTATTTAGCTCTCTTGTTCTGGATACAGAACTATTAACCACCAGACATATTAATGAAGCAACACATGAGAAAGAAAGTGAAAGAGAAGCCATTTATCCAACTGAACCAATTTAAAAAACAGTTCCTTAATGCAATCCTATCTAAATTGCAATTAGCAACCAGACTAAGAATAGACCCTGCTACACTCTGACAATATTGGTTTTGCTACTGTCACACAGTGGGAAAAGATGTTTAAACACCCGATCATCTGCTACAAACAGTACAATGCACACAAGGTAAAAAAAAAAAAAATTCTCATTGCTGGAATATATCCCTTCAGTCAGCTGGCACCTGGTAAAAAGTTTGGAAAGTTGAGAGGTAGGGGTCCTGGTTCAACATAACAGGAAATTACTTTGGAGCAATGCTTATCAAAACAGTATTCTGAAACAGCCTTTCTCATACATGCATTTGAAAAAAAAGGAGAGAAATCTGAGTATTTTTGGCACCCAATGTGTTAAACAGATGATAGGTATCAGATGGCAATACAGGGTGAGCAGCAAAAATATGACAAAGCACAGTGGTCTGTAAACAGAGCAAAGCTACTGAAATTCTAACTACCATATGGTGGTAACAAACAGGACACGTGCAAAACAGGAAAAGATCTCACAGTGAGGGGTGTGATAGGAGCCAGCAAGATGCAGAACTGAAAAAAAATTACAATAGGACTGCAAGCACAACAGTGATAACGTTTCAAATTAATTATATTCAGCTGAGGCTCAGTGTGTACAGTATGTCTTCTACCTAAAAATAATTTAACAGCCTTGCTGAGAGCATCTCTAATTTATCATCCTGTTCACCTTCCTTTATAATTTCCATATTACAAGGAACAAAAAAGGCTCACACATCTATTTTAAATATACCATCAAAGTGCTTGAACACAAGATAATGATTAAGCTTGTCTCCAGCATTATTTAATTCTCTTCATTCTTCTGGATGCCAAACTAAACACAAATGAAAAGCATATGGCATCTTAGTGAATTAGAAAATTAGAAAAGGGGAACATTAACTGGTTTCTTTTATGCTTTAAGCATAGAACATGGTAAAATTAAAAATGTCAAGGCTCTTCATATTTATGATTTATTTTAATTTCTTCTTTTAATGTACTCTCTATTGAAGTTAGATGTTCTCAAGAACACTATTTGTGAAAGAATACCAATAGCATTTCTCTCTACATTTTTATTGCCTACTTTTTGTCTGGAATATCACGGCTCATAACTGTTTTAAGAAAATTGTCTTGAGTTTGAAATTATTCTCAGTAGAAAACTGGAGCCTCTTTTGTGATGAGCATCCCTGCTTCTTGATGCTCACTGAGATTGTACAAGCTAAGAAATAAATCAGTGTTATCAAAAAATTTTTCTGCCAAACTGTCTCACCTGATGAAGTTGTTGTTGAGTAGAAAGTATAAATCCAAAATTATTGTAAACTATTTTTTCTTTGATCTAAATTTCCACAGCAAGGCCTACAGAAAAACATGACATCCAATTTCAGGTTTTCTTCTCATTTCCTTCCTGTATCTATCAGCATTTTGATTGATTGATTGAGCCTACTATTTATGCCCAAACTCTTATGAAAAGACATTCCCATAAAAAAATTTAGTCCACACAGTTCAGTACTGCCAACATTTCAAAATATGGATTTTATTCCTATAATAATGCATATTGGAAAAATGCCATTTGGACAACATAGCAGAAGGACATCAAGAGGGATGCTTCAGTAACCACGTGCTCATTCATCACATCCAGCAGACCCACTGCAGTTCTCTCCTGAGGAGTCATACTCATCATAGGCATGATTTTAAGAGAAGAAAAGCTTCTGCCAACTTATTTACCATTTAAGTCCTAGCAGAAAACCCCTAAGGCTCATTTTAAACCAATAATGTCTTAAGTAACAGGAGTGAGTGTCCCTTGGGAAACACTGCACAAAGTCTACTAACCTGTTTTATGATTCTGCCTGCTACTCTGAAGTACCCATAAATTTGGCAGAGAGACATTTCTCCAAAGGCTTTCCTTGATTAGTATTTTTCTGCTGTTCTGTAGTGGTTCTCACAACAGCCTACTAAGCAATGTGCAGTCACAGAGATTCAGGCTCCCTGATCATTTTGGACCACCACAGGAGACTGAGCCATCACATGCCATAAGCTCAGACCTTCAGAAAATTTGGTTCAGTCCCACAGAAGGCTCCAGGTACAAATCTGATACTCCCGTGGAACAGAGTCCCTAGACAAAGCACTGAAAATTTTCAAGTGACCAAGTCAGAATTAGTTCCAGAGTGCTTGGATCTAACCATAGCATCAGTCTCCTACTTACTCTCTAGTAGGAAAAGGTATTTCACTCCCCTTGGCTAGCCCTTTGCAGAGCCTAAAGCTGTAAAGATTCAGTTCCTCTCGTAACTCAGTATTTTCTTAACCTAAAAATGGATTTCCAGATGGAGCTAGACGTAAAGGAAGAATATCAATCTTTTACATCAGGCTTTCTTATTGCTTGAGCCAGCAGTCTCTAAGCAGAGTTCTTGTTGTTTTGATGACACTGACTTGCCCTTCTGCCAAATTCACAGATTTTTCACAACAACATGGAACAGTCACAGAATGCAACCACTATTTTGCAGTCTTGTTCTGCGCCATGTTTCAAAAGGCACTACCTCCCTTTACTTGGGATCTGTAATTTAAAATCCAAAGCTGTGTGTCAAGAGCGCTCAAGTGACATTTTTATCCAGCACATTGTACCATATTCTCCAAACCCTGAACAGAATGACGAAGAGTGAAGCTGTATGGGTATCTAGAGTGAGATCCTTCAAAATGGATGATGATTTCTTATCAGCTCTCTCCACCCAAGTGGAACAACTAAAAATTTCTTTCTGTCAGCTATAATCCAAACAGCCACAGTGCATTTCTGAAGTAGAAGTGAAAATCTGGAGGCTTCAAGAAAGTTCCTGGAGCTGGCCAACAGTACAAATACCGAGAGAGTTTTTCCATGTTTCAAAGAAAATCACCTACCAAGCCATCTATGCATTGCACCATGCTTTGGTCCATTGCCAGGACAGCAAAGAGGTGAGCTGGACCCAGCACACTGACGTTGTCCAACCATGTCATGGATGTGGCCTCGCACATGCCAGCTTCACAAAAAGTAGGAAGTTAGGTACAGTTAGTCAGACAAATTTGTTATATTTAATGATGGGGAAAAAAGTCTGACTTGGCTGATGAAAGGCAGTACTTTTCCCACCTGAAAATAGACAGGGAGTAAGTATCTCTAAGTAGCAGCAACTCTCACCTTTTTTTCTTTAAATATATTGCCAAGATTATCAAAAAAATATCCTGGTATGACCAATAATACGTGTATATTCAAAAAACTTCCTCATAGGATTGCACCATGTGAAATGTCATTTCTAGCACTTTAGGAAGAGGTGACTTAGGATATGGTACACTGAAGGACAGACAGGATCTATTTTTCTGTGATGAGGACTGAGATGTAGGAGATTTTTTTTGTGTGTACTAGGTTATCTGCTTGTGCTCACTGCCACTGCTATTGTAATTTATTTATGTCACAGGTCATTAGAAGACCAAAATATATGTGAGGAAGATTGGAAGGAGGCTGATTCAAATGATAGTATCCCTAGATAAGAAGTTTGAACCAAAATCCACTAGGTATCCTATTTTATGTAATTTTGTTAGATCTAGTCAACTGGGGGATTATTTGGTGTTTGATATGGATTCCTCAGCCAAACTATTAAACTGTTAGGGGACTGAAAAGACTACTACTTTAGACTGGAGGAGTGTGGAAGCATGGCTTTACACACTTTGTGTCATTACCTAGTTGATTACCAGGGAGTTATGATTGGTGGTATGTGTGATTGATGGCTGAGAAATAGTGGAATGGTTGCAACCATTATATTGAAAATATTATCATCACCTACAATTAAATATACTAAAGCATTAAGTTTAGGTAAGTTATCTTTACTAGACCATAAAACATCAATTAGTGCTTTTAGGAAAACTGTTCTTGAGTTAGGAAGATGTACGACATGAGCTCATTAACATTCTTGCAACATGGTGACATCCAAAAGTTCTAGCTTATGTAATAAAAATGGCCCCTTCTGCCTCTTCTAGGGGAATTAAAAATAAAAATTAAAAAAAATTTAAAAATATAAAAAACCCAAACCAAAACAAAAAATTATCTAAGTCCTGGAGTTCAAGAAGTGTGTAACACTGTGTTGATGGGAACTGAAGCTGTATAATACATTAGTTTTAAGATAAGAAGCAAGCCTCATTTGTAGAATACTGAGAGATCAACACCTACTAGGTGAATCACACTCACCATTAAAAATGCATGCCCTGCTTCCAAGGACAGTCACTTCAACTCCCATCCCTTAGTGCTTATTCTGCCTTTCACCACTAGATTAAAAAGCTTTTAGTGGTGAATACTGTGCGTGTATGAAAGTGTTTACACTTTGTAATTAAGTCACCTCTTGATCTCCTGTGTGATAAACGAAACAGATTGAAATCTCTAAATCCTCCACTGAAAAGTAGTTTCTCCAACCTCTGTAACATTATTGTAGCTCTTAACTGAACCTTTTGCAACCTTTCAACAAGCTTTAAAAATATAATTCCCTAAGAATTGTGTCCTTCCTTTATCCTTTTTCCAAATGCTGTATTACAAATGCCAAGGGTGAATGTCAGGCCTAATGGTCCAACAGCCTCCATGGTCATCCAAGTGCCCCTTTTGAATATTGCCTCTGTGTCAGGAATCTAATAAATTTACAGAATTTTCCTAATTCCCAAAATTTAACAAAGGAAAAAAAGATCATCAGCCAGCCAGAGACTTCTGCAGCCAAGTCTTTAGTCTTCTTCTCCACAAATAATTCAGGCCTATTTATTTTAAAATATTTATGAGAGGCAGGTGATGTCTCAAGTTTTGTTTGGTTACTATCAAAGTCAGAAATGACTTCTCATCCTCACAGGATGAAAATGTACTTTTCCATTTTTCCCTGTGTACAAAAAGAAAAATTTAGCTAAATTTTGTACACCTGAAAAAGCATCTTCCTTAGGGTATCTTCTATCTGAAATACATTCCAAAATAATTTATTTGGTATCTCTTACCAACTCCCTGTGTTTCATACCTTATCATTCTAAACAGTCTGTGTTTATAAGGAATAAAGACAGACGAATAAAGGCAGCTGCATCATTCCTAAGGTAGATATCAGTTACTCCGTTAAAATATCACATTCCCTGGAAGATATTCCATATTAAACTTGACAGGATACTGTTGAATGCAAGCAAATGAAAGTTCCAAAGTCTTACATCAGTATTTTCATCTCTGAAAAATACCAAAAATATGGCCAGCAGGACCAGGGAAGTCATTCTTCCCCTGTACTCGGCACTGGTGAGGCCGCACCTCGAGTACCGTGTCCAGTTCTGGGCTCCTCAGTTCAGGAAGGATGTTGCAACACTTGAACGTGTCCAAAGGAGGGCAACAAGGCTGGTGAAGGGCTTGGAACACAAGCCCTATGAGGAATGACTGAGGGAGCTGGGGTTGTTTGGCCTGGAGAGGAGAAGACTCAGAGGTGACCTTATCACTCTCTACAACTTCCTGAAAGATGGTAGTCTGAGGGTCGGTCTCTTTTTCCAGGCAGCAACTGACAGAACAAGGGGACACAGTCTTAAGCTGTGCCAAGGGAAATTTAGGTTGGATGTTAGGAAAAAGTTTTTTACTGAAAGAGTGATAAAGTTCTGGAATTGTCTGCCCGGAGAGGTGGTAGAGCCACCATCCCTGGATGTGTTTAAAAAAGCTTTGGATGTGGCACTCAGTACCATGGCTTAGTTGAGGTGGTGATAGGGCATGGGTTGGACTCGGTGATCTTGAAGGTCTCCTCCACCCTGGTGATTCTGTGTGATTCTGATTTTCTTCTCTGTGGTGTCTACAAAGAATTACATAAAATCTTTTCTTCACATAATATCTTTCCTATTCTTAGTAAGCACATTTGAAATTTTTTAAAGTACAAAAATTAACTTTCATTTTATGATGCACAGGATTTACTGAAGAAGAGTCCTACAGAAGTATTTAATGAAAATTAAAATAAACATGAAATATGAAAAGTGGCAATCAATTTCTTATGGAAAAAAAAACCCTTAATTCTCTTGGCCAGTCAGGTGTATGCTTTTCCTGTGATCATTTGTACTACTGAAAAATTTTCAAAGTCGGAGAAAATAGGTTCTCATCATGAAAAAAAGTCAACTGTCCCTCCTTAAGAAAGAAGTCTCACTATTCTAATGTAACTATTCTACCCTCCCCTCCTCTCAAAAACACTAGGTAATGTGAATCATGGTAGAATTTAAACAACTAAGATTTATCTTACTTTCACAAAAAAATTACGTCCATTAATTGCAGCAAAATGCTTCACTGTGTTCTATCCTTATTTTCTTCTACTAATGTTCCTTAGCTAAATCCCAAAGTCTTCAGCTGGGAAATTCCTTAGAAACAATTCTGAAATCCCTCCTTCACCCTACTTCCTAGTTTAGCTTTCAGATGTTGGCAGGTAGAAAAGTCAATTGCTTGCAAATCCTGAATTTCATCAGAGTTCCTTTGATTTCCTTCTTAGAGGTTGCAACAGACAATTAGTATGTCCCCGCTGTCAGAAAAGTTCTTAATTAAGTTCATGTAAAGGCTTTTGAATTCTTGACTGAAGTGGAACACTCTTGTTTATTGCTCGTGGTGTCATCACTGCCAGGCTATGAATAGCTCTTCCGCTTCCCCTCGCGCGCTCTCCAGCAGTGGAGAGGCTGCGGCCCCTCGTCAGCTCCGCTGTCGCGCCCAGCATCGCCGGCAAACCTTCCATATGCCTGGCAGGGATCACCGTGCCACTGTTGGAGGTGTTCTCCAACAGGCTCCATCCTTCATCTTAACTCACACACATTCAACTCCTACAAAATCCAACATGTTACCATAAAGAAATAAAACCCTAAATATCTGCTGTTCAATTATTCGTGCCATCTTCTGTGACTTGAAACAACCACTACAAAAAACATCTAAAAACCTAATTCAGGAAAACGATATTTCTATGAGATGAAATTGTGACATTTTTATATAAAGTTTTAGACGTCCAAACAATAATGTGGCATTCTGTGATTTCCTTAAAGTGAATCTCAGCATTAACCTTCAAGTATTTATTCTGATTTTACTTAGGGAAGTGTTTAGCTCTGGCAAGGATATGATTTGCATTTTATTTGTAAGGAGAGCAAATATGGATTCACACAACAAGAGAGATTTAGAGTGACAAGAGTTTGAGAGACGAAAGATAAAATTTCCAGATTAAATCTTTGCAGAGGCTGAAAACAAAGAGGGAGTAGATGACAATAAAAATACTCCTCTAGGAAAAAAGCAAAAAAGTTAAAGTACAGTGTCAGACACCTTTTGTCACTTACCCATTTTTAGCACTTTCAGAATCTTGTAAATATACTGCTCTGCTATTCAATGTTCTTCTCTATTTGGAAAATATTAGCTGCACTAGCAGGCTTCCACTATGGCAAGCCAATATCGCTCTATTTATTTTACTTCATTCCTTATCCATTAGCTGAAATTATGAAGTTAAGAGGATTAATAAGTAAGAAATTTTCTGTTTCTAGATCTGACAGTGCAGCAAAGTCTGCAACGTACTAGATTCTTCAGAGACACAGTCATTTAAATTAGTTTTTTTAGAGATTGGTGACTGTATAAACAAACTAAACAATAGCTGCTTAACTCGGCACGTTAAAACCGCAGGCCCCTTCAACACAGATGTTCCCAAAAAAAAAGGCCCAAATAGCATCTCAAATGGATGCACTACATTCCCACAGTCAGGCAGCTGAGTCCTGCCCCTAGTTACAGTCAATGGAGTCTATAGTGTGATTCCCTTACACTAAAGCAGAAATCTGCTTTTGATTGCCCTGGCCGCACCTCTCCCATGTATATATAGACACATCTACCTCTTTCTCCCATCCACAAAAATAAACCAAAAACCAAACAAAACAAAAACAAACAAGCAAACAAACAAAAACCACAAAAAAAAAAAAACAAAAAAACAAAAAAAACAAAAAAAAACCCAAAAAAAAACCAAAAAAACCACAAAGAAAACAATATCTCATCTTTTGAAAAGGAAGAGCACAGCAGGTTGTGTAGTTTGGACAATTAAATTGTATGAGAACTTTCAAAAAATCTCTTCCACACTTCAGAAATAAAGAACCACAGTAACAGCATTTGTGCAACTGCAACCTAAACAGTGTCTGTTATCAAATTTGTGTTATTATTCTGAAATAAGCTAAATTCCATTTATAAGGCACAAACTCATACTCAATCTAAATATTATCTTTCTGGTTGTGCTTTAATAACAATCATGTATCGTGCCATCCTTCAAATTTGATAGTAATGCTTAATACTAAAGGACTGTAGTTTACCCATGCTGAAATAATTCTTCAGTCTAATATGTTTCATATATTGAGCTAATGAAATAAAAACATGTCTGCCACTTTCTACTTCATAAATTCCATGTGCTTACAATGTCTCTTAGGATGTTGTATGTGAAAATTCCATGCAAAGTATGTATAGAACATATGTATGTTCAACACAGTTCATGCACTTGATCACATAAAGGAGTAAAACCATCAGATATGGCTGTATTTGTACAAACCAGACAATTACACATTCCTCTCTTGGTATCAATGCTTCACTGTTCCCTCATTTGAGGTCTTACATATATGTACATCCTCAATCTGCAGATGAACAAAGTCTCTTCTTGGGATACCAGAAAAGTAAAAGTAAGCAAATATGTCAAAACTAACAAAATACCTGGTTCAGATGAGAAGAAAAACAGGGATCTCACAATTTCCTGAATTAAAAATGCACATGAATTTTGTTTTTCAAGATCTTTCATCCCATGCGTTTTCACTATGGTAGCATATGCTAGGGATTTGAAATTACAGTAGTTTCCTCAAGTTCACAGGATCCAAAGCCAAAACCAAGAATGCTACTTGAGAATGGATGGTGTTACCACTATCCTTAATTATTTCTCCAGCACAACTAAATCAATGAATCCACAGCCCAGCACACAGCTAGCATCTTCATGCTTAACCATACAGCTAAGTATATTAAAAGCTGGGAGTGAAGAGGTGGCAGGTCTGCTCACAGTCAAGGGGAGGATGGTAAGAATAGTAGGTTTTGGGTTTGCTGCTGAGTCACACTAATACAATTTGTGTCTTGTCGGTACAAGAAGAACAAGAGGTACATACAAAACTGACTGTTGCACTGGATGGAGTGGGAGGTGAAAAGGTGGACACAAGAGAGTTGGTGAGTGAGGTTTTATTCCTCAGAACTTAGTTTGCAGTAAAGAATTTGTACTAATTTAAAGGTAAAAGAAACCAAACAGAAATGTATGTAGGAGTCTCATCTAAGATGAGGTAAGAGGCTGCACGTGATCAGCTAGATAGAGTTTAAAAGCAGGTAACTCCTGCAGCAGAGTGGACGAGAAAAATGCAGTAAGCAAGGTACCAAAATTCAAAAATATAAGGAGGGGGGGTTTTTATGTGCTGCATTAATCACCTAAATGCAGCCATTTTTATGAAGTTACTAATTTTCTTCTAATTTTTTAAAATAATATGTTCTTTCTTTCTACTTGGAGACTGACAATGCCTAGACTTGTCTCAGAATTTTTTGAACTAAATATGATTTAATTTCTTTTACTGTACAAGAATATACCTAAAAATAATATACCAAGAATAAACCTAAAAGTGCCTATCTTCCTTAACAGTTAATTAAAAGAGGAAGGTATCAGAGTCAGTCATTTTCTGAAATTCTCTTCTCCATCCATTATATGAGGAATTAGATGTATATATTACCATATGCATATAAGTGGAATTCCAAGAACAGGCGCCCAGAATTTTGGTGAAGCAATACCTACTTAGTAGAAGTTGAACTAAGACACCTGAACACTTTTTTGGTCTTTGATGCATGTTTCTTATGCATACATTCATCTTTTCTTTTTGTGGGTCCTGCTGCTTTACTCAGTATTCTATTTCTCATCTTCATACTATCAAGAGTCATACAACCCATCAGGATGAGACCTACAGGATCAGGCAAATCCTCTGCCTTTCCCAAACTTTCATTATTATTAAAGAATAATAAAGAATATTAAGGAAGTTTAAAAGAGCAATATTTGGATTTTTTTCATTCTCTCACAGAGCTTTTCTTTTAAAAACTCTCTCTTCTTAATATTATTGCCTAAAATTGTAACTTCAAAACAGACCTTTTATCCTTTCACTTGCTTTTCTTCATTGTAAATATTCAGAGAGGACCTTTTCACCTATTCAATACTGTCTAGCATGTGATATATTTTAACTGAAATTCCACTCTGAACACACCACAGGATTACAATGTTACAAGTTATTACCAAGAAACATAAAGTCAGAAACCAAAAAGATGCCATTACCCACACACAGTCCACACCCTGAAAGAACCTGTAGTTGACAATGTATGATTACTACAGAAAAAAACACTGTGGCAAGTGGTTCAAAGAAAGAATAACATTAAAAGAAAGGAAGATGAAACTAGATTAGTTTGGAAACATAATGGATTAAATGAGGGGCATGCATTTCATTCAAGTCTCTTCCCAGTCCTGTACTTCTATTCATGAAGGGAAAATACTAGAGGTAGTCCACAAGTCTCTTTTGCAGCAGTATCTTCCAAAGAGGTTGTATTGCGTTTGCATGTCTAGGTTTGTTGGGGGGGGGGGGGGGAGTGCTACAGGGATGGCTTTCAGTGAGAAGCTGCTAGAAGCTTCCTACCTGTCTGGCAGAGCCAATTCTAGCTGGATCTAAGACAGATGTGTTGCTGGCCAAAGCTGGGCCAATCAGAAATGGTGGTAACACCTCTGTGATAACATACTTAATAAAAAAAGTATTGCACAGTTGTAATTGCAGAGAAGAGTAGGTTGAGAACCTGTGAGAGGAACAGCTCTGCAGACACCAAGCTCAGTGGAGAAGGAGGAGCAGGAGGTGCTCCAAGCACTGGAGCTTGGATTCGTCTGGAGCCCATGGTGCAGACCATGGTGAGGCAGCTGTGCCCCTGCCCCCCAGGCAGGCCCAAGGGGATGCAGAGATCCACCTGCTGCCTGTGGAGGAGACCCACACTGGAGCAGGTGGATGCCTGAAAGGAGGCTGTGAACCCATGGGAGGACTTGGAGCAGGATCTTGGCTGAGACCTGCATACCTATGGAGAGAGGAGACCACACTGGAGAAGGTTTCCTGGTAGGACTTGTGACCCCATGGGGAAAGCACACTGGAGGAGGCTGTGCCTGAAGAACTGCACCCTGTGGAAGAGTGACCCACATTGGAGCAGTCTGTGGAGGACTGTCTCCCATGGGAAAGACCCCACGCTGGAGCAGGGGAAGGACTCCTCTCCCTGAGCAGCAGCAGGAACAACCTGTGGTGAACTGACCATAACCCCTATTCCATGTCTCCCTGCACTGCTGGGGGAGGAGGTAGAGATGGAAAGGAGGGATGGGTGGACAAAGGTGTTTTGAAGGTCTTATTTTACTTCTCATTATCCTGTTCTGATTTTGTTAGTAATAAATTCAATTAATATCTCCAATTAGAGCCTCTTTTGCCCATGATGGTATTTGGTGAGTGATTTCTTCTGGTCCTTATCTCGACCCATAAACCCTTCATTATATTTTCCCTCCACTATTCAGATGCAGAGGGGAGTGATAGGGAGGCTTTGGTGGGTGCCTGACTCACAAAGAAGGCCAACCCACTACAGAAGCATAAAATAAAGATATGGTTGCTGAAGAATATCACAATTATTCCCCTATTTAAGATTTTCTTTCATTCTTATTATACCACAATAAAGTCCACAATGGCTTCCCACTGCATGTTAATACAAAGAAAGGTATGAGGGAACAAACCCATACCTTCCATCACAAAAACTTAGGATGTCATCTCTAACACATTCCCTCAATTCGACTCCGGGATTTGAAATGTATTCCCATGCACTTCTCTTTGACAGATTAATGCACTGAATATGGTGGCTCATTAAAACATTTTAAAATAAAGCACAGTTTGGGGATTTCTAATGTGAATAGGATTTCTAGAATTACCTCAACATGGAATTTCTCCATTGCAGACATTCCCCAGACATCACTGCAAGTACAGAAAAGCAAAGCACCAAAGCACACTTTCCATTTTGATTTGTAATTGCTCAGCACCATAAAGTTGCCTGGGGAAGGCTGGTGGTGAATAACCATTTGGTGCATATATTCAGTAACTCCTCACTACAAGCAAATGAAATCAACAGTTTCTATTAATGGGCAGAACATCAGCAGTAAATGATGAGCTGAATGTCCCTGTTGCTGCACAATACAGCACAAAGAAATGGAAAATGCATGAAGATGTCTCAGCAATGATGGACACAACCACTCTGCAAGTTACTGCCTGCCATCTCTATCCTTCTTCACAGCCACAGTTAACAGTGCTAGGCCTTCCTGACCAAAAGACCAAAAAGATTTGGTCTTAAACAGAGAAAGAACAGTCTGTGAAAAGCCATCCATCATCTCTAGAGTCTTGGTGGGGGAAATGGGTTTCCTTCAACTTTTTCATACCAGAGAAAGTGACAGTGTGGAAAATACTCACAAATTAAAGGAAAAGGTGGACTATGTAAGACAGTAGATGAGCAGGGAAGTTATGTTTCCAGCTATTCTGTGCTGGCCACAAAACTCACTTCCAGCAGGGAATGATTTAAAGAATCTCCAGAATAAATCTCAGCTAATAAGAGCAGATCCATGGATAGGTAACTAGAACACAAACATTCTTTTAGATTCATTTGGCTAAGACTGGATCTTTATGTCAAAGAAATTGCCCATAAAACAACTGGGAGAGTAAACATCCCTGGAGCCACTTCCCCACATTGACCAGTGAGCAGACGCATTTAATACTACAGGCTATTTGTACATATGCAGGTAAGAATAAAGTACAGTGATACATTCAGGGCTTTGGAAAATTAACTGCCTCACAGAAGAGGTTCAGGACCAACATTTGCTCTAATTATTCCTCCTGTATGCAGGAAAAAAAATGACTGCCCTATCTTCGGTCTCAAAATATAGAAGTGGAGTCTCTCCCCCTCTCATGCCCTCCTTATTTAATTCCCCCTTCCACTCACCCGCTCCCCCTCCTTCTTTGTTCTATTTCCACCTTCATTACCACCTCCTCCTCACCTCTCACATTCTCCCTTTTGTCTCCCTCACTCTCCCTCTCACTTTCTCTCCCCCTTTTCTACTCCTCATCCCACACACCCTCCTCTGTTAGCTTCACTATGTGAGAAGTTAAGAGGAAAAGAAGAAAGAGAAAAGACAGAAGGATTTACGGAGGTGGAGAACTACAAATAAAGACAGAGAGACAAAAAAAGAAAGATGTGCTAAGCTATCCTATTTGTGTCAGTGAAAGCAAGGATATGAACCCAGAGCCCCTGATCTGCAGACAGATGCTAACTAGTAGGAAGCAATTCTGCCAGCAGGGACACCATTTAAGAATTCAATCAATAGCAAATCTCTGGAGAAAACAAATAAGCATGCAATATTCAAATGTAGATTAAAAACCATTAAAATCACACTGGGTTTTAGTGGCAGAGTTGGAATTACAAACCGTAGTACAAATGAAGTGACTCCCTACTCAGAACAGCTTCAAATACAAAAATGGCTGCACAGTCATCTTCCCCCAAAAATACCTGCAGCTGCTTATTTGTGTACAGACCATCACATGCACATCTACTTATTCATATAAATTATCTGGAAATCATACTTTTTGAGATTTTACTGACAATATTCATAATTACCAACCCAGTTTATTCTTAGATATTCTCCACCCAGGATTCACGAAGTATGTGTCAGAGTTTGCAGCAGGGATCCTCCAGAGTTGCTAAGCCTGCTCAGCTTTCACTGTTTCATGGCTTTAGAATCAATCAGGCAGTGTAAGGAGTGGTGGTTGTTTTTCTTTTTTTTTAATTAGATCATATCAGGATTATAATTAGCACTGTGTAGGAGCAGAATTAAGGTAACACAGCAAAATGCGGAATGATTCTACCCTGCCTGGCATCCTAGTGCCAGCAGTAAAACAGCTAAAAGCATCTGATCATTTTTTCTTGCCACATCTGTTTTCATTTCCACCACAAGCCAGTGGAACCAGCTCCAGGAGGAGAGAGCAGAGGTTCCTGCCCCAGTCCCCCAGTCGCAGAGCTAGCCGGGTGCAAAGGTGTCACAGTCACTTTCACTCGGAGTATGCCTGGCTTCCAGGAGCAACCCCAGACTTGCTGTGCCAAGCACACATCACATGGGTTTGATATTAGGGGAAACGCCTACTTGGCTGCAAGCACCTTTTCTCTGAGCTGCTGTAAGGGAGACCAAGGCGTTGGAAGCAGGCTATGCAGCACACACTCGTTCTCACCCTCTCCCACTGTGAAGCACAGTTAATAGCTGAACAGAAACACACTGAGCCTCCCCTGTTGGCAGCTAATCTCTCGGGGCAGCCGCACAACCATCACCCCATCACAAGGCGTAAGATGGACGGCAAACCTCACTTGTTTGTCTGCCACGCCAGGACACAGGTGTTGTGGAAATGAAGCTGTACCGAGACAAGCAGCGATCATGACAGACATGCCTGCTCACCACAGTTTGCAGACTGTTGTCCTTGCAGCTCTGGCAGAGTGGAAGGTTGCCCCTTCAGAAGACCTCTAGGCATCTCCATTGAAATCCGCGGAAGAGCCCCAGCCATCTGCCCCCTCTCTTTGTCTACATCTCATTATGAGAGAAAGTAGAATGAAGTTCACCTTGTTCATTTAATCTCAACAGATGGCTGCCTGATAACCTATATCTATTTTAACAAAAAATAACTAAATACCAAAAACTAAGGCCTCTCAAAGCAGTCAACATGATTTAAAGCACTGTGACTGCTGTAAGAAAGGCCAGCTGGAGCACAGCCACATTTCACAGAATAAAAAAACATGTAGGGTGGAAGGGGTCTCTGGGCTTCATCTAGTCCAACACCCTGCTCAGAACAGCATGGTTTTTGAAGATGCACTATTGTCTGCGAGCAGCAAGAGTACCTCTGCAAAGCAAGGGGAGCCAGCCACTGAGCAAGACAACCAGGCAGCCTCGGTGACAAGGCAGCCAGTCCCTGTCGCTGTTGGGGCGGTCACGACACACAGAGACAGTGCCTCTTTCAAGGGCCAAAAAGCCATTTATTAAACAAAGCAGCCTCTTTTATACATCTTTTGTACATTATCATTTTTGTTACAGATTCATTGGCTGCTAAACTACTACAATAGACTCATTGTCTATTATTAACCAAAATACACTACCATTGACTACCTATAGCATAAGCATTCAAGTATTCAGAAAAATAACAGGTGCGGATATGGTGCTGTTTTTCTCCTTCTATTGCTTAACTTTCATGCTTCTGTTGATACTACATTTTCATGGGTAAAAACTAATTGTTTTCCTTCTCACAGACTTTTCTCACAGTCCTTCTCTAGCCGAACTAACAGGCCTGAGCCATAATTTTACAAAGGCAACAAGGCCTTCATTTTATAAGGTTTTACTTAACTGCCACAAGTCCCCAAGCCCAAACACGGAGATCAAAACAGGTTTGGTGATGGTAGCCAAGCTCAGCCAAGAGTCCAGTGATTGCCAGGTAAGTCTGTAGTAATGAGAGACTTTCCATCAAACAGCATTGTTCCCCAGCAGCAGTTCCTCAGGGATAGCACTAGTAGCCAGTTGCCAATTGTATTTTGGATGTGGACCACCAACCTTGGAATGTAGCAATCCAACCAGCACTCACCAGTCCTTAAGCCGTCTATCAGGATACTACTGAAGACTTTTCTGGAGAACTTGCTGAAGTACATTTCAAGCAACATTCACTGCATTTCTCTTGTTTACAGAGCCAGTTATTTGTAGGAGGCAATTATGTCGGTCAGGCATGATTTGTCATTAGTAAAGCCCTCCTAGCTATTCTCAACATCTTCTTGTCTTTCATGTGCTCGGAAATGGGTTCTAAAATAATTTGTTCCATAATCTTCCCTGATACTGTGGAGAGACCAACAACCCTGTAGGTGTTGTTCTTCTTCAACATAGGTGCAACACTTACGTTTTTCCAGTCATCAGGGATCACTCCTGACTGCCAGATGACAAAAAGAAATCTTGTTACATTTACAGGCTTCCTCCATAACCTTAGCTGCGTCTGTACCAAGATTTGTAGGAACCACTGCAAAAAAATTCCTTAGATGATTTCTAAAACATGTTCTATATCTAGCAAAATTTCAGGTCAATTCCATACTTTGCACAGATTGTATCTGACCTGGGGTCCAGAAACTGACACAGTCACACGCCACTAGAGCCTTTAAGATCCTACTGATAAAATTAGCATATAGATTAACATTTCATCAACCAACAGCATTTGAAAAGCCCACTTAGACCAAGGAAAATGATTGTCCCTCTCATCTAAACAAGATCCCTTTCAGTTTGACGGATTACATCTGTTGTCAAACAAGTTTTCTCCAATGCCAAAGCCATCCCTGTGAAGTTGGATAAGCTGGGTTTAAAGATATTTTCTGTTAATGCATAGCAGCAAGACATCTTCCAGTGGCTCAGATCTGGTCAATCCATGTCTGTGTGTGCAGAATGCTCTTTGTTCTTTATCCATACATGCATATTCTGGCTAACTTAGCTGCTTGCACTTTTGCATATTCAGAGAACGCTCCATGCCCAGTCTCTCCACTGTGATCAAGTTCCTGTGTACTTTCACGTAATGGAATTTCAGTAAGATATGCTACTTTTGTCAGATAATCAGTTAATTCCATTCCATCATTTTTTCCATTTTACTGAAGCCAGGATATAGGCATTCCCTCCATCCTGTGGAGAATTGGCTGCAGTTTTCTGCTTCTGTTCTGCCTTCACTACAAAGGGAATTACATTAGACTGGCAGCAACAGTCTCATGGCTTATTAGTATTTTCTTTGCTGATCTTTGAAAGGTTGTACCCAGAGAGGAAGCATTTAGCAGCTAAGAAATGAGCCAAAGAAACACAGTACTTGAAGAGAGTTCTCCCTTTCTCAAACTAAAAAAAATATTTTTACTAGACTGACTAAAATTATTATACACCCTATAAAATTAATCTAAGAAATCAAAATTCATCAAAAAGGTCAAGAGAATATTCATGAGATTGCTCCACAAAGTCCATTTCCTGAAGTTACCTTTAAAATTTCTGTCATTTTCTCTACATCCCATTTTTTTCCACATCACTCTCCTGAATCAGAACTACGAACTGAATCTTAAAAATTAATAACCAAGAAACATATAATATTCTTATATAATATATAAGAATATAGAATATAACATATTTTGTGCCAAGTTTCCCACTTACTTTTCAGCAGATACTCATGTTTTCACATTAATGAACCAAAAATGCATTTCAGCTAACATGATTGTGATTATTAAAGAAGGCCTTCTTCTTTTTTTCCCTTACCCACTGCTGTCAAAATACTTAGCAATAGTTTAAATCATACTACCTGATTTTTACAATTTCAAACAACTGTGTAATTTATATATTATTTGATAATCACATAACTTTTCTTTAGCTTAAATTCAGATTCACAACATCCCTAACAAATGAGTGGAGTTTATTTTCTTCTGATCCCACTTCCTAAGACTTGTCAGGAAAGAGAAGAGAAGAAGCAGAAACCCTGCAGATGTCTTCAGGATAGAAATCCTGGAGAAATGTTGAGCAGTTCACCTGCTGTTTTTTCACACCTCTTTGTCTGAGTGTCAGGCACCATCACTACACCAGGAGAGCTGCTTTTTGGGTCACTGCAACAGTTTTCCTGAACTAGGATTTTATTAACTCATAATCAGTTGCTGAGACAGACCTAAGGGGCATCTTTAGACTGACATTTCCCCTTCAGTACAGCATGTAAGAATTTCAAGGAAAGCACCTTTTCCCCTGAGTTGTTTTGGGAAGTCACAAAATGAGTACCCTGGGATGTCTGGCAGATGCAAATCTTCAACTAAAAAAGAAATGCCAGACTGGTATGTATCAATCAAAAAACCTAAAGATTTTAAGTTGTGACTGCTGAAAACATCTGATTCTAATAAAAATTGAGTGTGAGGAGAGAGGGAAGAGAACACAGAGAAAATGGGCTGAACCATGAATGAAGAGACCAGTACTGTTGGAAAACCTTAAGGTCTGACTTTATCTTTCCTCACTTTCAGGACAGGCTTCCAAATATCCTACTGTAGGCAGTCCTTGCAGTACGTCCATTTTCACCATTTTCCTCTAACATGTTGAAGAGAGAGGTTCTGTCCTCGACTTTATGTACTGGACACTTGACACCAAGACCATAGTTCTGAAGGATAACTACATGCCTTCATTATACAGAAGAAGTTAGCTTAAGGTCAGCAGGGCAATACACATCCACCACAGAATACCAAATAAATTTCAATGTATTTGATCAGCCTAACGAACAGTAGGGGTTGTAAATGTTTTCTCAACTCCATGATGAAAAAGGCTGGAGAGGCATGTGGTCAGTGCCTGCACCATCTGTGGGACAGCAGTAGTAAAAAAAGAATCTTAACACAAAAATACCATGATATTGTTAGAGATAAGACAAAGCTTAAATCTCTGTTTCTTCACTAGCCTGAGTAGCTGCTACCCAAATAAAAGGAGTCGATATCACACATACTCCGAAAATACTGTGTCAGATTATTCAGTGATACTATCACATCATATAAAAGCCAGTACCAAAAAACACTGATTTGAAGTGGTGGTTGATCAAAACCATCCTGCTAGCTTTGAACAATCTGTGTAAGATAGCATGTATGTAGTCTTAGTAAAAAGCCGGAAGACTGAAGCTCCATGGTATTAACTTGGTACCTAGTTTGGTTAATACTGAAACCTTTAAATATTTTACTAGAAAATAAAGTCAGAGGGATGTTTTACAACTTAGAATGTTCTGATTTTCAGTGTTCTCTACAAAAAACTTCTCAGCATGCTCCTGTAATCTGGGCCCTCTGCTAAATGGCATCAATAAAATGGCAGCTTCCATGGAGAAAATTTAAACTAAAGAAACAATCCCTTTTAAAGCTTAAAAACATAATCCAGAAAATTCTCACTTTTATTTTACATATACATCCCAGAAAGATTAAAACCTCAGAGGTGCTTGTAGGGGTTGAACCTGAGTTGATGGACAGTCTTTTAGACTAATGACGCTTCTCACAATTTATATATTTAAACCGCACGGAAAGGCGGGAATTGCCTTTTGTCCGAGTTCGCCTGCTGGATGGTGGGGTGAGCTCCGAGCCTCCAGGCCCCGCCGGGCCGGGGCCACTGCCCCTTTCCCCCTTTCCCAATGCTGCGGCACGGACCCTGGGTTGCTGGGGGGAACTGTCCCAGAGCCGCAGGCAGCTAAAACCAGCCATGGACTGCCACACAGCTAAAACCAGCCATGGACTGCTCACAGCTAAAACCAGCCATGGACTGCCACAGCTAAACCCATCTAGCGCGGCTTCTGGGGACAGGCGGGTCCCTCTCCTCTCCATGCGGAGCCGGCGGAGTCAACGGGAGCCGGCAGAGCCTCCTGTCTGCAGCCAGCACACTCCGTGCTGAACTGAAGAGGACACCACGCAGCCAGCAGCACAGAGGGAGCGAGGCTTTCTCCACCGTAAAGCCTGAACAAGAACACCCTTCAACATGGCGGCTCCAGAGTCAGGGAGAAAGAGAAGTGAGTCATGTGGGACGGAGCTGAAAATGGCGACGGGAGAAAAGAGGGCGGTGCCGCGATTCTGGCGCGCAGCTTAAAAAACCTTCTTGCATGCCGTGGTAAGAAACTGTAATACCACAAACTGTTTGTCTCTCTAATCCATTTGAAGTACATGGGAGGATGGAGAATCCTCGTGTGGCCTGTGAAGATTATGAAGAGTGCCTATGCCAGGCTATATAGAAGCAGTGAGAGGCTTTTAGAGACTTGTGGCGAAGAAAGCCTTTGTGTGAAGGCCAAAATAACTTATCCTTAAAAAGATGAATAACTCCATGTGATGGCCCATGTTTTGCAGTGTGAAGGAACTGTGAGATTTTTCATGGAAGAGATGCTTAATACCACAGCAGATTGATTGTTTCCGGGTGGGTCTGCTGTTGGTGGCAGTTTGGGAACCACGTGCAACTGGAGAAAACCCTTTTTTCCTTAAGCATGAGAGAGAGACTTTTCAAGAACTGGAACACTGACTAACATCCCATGTTCTGTCATCCTTTGTGTGAGTTGGGTAAAAGGAGAGAAGTGCTGGAAAGGGGGGGCGGGGATTTGCTTTAATTTCTTGTTATTTCTCTTTACTTTTAATTCTATTAGTAATAAAACTCTTTCATTGTACTGCAACTGTTTAAGGTTTGTGCCTGCTTTGCTTTCTCCTAATTCTTATCTCACAGAAGGAAAATAAGTAAGTAATGAATATTTTGAACCAAAACCACTACACTAAATTGGTGTTTCTGCCCGGTTTCGAACTCAACCCGCTACAGTGCTTTAATGACATTTGCTAATCCAGAACTCTATGACCTTTACACCTATATTTAGGCCATTCTCTGGGACTGGTCTTAAACACAGAAATCAAGGAAAAGGGAAACCATTTACAGATTCATGTGAGAGAAATGCACATTAACACTGATTTTGTGATTTTTTGACTGAAACCGGTAAGTGTGATCTGGGTTCTGCCAGAAGGAGAAAAAATGTATTAAAAAAAAGGCCAGATGAGATTTCACCAAAATGAGCATCCAGCCTCCAAAGCTCAGCTCTGATAACAATGGATAAGGCTCCACAGCAGTATCAGCAAGATGGATCATTTAGACAAGAAGTACAATCCTTATTTACACAGACCATTAACTAGCTATATATATATACACACACACACACAGAGAAACACATGGAAACTTTCTTTTGGCTAAGGTATTATTATACAATGAACTTGGGGAGAGATGGGGTTTCATATAAAGTTGCAGAAAAAGTCCTTAAAAAGCATTTTGAAATGAATGTCAGAACATCTTCTATTACAGCTCATTTTTGACGAGTAATGATTTCTACTTCCTCCAAAATCTACTTTAAAAAATTTTGCCTACTAGAAGCTACTTCTAAATGACACCACACAATTCCATCTTTACTCTCACCATGCATTTCAGAGGTCACTGTGAAGGAGGAGTCAGGAGAGGCACTGGCTTTAGGCTAGCAGGAAAACACCTCCCGCAGTCAGCCCAGAGAAATCCTGGCACCAGCCAGGGCACCAGCCAGTCGGGGCTGCCTACACCACAATCCCAGGAGAGCCCCCTGGGCTGCAGAGCAGCAGGACGTGCCTTTCCCATGCCTCTGAGTGACCATGCACCCCGAGGAGCTGCCATCCTGTGCCCCAGCCTGGGATAAGCCAGTCTGGCCTCAGGCCGGAGCGCAGCCGCCTCACACCAACTCTTCCCTGACCGGCACAGTGACAACACCCACTGCCGACAGCTAATCAAACAGCTTTACATTAATACATAATTGATTATTTTTTAAAAAAGAAACTTCCAAAATATCAAACCATCTTTCTCGGTCATTAATTCAACCCTCTGAATATTTTATATCTCTAGACACTTCTACTTGTGCATACTTATTTTAAGAGCATTTCATCACGGCACTGATGCTACTTGTATACATTCATTGCTTTTTAATTTCATTGTGTACGCAAACATAAATAGAAATTCCTAGAGTCTGATGTCATAAAACTACCCAAACTGGAAAGATGTGAAGCCACTTTTACTAGCAATGGGGAAACTTAAAAACCAAAATTTTATCTGATTCTCTACACAGAACAGCTATGCCTACTTACATAAGACTATTTCTGGCAAACAGAACCTTTTATTATTTATAAAACAGTAGCACCTCCTCTTTCCTCTGGAAAGAAACAAAATTTTCCCTTGTGTGAACATCTTATTTTGACATAACTACCTTCATATTTTTTTAATTCACAGCATACATCTTCTGTTTTCAAACACCAAATATCTACATTATTAATTCTATCCAGAATTATTTATGTGGGATGATGGGTCAAAAAGCAGCCTGGAAGACAAGAGTTTCTTTTGGATTTTATTTCCCAAGTGTTATAGAATTGATAATTTCATGAAAATTGAATAGTTGATCCCACAGACATAATCAAACTACCAACTTCACCTCCTGCATCACCTTCCTAGCCTGTAAACCAAACTCCCAAGGAGCAAAGCATCATCCACCCACTTCCACTCCCCATGCACTTCCAGTTGCAGATTTCCTACAGATTAATGGCTTAGAGATGGAGCTCGTGTTACTACCTGGATCAACTATCTGCAAAAAATGTGATGCACTGTTTTCTTGGCAATCAAGGAACTACATCATAAAAAGAACACCCTGCTGAATTCACCTGCTAGCTTTTCCTCCAACTCATCAATTCAATTGCTTGCAACTGCTGTCCCAACTTCAATCATGTAACTTAAGGCTCAATGAGCAAGAAGAGGAGTAGATATAGTGAACATGTCCCCCAGTGGCTGCTTTTTAAGACTTCTTAGAAGTCTAATTTTAAAAGCAGGATGGGAAGAGAGGAAAAAAATTACAGAGAAGCAGTGGTGAGGAGTGGGGAAATAATTTGTATTCTTTTCCTGTAAAATGAGTTCTATGAGACCTGCTTCCAAAAATAGAAGCAATGCCAGTGGAAATAAATATTATACCACTTATGTTGTTTTCTTGAGCATGCTCTCTCTGAAGGCATCGAAATATTTTCAGTAATAATACCAGCTAAAAATGAAGTGTTCCACCAATTTTTCACTTTTCTCAACTCTGCACAGAAAAATTTAGTGTCCTACTATTGATCACACATCATCATCAACTGATGATGAGAAAATACATGACGATGAGATAAATTGGTGATGGAAAAGACAAGTGGATGCCAACACTTGTGGCACTACATCACACCAGACCTGGCTGTCGTAAGAGGCTAAATTCTCCTCAAGGATTGAAATGTTTTCCCATTAACAAAGATCTACATCAGCTCACTAAGAAAACTCCCTGGAAACTAGAAAAATATTCATTACATCAGTACACACATAACAGAGTTTGGCAATTCGTCACATCTAAAAGCAAGAAAAATAAAAGGAATAATCTCGTTTGAAATTAACATCAATACACAGATTCTTCACATTGATCTGCATATCCATGAGCAATTATTAAGAATATTTTTAAAGAAAAAGTGCACTGAACTTAAATGTGGTTCCTCTGGAAAAAACAACATTACTCTTTCTCCAGGTAACTTTACATATTAAAGAGTTAAACTCCAGCCCCTTGCTATTGAGATTGTTACTTAAATGCTATTGAGATTGAAAACTTAAATGTGAGGCTGACAAACTTGATTTTTTTTTTTTTTTTTTTTTTAATATAAAAAGCCAGTTTTTTCACCTCACTAGGGCAGTCTCTTCCCAGGGAAAACCAGTATGTTTCAGCACCCTGGTGGAAGAGAACACTGTAGCACAAATAAATGATTAAAAAAGAACTCATGAATGACTATTATTTTTTTCAGGTAATAAGCACACCTAGATCACACATTTAAAGCTGACTAATCTTTGTCAATTGAGATAAATCAGGAAACTGCTGCTATTCTTTAATTCGTTTTTCAAAACATAGCAGCCTTCCATAACACCTTCTAAAATGTTGGGAGTGGCAATTTTTTTCAGAAAATATCTACAGTGAGGAACTGCAATCATATAACTGGCACGCAACTGAGCAGTTTTCAACATGATTCCTTCATAGATAGAGACGGCAGCTGCTTTTTTCCAGTTCTTTCTCACACCGTATCCCACTACTGCCATCTTCTTCCTCCATCAATCATCCCTTTGATTTTCGGTTGTGCTATTTCTTCCCTATTGCTTATTCTGCTATGCTTTTCCACTTTCTATTTAATGTTTCCACTTCCCACTTATTTTTTTTAAATCATGACTTTCTTAAGATTCCCTGCCTATTATTAGTAGTACTTTTAGAAAACCATTGCAAAGTCTGAGAGAAAACTCACATAAAATTACATATACCAATGCTATGCAAATACAAATATCCCACAGCTCTACCTTGCTATATCTTCCCTAAGTCTACTGACTAGCCTAACGTGTATTCCTCCCTCTTGTGTATTCCACCAATGAATCCTACTAATTTCATTTCCCCTTCTTCTAAGTCAGTTTGTCTTTCAAATCACTGTGTCCCAGACTCACTCTCTTTACGCTTCCCTCCATCAGCCCAAAGATATCTTCCTTCAATTCTACCAGGTCTCCCATCACAAAGTAGGAAAAGAGTCAGGACCAGAAGGCAAAGAATATCTGATCTAGAAAGTCAGGAGAGAACTACAACTGGCCCTTCCAATTTATAACAGAAACTTTGTTTAGCTGTTTAGAATCAAAAAGGATGTTAAATAAACAAATAAATAAATAGAATTTAGAAGCTCCCATCAAAACCCAAAGGCCAAGCAAGTCTGATATCATCAGATGAGAAGAAATCACCTGTCAAGGAAAAGTTGATGCTTGGGTCTGGAGAAAGGATGGCTGCACTAGCAGTTGCCAGAAACCCATGGACAGAAAATACAAGCGGGCCCAGGCAAAAGATTCCAGGAATGCGTTAGAGGAAAGAAAGTCATCTTCAAAGTTTCCATTTTACCAAATGGGAAATTTAAAATGCTTATGAAGATAAAATATCCAATACTCCCCTTCCATTCTCTGTTACTTCTCTGTCTCTTGAATGCATTGCTTCAATAGTATGTGTAAAAAGTCTGGTTCTCATGGAGAATCATTTTGGTTGGTAGGGACATCCTGAGATCTTCTTGTCCAACCTTGCTGCTCAAGCAGGGTCAGTTAGTGCAGGTTTCCAAGGATGAAGTCTCCAGGTCCTCCTCTTGAAGACTGCTTTCTAGATGTTCATTCCCTAGGCAGTGCCTATAGTCATTACTCTCCAGATGCAAGACTTTGCATATTCCTTTGTTGAACTTCCTAACATTTCTGTCTGCCCAGTTCTCCAGCCTGTCCAGGTCCTTCTTAATTGCAACACACTCATCTCATGCATCAGCTGTTCCTTCCAGTTTTGTGTCATCTGTGAACATGTTAAAGGTTCACTTTGTCTTGCAGTTCAGCTCATTGATGAAGAGCTTAAACAGTACCGGACCCAGCACCCAGTGTACTAAAAGACAGCACTGAACACATGCAACTGCTGAACACACTAACTACTTGGAAGAGACTTATGAAAAATGCCCTAAGGTTATCTAACTACTCACTATCTTTGCTGAATGCGTTAGCTGAAAATAACCCAAGTATCATTCACATTGGGCTCCTGTTTACTAGAAAATTGACAGTATAGGACTGCTGAGGCTGACAGGCAACATTTATTAACACCAACACTCCGTTTTCTATACTGTTCATTGCAAGGCAACTGCTTAATAGGCTGGCATTTTCTTTGTAAAATAGTTCAAAAGACAACTCTGCTGTACGCTGCAGCAGGAAGTACTCCAATATGTAACAGAAAACAGAGGAGTGCTATGCACAGCTAAAAGGCTGTGCTCCTGTCATATATACCTGAGTGCACAAACTTTGCGTCCATCCTTCCAGTTGACTGCTGGAACTGGTAGAACTGGAGGCCAGCTTTGGCACATCTGTAAACCCCTCTATTTAGGACAAACCACCTCCAATTAGGACAAGAAAGAAATTCCTTCTGTTTGAATAGACTAAAATAGCTTTTCTTTGAAATCATGAGAAAGGGCATCATTCTAGCTTATCCTATTAGACTCTTAATTCTTTATTAACAAACAGTTAACAAGCAAGAAACAGTTTACGCTTTGTAAGAGACACATGCTGTAGTTTGAAGATCTAATGGATGACTTGAAGAGCACAGAGTAGATTGGGTCAACAACTCTTACCAACAGCACATTGTGTTACTTATCACTGCTTCCCTCATTTGCAAGTATGACGTCTCTTGACTCAGTTCCAACTTTAGCACCACCTGGTTTTTGCAAAATGGTTTTTAATTCATTAAAAATATGTTCTTAATTATCATAATGCAATAAATAGCCCATCTGATGTATTTTATGAATAATTTTTTTCCACATTCACATTCTTAATTTTAGGTTAACAGTTTAGGATATTACTTTAAATTTTTTTTGCACATATACATATTTCTAAATACGAATGTTATTGGTAAGAAAGAAATCCTCAAAGGGTGTTACATCCTTCTCAGTGAAGCACAATTAAATCTATTCAACTAGACAGACATTATTTAGTAAGTACATTCCATAAGCTACCAATTCTGAAATTATGCTGTAATACAAAGGAACCAATTTTCACATTAATTTGTATTAATGCAATGACTTAAGATCAAGAATTCTCCTTATTCTGTTCTTGCCTACTGTGAAACCATGGCCTGAATTCCAGAAACATCTCACACTTGAAAGGCAAAGCCCACAGAAAACTCCCATATTGTGAAGAACAGTTTTCACTCCTGAAGAACAGATTTTTTTTGTCATTCTCTCAGGATTGACACTATTTATCCTAACATTTTAGCTAAGGAAACCTTCTAGAAGTTGTCCTTTGCCAAAATTTCTGTTTTGTTCAGAAGCAATCCAAAGAAATTTAGAGTTCTGCAATATGCCTTTTTACACACACACACAAATCGCAGAGAAAAATAAAAATAATTTCCCCGTAAAATAATTTTTTTAGAAAAGGAATGTAGATGACTTTGGTGAATAGCCAGCCCTTTGGTTACTACACTGCTCATAAACACCTTTAGTCTCTTTGAAACCTTCTAAATGATAGCCAAGCTTATCATAAGTAAACACGTAACCAAAAGATCAGTATTCCCCCACCACTGTAGATCACATGCTTGATTTCCAGGTCTCAGAAGTGAGTCTGTACTAAGTCCCACTACACAAATCCTTATCCCATGACCCATTTCATTTGCATATCCTGTATAATACAAGAACAATTCTCTGTATAAATTATCCCTGTTCGTGATTCATCAAGCTTCTTATCACAGACATGGTTTTCTGCACCACTGGACAGAACGGCTCCTACAGGGAGTGAAGTCAGCCAAAAGAGAAGCAACTCGACCAGAAACAAAAAGATTAATTAAACCCACTAATTTATGAAAGAAAAGAGGGCAGCAATACCTATATGCTGCAATTTACAGAAGTTGTATTTGTCCATCTATTCAGGAAGAAAGGCACCTACGAGCCTTCCCTAGCTCTATGATGACAGTGACTATTTGAAATGGTATCTGGATAAATTTCTCCAATTCTATTTAAGAAGCTGTAAAATCATTAACACATCAAAAATGCATGGCTTAGTTTTCCCATGGCAAGCTGTGTTACATAAACATTCACCTGCTTACTCTCCAAACTGCACTATATTTTTAAAGCTATTATGAATTCATATTTTATCCTACTTCTGTTTTGATGGCTTCTAACAGATGGTAGAATTATTCAGTTTGTTTTCAGTTTATCATGTACATACCTTATATGCGTTTAACCCAGAAAGGAAGCAAGTGAAGAAGAGGAGGAAGGCCACCCTATTGCATTGCTCTGCCTACTTCCCTGGGGCCACACAAGAGACTGCTTTGCTCCTCAGAGTTGCTCTGCACTGGCAGCTCCTGCCATGGACCACCAGAAAGGGAGGGCACTGAAGAAATCTGAATTTGAAAAGCTGCCAGGGAGACTTTCAAGGCAAACCACTGACAGACTGGAAGGAAGGGCACTGTTCTGGAGACGAGAGGAAACTACATGGTTTGCATGGCTCAGGAAAATTTTGAAGTTGGACCAATTCCTCCTTTTTAATAGGCGCAAATAATAAGATTCACCTAGCAGACCAGAGTTTCCCCTACAACAATTATCTTGTTTTAGATTATCTGAGTCTGGTCTAGTAAAACATAAATTTAGCTAATTGGAAGGTTTGTGCTATCACTTAGTTTGTTCAGCTTGAAGAAAGTTGGGTACCTTCACTCAAAGACTCAACTCTGAGTGGAGTCACCTGGCGGAGGTTCCCTCCTTCTATGATATAATTATTTCATTTCTCCTTTTGAGATGGAGAAGTAAAGACACAAATAAATGACCTACATAAATATAGCAGCTGTCAGTGCTAATACACAGAAGTTTCTTAAAGCCCTATTGTTTGGGGGAGAAATAGTGATTCAATTATTCTGAAGTAATTTTGTTTTCTAAAAACAAAGAACTAGTCACCTGCAGTCTCTCAACAGTTAATGGTGAAAAAGGAAGATACAAAAGATTACCATTCAACTTATTACACATGCTTTTCTCGGTATACAAGCCCTCAAAAGTACTTTTTAACAGCACTGACTAGAAGACAGTTCAGATGACAAGAAAATATATATGAGAAGAATCTCACCCCAAACCACTTGCAGAGTTATGAGTTTTCAGATGCTGACTTTTCCTTGCATTGCCTGTCATGTTATATTAGAAGCAGAAACAGAGATCTATCTATACATGTAGTTTCAGAAGTGGCAAGTGCTTTATTTCCCATAACTTCAACAAGATGAAAGCTCCTAAGGGCAGTTAAGGTCCCCCTAAAATATGCTTGGTTCATATAATAAAATCTACAAGAGTAATAATGAAAGTAAAAATGGTGTGCATTATTAAAGCATTTATCTTAAAAAGAAACTAACATTTGAAGCCAACATTTATATTTGTACTGTGTTCCAAGTTCTGCCAGTCAGGAGGTCTGGTAGGAGGACTGGAATTACAGCAATAGGACTTACCATAATGCAGACCCTAAGCAAAGGCCATTAGAGTAGCTGTTCTGAGTACAAGTACCATTAATGACTTCAGACTGGCAAGCAGCCTGACACAGAAAACATCACTTCCCATTCCAACAGTATTAGTTGCTGTCAAGACCACTGCTAATGGTGGTGTCAGTCACTTCTGACACTGTTGACTGTGACATCCAGTCAACAGTAAAACAGTTTATGAACCTCTGGCTGAATGTGAATCTGGCTGAGTAAAATGATTATGCATTGTGTGAATTCAAAGTACAATACTTGTTTAACAGGGCTGTAAGAGATATTAATGGAAGTTCCCAAGAAACGAAGCATTGTATACATGGTACTGAAGCATTACAGTAATGAGGATGTTAAAATAACTACACAGAACTATAACACTTAAAATATTGTTATCCTGATGATATAGGAACTCAAACTGAATCAAAATAAAAATCCAGGAAATTATTTTGACAATTTCATAAAGAATTCCTCATTTAGAAAGACAGAGACCTACGAAAACTAACACATACAGACATGCCCTGATTTGGGTGAATTCTGCTGAATTTAATTTTATAGAATCACTTATATCACTTATCACTTTATAGCATCCTTGAGCTTCAGAAGGACTGCTTGAGGTCCCTCATCCAACCCCACCCTGCTCCAAGCATGGTCTACTACAGCAGGTCGCCTGGGACCATGTCCAACCAGGTTCTTGGTTATCTTCAATGATGGAAACTTCATGAACTTCACATGGCATGAAGTTAATAGGCATTTAGTCTAATGTGCTGTATTTTTCTGAGAGCTTTTTCATTCTTTGGTAGCTGAGACAGCCAGCTGTCCTCCAGAAAAACCACACACCATACACCATGCAGTTACCGACAAGGGAGAGAAACACTGCTCAGAGCAGCACATCCCACAGCACACCAGAAGGCTGGAAAGTCTTCACTTCAATGGGCAGGGCAGTGGGAAAGTGGTTTACTTTCCATTTTACTGCTTTTCTATTTTGCCATTATTGCTTCATCGAAAATAGTTTTTACATTCAGCATCTTTTTCATGTTTTTAACTTTAAAAGGCAACCAAAAAAATCCAGCTCTAACTACAATCTTCTGATATCAGAATCAACCCAAGATTTGGTTCAATATTACCTACACCTAAAAAAAGCTACTATGGCTTGTAGTTTGTGTTGCCTCACACTATGCTTAAGGCTTAAAAAAATCATTTGGCTTAGGGTAGTGCAAAATAAATCCAAATTATTTTAAGATAATTTCTCAAGATGCATGTAGCTTAAAGAAGCAATCAAATTTACCTCAAATATATACTCTAACAAGAGAGAGAAGTATATTATCAGTACAAGTAATCTTATTAAAATTTCAGGAGCTCTAAAGAGTTGAAATTATTCCTTTCAAGATTCATCAAGGTGCTCAAAGAGAAGACGAAGATTCAGATGGACCACATACTACAAGATAATAATAGATAATTCACCATAGTGAGAAGGAAGGACGGACGGACGGACGGAAGGAAGGAAGGAAGGAAGGAAGGAAGGAAGGATCTACTCACTATTTCAAATGGCTTTTATTTCAGTTGACAAATTTCAAGATGCTTTAAAAAAAAATAGAATTATCTCCATTCTACCGATAAGGGTGTTACAGTCCACCCTGATGGGAATAAAAATAACTCAGTCCGTATAGCTGGACAATTAAAGAATGAAGAACAGTGTTATCCAAAAGCCTGGTACCATCTCAGGAAATGGGAGAGTGCTCTATGCACAGACACTGTCAATGGGAATTTTCTTTCTCTCTTCTCCAGTGTTGCTGCTTACTTTGCTGTAAGACCACAGCATACAAAAGCAAGCAGAACATGAAATCAGGTCACATGTACAGCACAGTAGTGGCGAGCTGTGTGAATTTTTGAAGAACGGGACAATTGTTTTAAAATATGTATGCCATTGGTAGCCAAAGTGCCAAGCTGGTGTTGCATACAGTATGATCTAAGGGTGCACCATGTAATTGGCATAGGGGAGGTTGCTGGTTTTAGCTGCTGAAACACTCTCCACTTCTTGCAAAAAGCCATGCCAATAACTTAAAAGGAATATTGCTTTCAGATTAAATTTTAATGATGTAATTTTAAATACTTACTTTTTCTGAATATTTATATGGTGCAGTACTATGAAATATGTCTATTACAGAACACCACTCTGAAGTGCATAAGCAGAAGTGAAGTACATACCTTGAACTTAAAAACTTATATTTTTAAAACATTCTTGAAATTATAATAGGCAAAATCCAGAAATTCTCAAAGCATTTATTCCAAACACTGACAGTCTCAAACAAAATATCTTAATGAAATTTAACAGCTCTAAAGGTATACTTTTTAACAATGTATGATCGGCAGTAGCTTCGGCTTAAGGTGATGCAAAGTTCTAAAGGAACAGAAACTACTCCATTCTGTGTAGCAGAGTTTATCATCTAGTGAAGAAGCAAGCATGAAAACAGAAAGCTTGCAGTATCAGAATATTGCAAAGTAAAATGAAGAAAAATCTTCTTTCTTGCTTACACCTTAGAGTACCTCCAGAACCCCACCTCCAGGGTATCACTAAAATCTGCTGACTAAGATCTTGGCTTGGTTTGATTGTAAGCGTGTGGTTTACTCCTCTAAAAAAAAAATTGGGTAGTGTAATTTCTCACTCTGTAATTCCTTAAGAGGGGATTTTTTCCCCTCTGAGCTCTACTTCTCTTCAGCCAGCCCCATACATCTTGGACACCATTCCTGCATGCTTTCCCATATGGGCAGAAGTCCCAAAGCAGCTGCAGAGTTAATTCTAGCAACTCCTATTGAGATAACTTCAGTGTAAGGAAAACGGTGACAAAGCAACTTCCCCCAACTCCAGAATACCAGCTTTCCAAATCAAAGTTGTGAATGGCACACTCACACATGCTTGAAAATGCAGACTGTGATGGGAATCAGCACTAAAGAAAGAAAGAGAGGAAAGGATTGCTGGTACTTAATCTATCACTTTACTAGCTTTCAGTAACAAAAGCAAATGCCGACAGGAGTCTCACCTGGTTCCTTGTAGCTGGAAGACAAGAATCAATACAGGATTACCAAAGAAGAAAAATCTGAGATGTGTCAGAACTAAGCCTCCCAAACTCAAACCAAAAAATTCCACAATGAAGGGAAAGCAGCAATCTCTCACTTGAAATCACAATTTGCAATGCAATGTAATTATTCACCCTCCAGAGGTAGTCAAGCAATATTTTGATTCTTGCCTTTCAGCCATTCTGAACAACTTAATTATCATCCTTTGCTAAAATGGATGCAGGAATGATGCAGGTTTAATTCTCCAGCCATGTTTTATGGTGTGTTTGGTTGTTGATGTGAATACTGCAATTCAGTAAAGCAAGCTGAACTAAACGAAGCTAAAGCTTTTTTGCTTGTACAATGATTTTAAGAGATTTCTAAATAACAACATGGAAATGCAGAAGGACATATTGCAAAGATGTCGGAAGCAAAATCACTGGCATTTGCAAGCCTTATATAGCAAACATCTCCGTCATCTTACTTCTTTTCCAGATCTGCTCTCTTGCTTCAGCATTAGTCCTATGCTTGTATCGTACAAGTATGTGGAACACACCAACTGGAAATACTTTCAAAGCACTAAATTTGATTTTTAATAACTAAAAAAATTTATCAAATGATCACTTCATTACAGAACATTTCCCCTTCCTAGATGAAGGTTGGGGTTTACTTATAATTTAAAGCACAGATTCAGATCTTGTTTCCAAAACACTATTTATATATTACCAGGCATATTTAGCTATGGATTTATTTTACTGATACATTTTCAATCCTGCTTTATCATGTCATTCAAAGTGACAGGCTATTACTGAGTTCATATTTCCTGTCTGACTTTTCTGGAGTTTAGATTAATAAATGTATTTATAGTCACTATTTACACTACCACTTTGGAATTACATTTAGCATCTTCCATACAACAATACACACTTACCTGTGGCAGATCAACTTTGCCTCTGTAAAATATTGACTTTCTATTACCACCATGAGAAAAGACATAATTTTAGGAAATTAATTTCTCACCCACCTACAGTTTACTCAGGATGCTCATAAAAGGCATACCAAGTTACCAAACCAATGAAGTAAAAATAGACATAATTGTTTAAATAATTATTTGTCCTTCCAATGCTTTATACCCATGATAGATGATAAATCACTTATATTTGTGACGGAATCCAATTAACACTAACATGAGTAAATTAGAATTACTAATTCGATTTTTGGTTTAAATGCTAGTAATATGGGGGGACTAATTATTTTTTTGTTTTAAATGCTAATAATATGGAGGCAGGAGTCCAAGCTAAAACCGTATTTTAAAGTTACATGTGCATTTAACACTGAGATACAAAATTTTGAAGTGTGCTTATTTACCCAGAACACTGTTAATCAATGAGTCGTTTCTATGATACTGGTCACAAGCTGATAAAATATTGCCTAATGCTTTTATTGCAATATATAATGCTAATTTTCTATAGTTTTTTTTTTTTACTCATTTCTTTACCACAGGGTGGTGGTAAAGTGGTTTAACACTTTCAAACTGTTCTCTTCCTCAAATATTGTAAACCTAAAAAATAATAGTTACCTTGCACTCCAAAGAGATAATTGTGGTTTATAAAGACGTTTTTGTATATTTCCTAGCTCTTTTGTCCACAGAAGGCTGGAATGTTTTGTTGGTCGACTGTAACAGTATTTTGAAGAAGCACTGTACATCTCCAGCATAGATGTGTAACAGGCTGTCATTTTTGTCAGAATCAAAGAAATTCTCCATCAGATAAATGTTGTTGGTTTTGATGTAAAAGAGCGTGTTAAACAGACCCTCAGAACAGTCAATTTGCTCATTTAATTGACTCAGTATTCTTTCTTACTTCTCTTAATTGGGTGAGTAGCTAGAATATAGATAATGCAGTATAAGGATAAAATTACATGCTGTGTAAATTCTGCCACAAAAAAGTGATGTTGAAACAGTTCAGAATGAAGCACATTTCAATTATATAATAAAAAATATGTTGCAGTGACATTGCAAGTCTCCCTGTAACTGTTCCTAGCATTAAAAAACAATGGAATAGTTAAATCTGAAAATAACTTATTAAATCATAATTTGATTTGATTGGGTTGAAATGCAGCGTCACGGCACCCAGAAAAGCATTAACTCTGACTACTGAAAACAATAGACAATCACATGACTAGTTCATTTTTTGTATTTGTAGTCTAAGAAAAATTAACTGGATTTTTTATTTTTAAAAAGCATTTCTCCTGGCTTCTATCACAACACGTCAAATTCACTGAATTATCTCTCTGAAATTGCAAGGTTCAAGCAAAAAAAAAAATTTAAAAATATCAAATTACACCAAGACATGGCAGAAAGGTGGTGATAAAGGCAACCTAAGAAAATCCCTTAGACACTAAGCAGCAGAGCAATTACTGAAGCATTCTCTCCTTTTCTACTACCTAGACAGATCTCCTGGTTTTCTCAGATAATACAAAGAAAATATTGTGGTCCTAGGAAACATTATCAGATGCAGACAGTATCAAACACACAGAACACCTTCTAATCTCCTTTTCTGCCCTGGAAATTCAGAAGGAGAGGTCATCATTCCTCTGCTGAGAAGGAGTAAAGTCACACTGGAGAGATTTTTTCTGTACTACGAATCACTCCATTAAGACAAGCTGTCTCTATTCATCCGCTGAAGGGAACACCTCCTCCTACAGGAAAGAGTCACAAAGGAATCTTCTCGAACAGGCTTCCTGACCAACATACATGTACTAGGAGTACAAAGCCTTCCTCTGAGCTCGAACTTCGTTACCATCTGACTTTTTCCAAACTTTTTAAGGGGAGCTGGTACACTATGCACATGTACTCCTGGTCATGGTAAGTCCTGTCAGATACATCTACCCAAACATCAAGGACTCCAGGTACAAAAATGTAAAACCAAAATGTGGTCTAAGGCATCATAGCCAAACTCAGTAATTTTTTCTACCTGACTTCTGAAACACTTTGGCTTGTGGGCATTTCTGTCTTCTTTGATCAAAGACAAACAAACAAAAAAATCCCTGAATATCAGAGGATATTCACAAACAGATTTGCTTGGCTGAAAATCCGAAATGCTATCAAATTAAGCCTTAAGGAAAGATTTAAGTTGCCTAACACAGCATACCATTTTTTTTCTCTTATCTATTGTATATAACCTGTAACCTATGAACTAAGCAGCCTGTTTCTCCCAAAGTGATAGAAAAACACGCTCCCTCTCCAAACTGCTATCACTATTTCTATTTTTAAATCTAAGCAAAATGCAATGATAATAAGTGCCTTGTTGTGGATACAAAAATGCTGTTAGCAAGGAATTTCCCTGCTGTTTTCTAAGCTGTGGGATACTTTTCTCTCTCATGAAGAGATTAGCAGAAGTTCTCTAAACCATGAACACCTGCAACCTTGTAGAACTATGTTTATGGTACAGCAGAAAAATATTTTGACAATGGATGTTTTAGGATTTTAGCCAATCACCCCCAAGGGGTGGCTGATCCTTTGTCCAATTAGGCTATGACGAAAAAGTCTATAAAAGAGTTTGTAAAATAATTAAATAAATCAGTCTTGCTGCAAAATTCCTGCCTGTTGGATCTTCTCTCCTCCTCCCTATGGCTGCGGGATACGGTAATATTTACGACTGTAATACCTTGTGAACACACAGAAAGAAAATTACAGAAGAACAACACAGCATATCCCAACACAGCTTCATTTCAGGTAACTCCAAAGAAATGGTCTGCTTTTCTGTTTAGGTCCTTACTTTATGCAGATCCCTATGGTATCTGAAGTCTATCTCTCATCCATCAAACCTAAAACCTTCACAGTTACAGACGTGATCAGCAGCAAGTCCAGTTCTGGACTCAAGCTGTACTTCATTTTAAGTGCTTTCCAGTTCAGAATTCAAATGTGTTCCATCTGAACATATGCGTGAAGCAAAAGCATGGTTGCTACTGAAATCAAAAGATTTAAAGTTATCTACAAATCACAGCTCAAAACCCACAAAACTTCATTTGAAAAAAAAGTAATAAATAACATTTCCCAAAATTCTGGTGCTAACTAGTTTTTGGTAAAATTTTTCATTTTGTTTTTCCTTTGTGTGAACAAGTGTTGTTAGACTGTTTCAAGCCTGTCACTTCATCGCAGCTTATCTTTTAATTTCATTGATCTTCTAAATCAGCAGATTCCTAATCTTTAAATACTACTTGAAATGTGGTTTTGGGTGCTAGCATACAAAGACTTAAAAATATTCAGAATAGCATGAATATTCCATGTGAAATATTTTCTCTCATTCATGCCTCCCTAGCTACTCTAACTGATGGATGGGGATTTTCTGTGCCCTTATTTAGTGTTGCTGTTCCCCTGATCTTAAAGATCTGCTTCATGAAGATAGACAACTTGCACACATTTGAAAAGCAAGCTATCATCACCATCACCTACAGAAAAGCTTTGAAGTATTAAAAAGCAAAATAATTTAAACTGCAGTAACAATACATATTAACATATCACCATTGTTTTACGACAGAACCGTCTGACCAACTGAAAGCAGTTTTCTCCCCTGAAGCGGTTTTGAAATCATGTCTAGAAGGGTCACTAATTCCACAGGTATCCAAGCTGAAAAAACAAGAGAAAAGTAAATTGCTTTTGAGCAAGTAACTCTTCTTTTAGACCAGAGCATAATGTTACAATTGTTCCTATTTGATTTTCTTTCAGCATGGCAAACTTTTAATCAGACAACTAGGTCCTGGAGAAGCATGTGGCATGGCATACTTTTGTGGCAAATAATCAAGATAAACTATCTTTCCACAGACTTATATGACCAAAACAATTATACCAGGAAATAAACTGTTTTCAGAATATAGGAGGTACAGAAGCATTTCCATGGTAAACAATGCTCACAGAGCTTCACAAGTCTCCTTGAAGAGGGAGCTTTCCAGCGTATGAAGGATGCAAATGAGAAGCCTGCCTTTAATTTCTAAGGGTGTCCTGAAGAAACAACACTGCATGGTGTGTCCCTTTCTGCAGAGATTTCAAACTTTATAGCTTTACAAAGCTAGTAATACAGACAGTATCTGTGATTTGTCAGCTGCCCTACATCACACTGTAGATGTCATACACCAGATCAAGGATGCAAACCAGTAAATCCCTGTAGGGAAATACAGAAGGGCCTCCTCAGAATTACGGTCCTTCCTCCTCAACACCAAATGAAACTTTCCAGAAAGCTTGTAAGCAGCTTTCCACTCTCCTGTCTCTTCACAATTACAGAGGCTCTACAAAAACATGGTAGGTTTGCAATAGGGTCTTTCTTCAGGCTTTTTTGTATGCTGTAAATCAACAACATCACAGAATCACTGAATGGTTTAGGTTGGAAAAGATCCTTAAGATCACTGAGAGTGATAAGGTCTCCCCTGAGCCTCCTCCTCTCCAGGCTAAACAACCCCAGCTCCCTCAGCTGCTCTTCACAGAAGTTTTGCTCCAGACCCTTCACCAGCTCCACTGCCCCTCTCTGGATTCATTCCAGCCCTTCAATGCCTCAAGGTGCAGCCTCACCAGTGTTAAGCACAGGGGAAGAATCACTTCCCTGGTCCTGCTGGCCACACTATTGCTGATACAGGCCAGGATGCCATTGGCCTTCTTGGCCGCTTGTGCACACCTCATACTCAGCTGCTGTCAACAAGCACTTCCAGGTCCTTTTCCACTGAGCGCTCTGCAGCCCCAGCCTGTAGCACTGCATGGGGTTGTTGTGACCCAAGGGCAGGACCCAGCACTTGGTCTTGTTGAACCTCATAATGTTGGCCTCAGGCCCATTGATCCAGCCTGTCCAGAGCCCTCTGCAGAGCCTTTCTACTACCCTCCACCAGATTAATACTCCCATCTAAGCTGCTGCTGCCCACAAACCCAGTGAAGGTGCACTTGATTCCCTCATCCATTGATAAATATATTAAACAGGACTGGCCCCAATGCTGAGCCCTGGGGAGCCCAGTAGTGACCAGCCAACAACTGGCTGTGACTCGCATTCACCACCACTCTCTGGGCCCAGCCATCCAGCCAGTATTTAGCCAGTGAAAAGTGCACCACCAAGCCATGGGCTGCCAGCTTCTCCAGGAGTATCCTGTGGGGCCAGAATTAAAGGCTTTACTAAAGTACAGGTAGACACATCCACGTTCCTTCCCTCATCCACTAAGCATGTCTCTTTGTCACAGAAGGACCCCTGCCGTTCCTAAACCCAGGCTGGCTGGGCCTGATCCCCTGGTTGTCCTGCATGTACTGCGCAATGGCACTCAGGATGATCTGTTCCATGACCTTCTCTGGCACCAAAGTCAGACTGACAGGGCTGTAGCTACTCAGATCCTCCTTCCAGCCCTTCATGTAGATAGATGTCACATTTGCCATCATCCACCCAGCTGTGATCTCCCTGTTTATCCAGGACTGCTGGTAAATGATGCAAAGTGCCCCAGTGAGCACTTTTGCCAGCTCCCTCAGTACCCTCAGGTGCATGCCACCAGGGCCCATAGACTAAATGGTGTAGCAGGTCACTGATAATTTCTCCTGGATTACAGAGGTATCACTGTGGTCCCCATCCCTGTTCTTCCAGCTCAGGGGTCTGGATGCCCAGAGAACAACTGGTCTTGCTATTAAGATGTGAGGCAATAAGTACCTCAGCTTTCTCCTCATCCTTTGTCACTATATCTCCTCCTGCATCCAATAAAGGCTAGAGATTCTCCTTGGACCTCCTTTTGTTGCTGATTTTTTTAAAGAAACATTTTTATTGCTTTTTATGGCACAGCCAGATTAAGTTCTACTTGGACTTTGGCCCACACCAAAATATGACCTAGTCTCTGCTCCAGAGAAATGTTACAATGGGCAAGAAGAGAAACCCAAACTACTCCCTCTACCCTAGCCTGATTGAAAAAGAAAAAAATACCAGCCAGTATTAACACAGAAGAAAACTAGAAAGAACTAGGAGCAGTTGAGGACATTTTCACAGTCATTTTGGCAGAATATGGTCTTTTCCATCCACGTCTGTTTTGCTCTGGTGGAGCAACAGCCCTTGCAGCGCCTTGTTCTCCTCCACCTCAGAGCTGTCTGATCAACTCCAGCTCCTGAAGAACAGAAGAGCCCCACATGTGTTGCTGAAGTGCCTTCCCTTCCTGCGCCTGGATGACCTCACAGGGCACCTGCTCATTTGTCACCAGCTGATGCAATGCACAAGGCTGGGGTTTAGACTGCTTTAGTTGAAGAGGCCTTTGAGACAGATCTTGAGCACTACAGCCATGAGCAAAAAGAACGTAATTGAAGCATGAGTGATGGCTGCCAGACTATGAAAAAAAGAGCAGCTGATATTCCAATAAGAATGATGTAGAAGCCCAATTCCCACCAACCTTAACTGTGCAGCATTAGTTCAGTATTATTTGTCCTTTTTGAGACTTTATTCTTCCTTCTTTTGTTGCTGTTTGTACTAGTAACTTAATGTTCTTCTTTTCATAGTGTTAAATAAATTATCCTTTGTACTGAATAAATGATATCAGTAAATAATAAATGGAAAAAATACAAAGTCAAAGAAAACAGGAAAGGAACAAGGTATAGAAACGGAGATACCCTCAAACCTAGAATGAAAAACTGGACCAAAATGGCATGCAGGACAAAGTGAAGAGTGTTTTTTCACAAGATCTTGCATACTCCAAAGATTTACCCTCAAACAGGAGAAAAAAATGTTGAAGTTTATTTTGTAAAAGAATTATGAAACAGATCTCTCTCACCACCTCCTTCCCCATACAGACAGCAAGACAGCGATAAATGGCACAGGACAAGAAGTGATTTGGGCACAGACTTCATGGATAAACTTAATAATTTAAGAGCAAGAGAAAACCACCATTGTTCACAATACCATATTTTGGTGCATTTAGATGAGATGCATTCAGAAATCTGTCTGTATGGCAGATGCTCTTATTGTCCCATGAAAGAGCCTGGAACAAAAAGCTTGTTTTAGAAATGGGCTAACAAGCTACTGAATTCTGAGTCAGTAACTGGCTGTTCAGGAAGAATGTCTTAGATTGCTCGGTACCGTATTTTATCTGAACTCTAGGGTAGTCTCAACTGCTCTACATTTATTCTGGCTTTGCATTTTACATCTCAGTATACTCAGGTTCATTTTGTTACAAGCCACTAGAAATAAAAGGCTCTAGAATATAGGCCATCTTCTAAGAGGATTAGTTTTATGAATTGGCAACTGATTTCTCAAAAAATTGAAGACATGTCAAGAAGAAGAGGGTACTGCAATCACTTTACTTTTATCTAAGTCATTAAACTGAAAATCACAGGGAGCAAAGAAACATTAACCACTCTTTATCATTATTTTTTACTTTATATGTATGATATGAATTATATTTTATACAAATATAAGTAATTTTTTTGTCCCAGGGATAGGATCAAAGCTACACTGGATTTTTACGCAGCAGCTTCAGTTTTTCAGTGCACTGAAGCAGCATCACAGATTATAAATTCAGCAAGTGATGTGTTTTATTACTTCCATGTTTCTGGTCTCAGTGATGACAGCTGGACTTTATTTGGGCAAACTTAGCTGTAACTACAGCAGAGGTTTTCCCCTTCTCATCTCCCTGGGGAGGAGCAATGGCTTCACTTTTCTGTCTACAAAATCCCACGCATACCCACGGATGTGTTCCTCAAACAACGTGTGAAGGGTGACTACTGAGTGCCCAGGTGGCCAGAGCAGGTGCAGGAAGGCGCAGCAGATGATTCACGGCACGGTGCTCGCCTGTGCTCTCTGCTGCACAGTCTCCTCTGACTCCACAGCAAGCATGAAACATCCCTACATTCTTAGCAGACATCTGGCTCATTGCTAACACATAGCAGTTATTTGTCTGGGATTCCCAGGTATCTCACAGTCCAGCCAGCCCAGTCAAGAAGGGCAGCAGCCCCACAAACATACCACAGAAAACTGCCAATTCCTTCCTTCCCCCTCCGAACCCCAACCTGGATGAAGCTTTTTAATATTACACCTAAGCAACCAATTGGGAAAAAAAGGATAAAAGGGATGGTTTTTCTTTATCAGAAAGACTACAACTAGGGGCGAAAAAGTGGATTTTTCTTTTAAACCCTTTTGCATGAAAGGGAGTTGTGCCAACGAAGCACACTGTTGCTACAGGAAGCTCATGGTAATGCAGGATTTTAACCCAGGGTTTACATTTAAAATTCTTCAGGTCTGGAAGAGTCTAAGCCTTAGTCTAACCCCTAGTACATCTGGCCTGAGACCCTGAATCATAGTATAATGACAACAAATGATTTATCAAAAAAAATATTTAATCCACAGATGCACAGAGCTTTCACCTACAGGTGAACCTGTTGTTTGGGGAACTCACTGACTCAATTTTGCTTTCTAGATGGTAAATTCATGCAAATTACCTTTACTCCCAGCAGATAGAAGGATTACAAAACAGGATTTTCAGAAGCATGTGTCTTCATATTTATACAAGATTTATACAGCTAGGAATCTAAAGCAAGCATGATTTTCTTCAAAACTTGGAAATATTTGAGCTATAAATTTGTTAGAAAAATTATATTAAAAGTGCTTTTATACTGATTACACCTTTCCCCTTCCACCCAGTTTAGAATTAAAAAGTAGCCATTTCTAATCATGATATGGAATTGAACATGGTTTTTGCACATTTTTCACAGATCGGTAGATTTACACTTTCTAAGCAAAAACCCTATGGTACCCTATGGTTCAAGAAGTTAAAAACCACACACACTTCCATTCACACAGTATCTGCCTTCATTCTTCCTACTTCCCATCCTTTGCATCTTCTTTCCATTTTCTCATGTGTGCCCCTGGGCATTCAAAATTATTTGTTACAGTGCAGCAAATACACTTTTTCCCGCATCTAAATCAGCTTTTGTTTTTTGGTTATTCATTTTTTTCTCTGTAGCAAAGAACTACAGAACTACAGAACTTTGCTACTCTGTAGAAAAGAAATGCTTCCTACAACGAGGCCAGTCTTCAACATTAACTTAGAATATATGAACAGAACAGACATTTTTGTGCTTGATGTTTATCAAAGTTCTCTCGGATCAGACAGTATTATCATCTTCCCCTCCATCATCCGACAGGACTGTGGCTTACGTTTATGTCACTCACACTATGAAAAAAGCCTGGCTATCACTTTCCAGCTCCATACATTTGCAGAAAAGCAGATAGAGGTTTCCCAAAACCCACACACTACTGAGAGACTAAGCTCTATGCTTGTCAGATTATATTAAATAGTAAATATAAACAGAAGGAACTTCAAAAGGATTTGGCCTGTCTGCCACTAGTTCATACAAACAAAACGGAAAAGGTGCTTACAGGGTGCATGCAAGGTCAGGCTCCAATTTCTGGATCTCAAGGAGGGCAATACCTGCCTTTTCCATCCACTCAATTGTCAGAGAGGGCTGGGTGCTGGACGCAGGCTAGGGAACACTGCCATGGCACACACGGTGCTGCTCTTAGCCAGTACATTCAGGCGCTCCATTGCCCCTCTGTCAGAAATTCCTCCCCATCTCCTACTAGAGACAATTCTGCAGTAACTTCCAGAATCAATCAGATGAAGACTCTCCAAATCAAAAACAAGCTGCTGGTTAATTAACTGCAATAGGCTCCAAAAGCCTTCTTCATAAAATCACACAAGGAGATATTAGATGTCTTAAACCCTATCTACTCTACTGTAACACAAGATGAAAGGGTCAGCTTTCCAGGAGTAAAGGATTTGGAACCAGATTACATGGCAGTTCCAACAGAATAAGCTAAGAAAATAACCTTCACTGTGGAGGGTTTCCTTATGGTTCTCCAAATACACTTTTCCTGGAAGTCTCCATTACAGCCATACAAGACAGAACTGCAAGGGGAAGCGTGCATAAACATGTACTGTCTTCACATAGAAACAGGTACTTTGGGAATGATTTTTGAAAGTAGTCATGCTTAAAGGGAGATTTTTGAGTGGGTTGATAAGGTCTCATCAGTGATGTGAGAGATTATAGTAAAGAGTTTATCTGAATTTTTAAGTTCTTAAACACGGTCCAGATTTTTGTCCTTGCATCTAGGCTACAAGAAATGACAGAACACACAGCTACCGAGAAAGATGTAAAAGAAAACTTACTTGGCTTAGGAAATAAACTCCACTACTCTATCTCGGAAGGGTTTTTTCATACATAGAGAGACTTGACTCCTGTGACTTTACTTAACCACATTAGAGCCAGTCACCCTGTGGTTCTTGCATAGACAGGAGAAAAAGGCACATGTAGGAATATCTCACTTGTTGTCCATATTTACTTTAGACTGAGCCATAGGGAGTCTAGATGTAGAGTTTCCTATTCCTTTCAATAAACCAGGTTTTTTTTATAACCAACCACCCTAGAAGAAGTCAGTGATGTTGCAGATGTTTATACATAGTCTGATGCATCCTATTTTAGCTGTCTGGATGGCAGCTGAGTACTAGTCAGTTAGCCAGTACTACCAGCTCTTTCACATTTTCCCATTTTCACACAGAAGCAAGCAGAAAACCACAGGAGCAGGCAGAAGCAATTTGTGTAAATCTGCATTGGGAAAAGATATTGGTTAGAATGCGTAATGCCAACAAAGACAAAACACAGAGAAATGTTTCTGCAGGTAAGTTTCTCAGCCTTGCAGCAGCCATGGCCCTTCTGTCACAGAGGCGTTTGTTTGGTTTTTGGTTTTTTTCTAATGTTCCAGGACAAAGAATCAAATACAGGTCTATGATTTTTCTTATCAAATAAATCTATTTCTGTATTTAGTTGTTAACACTGAACTCCAAGAAACAACACAGGAGCACAAAAAATACTTTCCTGGGTTGGGCAAACAGTCCATCCAGTCCTATGTTTTGGCTCTAATACTAATAAAAGATGGTAGATGAGGCTACATAGGGAGAGCACATGAGCTGCTCAGCTTTGTGTAGCCCTTTCCCTTCATTCTCCAGAAGCATCCACTGCTGTTGTTTGGGGGATGTAAAATAAGATGAGCCTCCCAAAGATTGAGAGGATATTAGTTATATCTGAAATGTCACAGAAAGCTGTAGCCTGTTACATGGGGAAGTTGCCAAGTTAAAAATAGAAACTGCCAATCTGACTACAGCTGTGAGATGCATTTCACTGACAGACTGGCTTTTATCTCTTTTATTTAAAAGGATGAATCTCTTAAAAAATCCCCAACATTGTAAAATGTTACCTACTTCGGAACATGAAAACCTGCAGAGCTGACTGCAAAGAGAAATTAAAAGCAACCCAGCGTATTGCAGTACATGTACTCATCAGCAGTAGGTCAGCAGAAAGTACTGTGATGGATCTGCTGCTGCTCCTGCTTTTCTACTTTCTGACTGTTGCAATAAAAGAGATCATTAGGAATCTAAAAAGGTATCTTTAATAGCTGGATGCTCAATTACTAAAGTGGGACTAGCCTGCCTGGGTCTGAGAATGTTTTCAGGGCATCACATTCCCCTATATAATGTTTAGAGCTGTACATAAACAGCTATGTACCATTCATCTCTAATATCAGCTGCTCTCCAGTAATAGACAAGGACTTCAAGCCAACTTCCAAATATCACCCAGCTGAATAGCCTTAAAATTAACAGACCTGAAACTTCTGAAAAATGAAGTATTACTAAGGTGCAATGCAAGCTCACGTTTGATTTCTTCCCTCTGTTGTGAAATGTCTTAAAAATGAAGAAAGATGGTTTATAAAATTGTATTTGTACAACACTTCATTTTTCAAAATGCAAGGAACCAAGCACACTCATTTAACACCCACGTAATCTCATGAACAGTTATTTTCTAGGCACCTGTAAATCACTTCACTTTGATAGAGTAAATTAACTGCACATGTACCTGTGGATAAGAAAGGTGTCAAACCCCTTGTGTGTTGCTCGACTTGAGCAACTGGTCACTTCTCCATCTCAAAAGAGGAAACCAGTCTACTGCAGGAAGGTGTATTTATTGGTGCATGAGACTCTGCCAGTCCACTCTATGAGAAAAAGTAACACACCTGGAGAAGCCTCACCTCCAGGCTGATCTTGCATACACTAATCTCTCAGCAGGTCACATAGAACATTCTTTCTTCAAGTGTGTATTTTTCTTTGATGTACATAGATTACACTTGTTAATACTAATGAGAGCACTGAGAAATTCTTGAGAACAAAGAGAAACCAGAGCCCCAGGGGATATGCACTCACTCCTACTGAAAACGGTGACTGCCATAGTTTGAGCTGCCTGAACTACAACATGAAGCTTCCTCAAAAGGAGATAAAGCATACATGCACTTTCATTGGAACATTGCCATAGTGATGTTTGGCTTATATATATTTTAGTCAGAGCTTCTGAAAAAGCTTCAAAGAGCCTACAGTGTACAATCTAATTAGCAATTTATTCGAGAGAGACTGAGGTCGCTTTGAAATTCTGCCATCTGATAAGGAACAAACACATTCAGTCTGAGGTGCCTTCTAAACTATACACAGACAGGGTTCCAGACCTTCATTTAAAATGAAATCTCCTAGTCCAGCATTATATTCTTCCAGACCATGCTCAGAGCAATATTGGACCCAGGAGTCCATCTGCAAATAGGTCAAATACAGTAAATTCAAGCATGATTATTCCATTTCTCAATGGAGATTTTTGGTTCTGTAAGGGAATAAGTGTTTTGAGTTTAGGACCCTAAGCCTCGACTTAACAACCAAGAACCTTCTACTTTCAGGTGAATTCCTTAAATTTAAGTGCAATGCCAACCTGAACATAAACCCAGCCTAAAATACCATGTCCCAGCCAGTCGCAGATCAGCCTGTAGTGACAGCTCTGCAGCTTTCTGAGAAGCTGGGAACTGCATAGGCCAAACTAGAAGAGACAGAACAGCTGATACAATAGCTTTTACTCACACACAGTTTTGAATAAATCAGATTTATAAATTAAAAATTGAAGTCTTTCAAGCTGCTGTAACTTCCACACTTTGGATAAATGACAAAATCTTGTCGAGATCATCTATGAGATTGGCAGTCATTGCAATGAGGGGAAAAATAGAGGTGCAGCAATTTTTAGAGTGAGAACATAAAGGATGGCTTGCTGTTTCTGACACACTCTTTTCTTGAAATTAAACCTTTGCTGTCATTTTTGTCTCAGACTTATGCAGTACAAGAATATATTCCCTACTCACCTCAAAATTTCCCTTTTATCTCTGGATCAAGACCCATTTATTTCCTAAAACTACTTATTTTAAGGGCAAAAGACATACTCCAGAGGTATCATAAATGAGAGGGCACTCCTTGAAAGTGATTTATTGCCTTTACATGAACATAGAACCATTAGATCTCCATGTTCACAAACCATTGTGGGCTTGAGAAGAAAAAAATTAAAACATTTTTCTTTATTCTAAGCAGCCCCTTTTAATTAGATGCATTTAGCACACATCTTCTCATTACATTCATCATACCATATTTGAGCAGCTTCTCAAATCGCCTGTGATTGCACAAACTCGTCTTCTGCAAGAGCCTGAAAGGCGGCTGCTGCTGCTGGCTCCACCTCTCAGCTCTGCAGTTTTTTATGAATGACTAGCAATCACTGACAATGAATGACTGCCAACTGCCCACTCAACCCTTTCTACTCTTCCCTGCACGTACATACTAGAGAAGCAAACAAGCGTTGTGACTGCAAATGAGCCTTCAGTACACTTTCCAATATACAGCATTCATCTTTCAAAACAGGAACTAAATGTTCTTCCGGATACTTAGAGTATAGAAATTAAATATTAAAAGCTTATGCAACATCCTTTTTCTTTCTTTCTTTTTTTTTTATCAAGCAGATAACTTTTTAGGCATTTAATCAAAGTGAAATTGTCTTTTTCTGAATGCTTCACTGCTTCAGCAACAAACAGGAAAATTGGAATTAAAGAGCCCTCACCTACTTCCAGCAAACAGATTTATTTGCAGCCAAAACACAAAAATCTTTCAGTTGTTTTGAAATATTGTTTGGTAAGGTTTCAACGTAAAAGATACCTTCTATCCAGAAAGCAGTTACTTCTATACAACCAATTTCTTAATTTAATGGATACATGAAAAAAATCAGTACTATTTTGCTGGTTTATTACAATGAGAATGTCCTATAAGAAACGTTAACTGTCACAGCTACTATCATAGCCTAATCAATTTAAATTTGTGACTGTAAGCAGAGGGTAAAAACCCACACAGAAGAAACATTTTAATTACAGATTAGTTACTAGGGCCAAGTATAAATCAAGAAGTCGCTCACTGCATGCTCTGAAAAGGCTCTGCAATAGCTGAAAATTGAAAAAAAGGGAAGGGAAGGGAAGGGAAGGGAAGGGAAGGGAAGGGAAGGGAAGGGAAGGGAAGGGAAGGGAAGGGAAGGGAAGGGAAGGGAAGGAAGGGAAGGGAAGGGAAGGGAAGGGAAGGGAAGGGAAGGGAAGGGAAGGGAAGGGAAGGGAAGGGAAGGGAAGGGAAGGGAAGGGAAGGGAAGGGAAGGGAAGGGAAGGGAAGGGAAGGGAAGGGAAGGGAAGGGAAGGGAAGGGAAGGGAGAAGAGAGAAGAGAGAAGAGAGAAGAGAGAAGAGAGAAGAGAGAAGAGAGAAGAGAGAGAAGAGAATGCAAGCTATGCTGTCTTGCCTACTGCTTAAGTTGCCCTTTCAGTTCTTGCAACCCTGCAGCCCAGTATTGCCACTGCCAGGAATAAGCCATGGGTTTGCACTGAGTTTTCAAGGCTTTGGAACTAACACTTGTCAGGCCTGCTTTCTCTGAACTTCCCTTGGCCTGTCTTCTGCTTGATTTGACTTAGTTTAGCTATAACAGCAAATAACAGAGCTTTGTACCTCCCATTATCTAGAAGGGAAAACGGGACATATTTGGGACATGCAAAGACAAATGAACGTGAGCAGGGTGTAATTAGCACACTCAGAAATATGAAAGCGGCACAGGTACAGCAGTGCCTTCACTGGGCATTATTCAATCAGGACAAATATAAAGGATCTAGAACAGAAACACAGAAAGAGTTGTCAGAAGATGCAGTGTTCAATGTCCTGATGTCTAGCAATTACCAAGAATAGATTTGAAGATGTAATTTAACACACTGGAAACTTATACACGGAGTTTCAGCATAATTATTGCTAAATAATGATCATGAATCACAGGCAAAGGCTGGGGGAGGATGGGAGGGACTTGGGACCTAGAGAGATCTTGTCAGTATCTTTAAAATAGCAGCAAATTAAAGTAACTTAATGCACTAATAAGTATTTTTAATGTAAATGTGTTGATAACCAAACAACAGTACAAGGGTTGCAAATCCCATCCTCCATACACTTCCTCTAATTCCACTGGGCTAAATGAAGCTCCTGCTTATGCTCTGCTCACCTGAGCATGAAGAAAATAATGTAAGTAGTAATGTATGTAGTGACAGAAGTATTTCAACACCTTTATCTTCATGTCAAGGGCTTAACTTCAGCTGAGACTCATTAAATCATCACAAAATCTTTCAAAAGGTTTTACTGAACTCCTCCTTAGGTTCTGTGCTCTAAAGGACATTGTTTCCTCTTCTCCAATTCCCAGCAAATACTGATACACACAGGACACGTGAACTGGTATGAAAGGAAGGACAGAGCTAACATTTCCTTTGTGTTCTGAGGAACACTATTAAAACAAACCCTTAGCAGCAATTATTTTGCTGTGGTTTGGGTTTTCTGGTGTTTTTTAAAGCATTTTTGCGTTTTTGCAAAACAAAAATACGGAGCTGAAGGAACAGACTAGTAGTTTCCCTTCTTAAGGAAGATCAAATGGCTACAAAGGAATAGCAGTTAAGGAGGCCTGACGATAAGCACATTCTTACCCAATTAGTTGGTTTTCAATCTCTAGCAGTTTTAGGCAGTCTTGTGATAATCACCTCTTTTTTTTGGCCATGCTTACTTACACCATTACACTATCACAAACTAGCACAAAACTGCTATCAGAAAAGTGGAAGGTACCAGTTATAGACACAGCCTTTGAAGTTCTCTAACCCTGATAGAAGCTTGGTGCCTTTCCCATCCCACCACACTGACGTCCATCTGTAAACAAAGCATGTTCCCTCCTTGATGTTTGCTGCGCACAGGCTTTGAGAGCTGATCACTTTGCACTGGCTGGTTTCTAGGCCAGGCACCCAAGGGAGATGATCCGTCATTAAGACTTCAGTAATCAAGTACGATTTTTGCTTCTGTCACAACAAAACCCAACAATTACTCAATTTCCAGTTCTCATGGTCATCCTCCAGCTTGAGGCACATCTGATGATCCCCACTCACTACCCCACAGAAAGGAGCAAACAAAAGGATTGCAAAAATGTCAAAACTGCTATCTAAAATAGTCAATACGTCCCAAATTTGTTTTCTTTTGTATTGGTTCCCCTGGGTATGTTGCATTTTCAGTACAGAGAACATGATTGCTTAACACATTCACACTAGTGCTATTCATAGCAAGCAAATCTCAGTAATTCCACTTTTTCTTTTGATCTATTTTTGCAGGTGTTCTGATGCTGACATGATTAGGTTGAGAGCGTACTTCTTTTTCTGAAAGTAATTCTGAGGCAAGACCAAAAAACCTTTATCACTGCAAGATCTAAATACCATCAGTCTTAGGGACATAATTATGAATTTTTTTCTAAGCTATTTAAGATTCTTATGACAGATTATGACTAAACAGTACTAACCATTCTTTCACATCCAATTCAAACAATATGATCATGGAGAAAGCCAACATGTTAGGCATCCTAACATATTCAGGAAGACAGTTATGTTAACACAGCACAAAATCAGCTCTTCAATTATTCTTGATTACATCTATGCTGCCCAGTTGGAAATATCTGAGAGATGCATTTAGACTACAGTAGGGGACATTTATTGTGTAAATTATTTGCAAACTGTCAAACACCAGCATGGTGTTTACCTAGAATACATGTATCACCCTTACTGTCTTCACTTTAATAGACATGCAATAATTCAGGTATTTGAAGGGTTGTCTCCAAATAGAACAGCTACACTGATATTTTGAAAGCTGTTTTTTCCGCCTTTCATGCTCTATTCACTACATAAATGATGTAAATGGAAGTCATTTATTAAATCTTTCACAGAGATGCATTCAACATGAATCTAAGCAAGGGATGTGTGCATGAATATGGTGACAACATTTCAGGCCTTGCCGGTTCTGGGCTAAAATAAGATCTGCAAAGAACTGGGGAGGCAGAGAAAAGCAGTTACAGTGGCTTTTTTTTTTTTTTTTTTTTTTTTTTCTTCGTGGAAATCTGAATATTCCTTCTTAAAAAAAGTATACATTACTTGTCAGAAGTGAACCACTTTTGCGGCCTCTGTAAAGACATGTTCCATATATGGTCTCCACAAAACTCATTCTGTACATAATCTGTACTTACATACTCCTACACACACAGGATCACCGGACATTTGAGGTTGGAAGGGATCTCTGGAGATGATCTAGTCCAACCAAGTGCTCACAGCTGGGTCAGCTCTGATGTCACATCAGGTTGCTCAGTCAGTCTTGAAACCTCAAAGGATGGAGACTACACAATCTCTGGGCAGCTGCTCACTGCTTGACTACCCTTATGATGAGAAAGCTTTTTTTTATATTCACTCTGAGTCTCTTATTTCAGTCTATGCCAAATAACTCTCATCCTCCAACCAACACAGTGCTTGGAAAAGCCTGGGTCCATCTTCTGAATAAACCCCTTGTAGGTACTGGAAGGGCACTAACAGGTTCCCCCTAAAGCCATCTCTTCTCCAGGCTAAGCAAGACCAGGTCCCTCCGCCTCTCTGAGGGCAAGTGCTCCCGATCAATCCCTGACCATTTTGGTGTCCTCTGCTGAACTCACAGCAGCTCATCAGCACCTTTCCTGTATTGTGGGGTCCAAAACTACATGTATCGTATCAGGGAAGATGGAAAAGGTCTAAAAGATGCAATATTGTAGATAATGCTTAGTGAGTACTGACTACAGGATAATACATCCTCTTGATTTCCCAGCTGCTGGATGCTGTTGGCCTTCTTTGCTACCAAGGTACACTGCTGGCTTATATTCAGCTTGCCATCTGCTAGGTTGCCAAAGTATTCTGCTGAACTGCCACCAGTCAGTCAGTTTGCAGCCCCACACTGGTACATTGTTTCCCAGATGAAGGAGTTTGCATTTGCCCCACTGAATTTCCCAGGATTCCTGTCAACCCACTTTTGTTTATCAGGGTCCCTATAGATGAAAATCCAGTCCTATCTACTGGCCCTCCCGGTATGGCATCATCTGCAAACTTAAACCAAAATGCATTCTGTTGTCTTTTTTCAGGTCAGTGAAAAAGATATTAAATGGTAGAAACCCCTGTGGCACTCCACTGGTATCCAGGCAGAGCATAAACCATTAACTGCTACACTGAGCCTAAATATCCAGACGGGTTTCTATTTGTTGCTAGTCCATCCAGACAGTAAGGCCACAATTTGCACATGAGAATATTGCGGGAAACTGTACAGAACTTTCTGTTAAATCCAAGGCCAATGACACAGTACTTTCTCATCCACAAAGATTGTCGTTTCGTCATGGCAAGGCAACTTAGTTGGTCAGGAATGATTTACCTTAAGAAATCCATTCTGACTGTTTCAATCACCAATTTGCCCAGAAACATATTCCAAAAGGACTCACTCTATGACTTTCACAGGGGCTGAAGTAAGGCTGACTGGCTTGTAGTTCTTCAAGTGAAAATTCTGGGATTTTTTGGAGATGGGCACATTTGCATTTATCCACTCAACAGAGAATTTGCCTGACCTCCCTTTTCAGGATAAGACAGCAACCTTTTAAGGACAACTTTTGACAGAAGTCATAAGCCTCCAGTGTTCCTCAACACAGCGTTCCTCCACTTACATCACAACTGCTCACAGACTCTGGCTTTGCACAGTCAGGACATTCAGGTTCTCTGCAAGGTCTCTGTGAAGACACTCTCAATCCTTTTTCCATCTTCCCTGATACAATACATATAGTCTGCTCCTCTCCTCCTTCAGCTCCAAAACTTGGCCACAAATTCCCCTCTAGCACACATGTCCAGCAGACACAGTCAGCACCTCCAACTGCTCCACCCTCAGTGAGCCTGCTGTTCCAGAGGCTGATATGGACGGCTTCTTCCACCGAGACTCTCCTGCTGTTGCACTGCTTCCCTGGGCAATCCCAACCCATCAAGCAGGTGGACTGCAAAAACCTCCTTCAGATATAGTTTCCTTCAAAATCCACAAAACAGCCTGGAAATTAATCCAGCTATGCAGAGCATTCAGATGAACTTGTGAGTTGTTTTTCAGCATTCTCCTAAACTGAAAACTTCAGCACAATCAGAAAATTAAGTACCTTTTTAACTACTGGGACCCTCCTGGAACATGGGAGCCTGAAGTGATTTTTGGCCACACGCTGCATCAGAAAGAGTTTCTTCACAGCAGTGGCAGCCACAGAGAAACTGGGGCCCACAGGTAACACATTTCATGTGTCATGGGTTCCTTTAAGCTAGCTAAAAAGACTCCTTTTCTGAGAGATTTTATGAACATTACGAGGCTTCCTTTTAATTTTACAGTTATATTTCAAATTAAAACCCAAATAAGACTGCAATATGTTGAAAAACAAGGAACGAGTGCAATCATTCTGTCCAGTTCCCTTTTGTTTATGGATACTCATTTCTTTGGTTTTGGCAAATCAGCATGGACATCCAAGTACAGAATCAGTATTGAAGGTCTGAGACAAGAAATAGGACCACCATGAAATGAAAGAGCATTAACTAGGGCCAGACATAAAATTCTGACAACATATAATCATGGACAGGTATGATGCTGGGGGAGGAAGGAAGCAGAGAATAACTTGCTTTCATGCATGTTTTCAGACAGAACATTTAGGTCCATAATTCATGTAAACAGCATGGCAGATATCATATAATCAGAATGGTTTGGTTTCAAAGGGACATTAAAGACCACTAGTTCCAACCCCCTCCCATGGACAGAGACACCTACCATTAAGACCAGGTTGTTCAAGGCCCCATCCAACCTGGCTTTGAATACCCCCTGGGATGGGGCATCCACAACTTCTCTGGGCAACCTGTGCCAGTGCTTCACCATTCTCACAATAAAAAACTTATTCCTAATATCTACTCTAAACCTACCCTCTTTCATTTTAAAGCCACATCCCCTTGCCCTATCACTACATGCCCCCATAAAAAAGTCCCTCTATAGCTTTCTCGTAGGCCCCCTTCAGGTACTGGAAGGCTGCTATAAGGTCTCTCCAGAGTAGTCTCTTGTCCAGGCTGAATGACCCAAACTCTCTCAGCCTGTCTTCATGGGAGAGGTGGTCCAGCCCTCTGATCATCTTCGTGACCGTCCTCTGGATTCACTCCAATAGGTCCATGTCGTTCTTATGTTAGGGTTCCAGAGCTGGATGCAGTGCTCCAGGTGGAGTCTCATCCCAGTAAAGCAGAAGGGGAGACTAACTCCCTTGCCCTGCTGGCTATGCTTCTTTCGATGCCACCCAGGAAGTGCTTGGCCTTCTGGACTGCGAGCGCACATTGCTGGGCCATGTTGAGCTTCTCATTCACCAACACCCCCCAGGACCTTCTCTTCAGGGCTGCTCTCAATCCATTCACCACCCAGCCTGTACTTGTACTGGGGATTGCTCTGACTCATCTGTAGAACTTTGCATCAAGCCTTGTAGAGTTTTGTGAGGTTTACACAGGCCTGCATGTCCATGTCCCTCTGGATGACATCCCTTCCCTCCAGCGTGTTGACCCCACTGCACAGCTTGGTGTCATTGGCAAACTTGCTGAGGGTGCACTCGATCCCAATGTCCATGTTGCCAGCAAAGATGTTAAACAGTGTCAGGCACAACACCAGTCCCTGAGGAGCATCACTTGTCACTGGTCTCCACCTGGACATCAAGTCACTGACTACAACCCTTTGAGTGTGTCCATCCAGTCAATTCCTTGTTCACCAAGTGGTCCATCAGTCAAATCCATGTCCCTCAGTTTAGACACAAGGATGCTGTGTGGCTACAGGCACACAGTAATACCAGGGTACAAGTGCTACAAAATGTACCATATAACCACAGGTATAAATGTTTCATGAGCTCCAGCAGAGCCTAAAGAACATATTGCAAATTGGGTGGAAAAGAAAATGATGCTCAAGGAAGGGGGAAGTGGGTCTTCAGCACTCAGGTCCTTAATCACCCAGCATGTGGGGGAAAAAATCAAAACAGTTCCTCATCATATTCTCATGACTAAATACCTGGAAGCACAGCAAGAGGAAAACACAAAGACTCATCCCTAACTATTCCTTACAACTGGCTTTATGCAAAGCCAGCAGCAGGGATATTTTAGATATGTAACCAAATCCAACTCTATTAAGAAGATAATTACATAAAAATGGAGCTTATACAGAGCCCTCCCCCAGGCTGCAGGGTATTATTTGGTAGCTTTGTAGCCTACTAGATATCCTAGCCCCTTGCCCAGTGCCAACCCAAGGCTTATTCCCAGGCCAAGAGATTTCCCAAGAAATACACCGTACTCTGGTGGCTCTTCAGGTTGCTTTCATGGATCACTGAAGCCTCTGCAGGCAGTTGTCTCATTCTCAGATTGACAGTTTCTCTCCTGTAGTTTGCTAGCACACATTGTTCACTTCAGTGAGGCCATATTTTGCCATTTAAAATATTTAATTCAAGCTAGCTCACTTCCCCTAAAATTGTATTTCTCTCTAGTGAAATTTGCCACACAACACTAGAGCATATAAGCTTCACAAAGAAGGTCAACACCATCCTGACCTGCATGAGGTGGGGGCACTGCCAGCAGGTCAAGGGAGGTGATCCTGCCCCTCTACTCAGACCTGGTGAGGCCACACCTGGAGTACTGTGTCCAGTTCTGGGCTTTCCAGTACAAGAGAGACATGGACCTACTGGAGCGGGATCTGCAAAGGATCACAAAGACAAGTGAGGGTCATACAAGGGGAGGCTGAGAGAGCTGGAACTGCTCATCCTGGAGAACAGAGTGTCAGGGGCATCTCATTAATGTGTGTAATATGTGATGGGAGGGTACACAGAAAACTGAGCAAGGCTCTTCTCTGTGGGAGCCAGTGAATGAACAAGGGCCAAATGTCGCAAACTGAAATACAGGAAATTCCTTTTAAACATAAGAAAAAACTTACTTTTTAAAATCGAGGCTGATTGAACACAGGTTTCCTACAGAGGTTGTGGAGTCTCCATGCTTGGAGATACTCAAAATTTGACCAAACATGGCCCTGAGCAATCTGCTTCAACTGATCCTGCTTGAGCACAGGAGCTGGTCCAGATGATCTCCAGAGATTCCTTCCAACCTTAACTATTCTATGAGTCTGTGTGCACTAGGGTGCCTTGTAGGTACGTGTTCTACAATATTTTGCACTGTGCTAAGATTTTTCTCTTTATTTTTAATGTATATGCTTCATTATTTCTCACAGAATCAGGCTAGAACTACAGCAGTATAATACAGTAAGTTCACAACTGTTCATTCAGGAATACTGTTTCAGAATATTGTTTCATGGTTGTATCATCAGATGGTGCAGAAAATTCATGTTTCCTTAGTACTTCTTCAGTGGTCCTGCCTCTATTGCTTATACTTATGAAAACATAGTAAAGAAGCCCCAGAACACCAGCACCAAAGTTTCCTGCATGGTCAGAAATGTACTTACTGTAACTCTCATTATAGTCTCTACATTAAGTTCATGTGGGGGAAGGAGGAAAAAGGGCTCAAATCCCACATTACCAGCCAACTGCACACTTACATCAGTTCTGCAGCCAGAAGTCTGGTGTATTGCAGGGAAAGAGGTAAGGAGACTAGCTTGCTGCCAGTTAATGAAAGTATATCTTGCCCCCAAACCATGAATTGTCACATGCATTATTTTCAGGTAAGCAGTAGAACAACTGGTCTGTGCTTTCTGGGTTGTGACAGAAACTGGACAAAGCACAAAACTGTTCAGAAGGCCAGCAGCATCTGAGCTGAGCTAGCCTGTATCCACAGCATTGGTTACAGTGGCAGCTGCTAATCTGCATTAATTCAAACTTTTGCTATAGTACCTGTAAATTCAATCAAGAAGGGTGTTAAAAGCACTGTCATTTTAAAGACAAAAGGGTTGGATATCTTTAGGACCCAAATTATGGCAACATCCAAGTTAACTTCACAGGTTGAATACCCTGTCCTCCAAATGCAGTGGGTGCTCAATAGTGTCTTTAGCTAAATGAGGTCTAAGTATGCCCAACTAAGCGTGTCTGAAAATGGTTAATAAATCCAGACTTCTACGCAACTGATAACCAGGATTTATGTGTATCTAAAATACCAGTGCCTTCCTAGCCACTGACAGCAATTTCATCCATTGGTAGCAGAAGGTGGAAAAACATATAATTTATGGTTTTCAGTAAATACCGTTTTGACTAATTGTCAAAGGTAGAACCAACTTAGTTTTTGAAAGCTATTTGACAAATATAAAAGACTAACAACTTCCTTTTAACAAAATCCAAATTTAGCTTTAATAATTAGAATTTTTATAAAAAGGAAATTGTCTTTCAAAGCAAAGATTGGCACTAGTTCATGTTGTCAGATTTGACAGCATGAAATCACGGAACAAATGACGAAATTCTGCAGCTGCTAAATACTGTCAAACACACTTTACAAGTTTTATTCTTATAAATTCATTATTAGGAAGCCCTGGTTTTGCAAGGAACTGTCGCTCTTCTCAATGTACAATTAGGGCAAAAATAGTTCTAAAACACTCCTCACCGTTGTTAAGATGGCTTGTGGTACTTTTGACATTTTTTAAAAAGCCTTGGTCTGCACACAGCTTTGTACCAGAGCCCTACAGAGCTGGCAATAATTTGGAAACAGCTGTAACAGTTTAGGAGCTGTAAGTTCCTACAGCTGTTTTCCATGAGAGACTGAACAACCACATGCACCAACAGCCAAGGCACAAGCTAACTCAGCTGACTTTGTACAGTACAGAAGTAGATGACAGCAAAACCAACCCACTAAGGCAGCTCAGCGGCTGACTGTGACCTTCTGCTGGCAGTGAACAGCTACTGAGAAGTAATATTTTAAACCACTTCAGCTACACGTACTGGATTTCATTTTTCTAGGTAGAAAGGAAAAATATAAACTTGAGTAACAGATATTGTATGTGTGGAGTCACATGATGATGCAGCCTGATGCAAGCTGAATTGCTGCACCCGTGTGGTTGGACACACAAGGTAGCACATGTTTTTAAAAACATAAATGCAAACCCAAATATTTTAATATATAAATCAGGCACAAATCCTTTGAATAATTATATTGAAAATAAAGCATATTTATTTTAGAATAGCAAAATGTGCTATATGAATTTTAAAAATCCCATTGGCTTCTTTTGACTGTTGTTAAAGAGAACTCAAAATCAATGTGACAATAAAATCGCTTTGAGAAAAGCATACACTAACAAAATTTCTTATTGGACTATTGAACTATTTTTTTCTGCATGTTCCATCTGATTTGTTGAAAACCATTCACAATTTAATGTTTCAAAAGTCAAAAATGTAACTGCATTCAAGGCAACTGTGGTGCACTTGAGTGGTGTCCTTGCCATTGCCATTTATATTAACAGTACAAGTCAGCTGGACACAAAGGAGCCCTGCTTCTCACATTCTGCTCAAGACTGCCTCAGGTAACTCACCTCCTTCAACTAGGGCTGCAGACACAACATACTTTTTGCAGACCTCATTGCAGCAGTTTACTTCAGCATCTACCGACTGTATTCATTTCTGCCTCTAGACATCACTGTGGATCATGTGACTCCTACTGGTCTCCCTCAATGAAAAAAATCACCAGTGCTGCTTCACATCAGTTCATGTTGGGAATGACTGCAATCACCCAAATCCTCTACTCCCAAGCTCTAGAAAGATTCTCACAGTAAACATACATCCTTCTATCTCTGGGCAAGGCAATATAACTTGGTGTCCTGAAAAAAACTTGGACAGGTCATTCTTATATCCTGTGACGCTGTGTTAAGAGCAACAGAGAAGGTAAAACACTATTTCTGTATGGCCTAGACATGGAGAATTCATTTGAGACACTAACACAGAAAGCATGATGTTCTTGTGGAGGTTTAAAAAAGTGAAAAAACTAATAATAAAATGTAAAAGCAAAACTGTTTAAATTAAAAGCTTGAGCTCTGTGATTTAAGCAGAATTCATATATGGCAAATGAAAGAAATCTTACCATAGTCACTGTAATCAAAGATCACATCAAATCACATAATCAAAGGTTTGTTGGTGTCTGTCAGATAAGATGCCTAGCATGAACAGTGATTCAGTTCCAAAAGAACTTTTTTTTTATCACTAATAGGAAAACCTTTATTAGAAAGCACTTGTGTATCATTATCATTAAAACTTTTATTTAGTTTTATGTGGATGAAGATATCTGTTACTTTTATAAAATCATCTTTTCCTATGAAAGGTGAGAGAGTCTATTTTCTGTTTATGATAAAGCTTGCTTCCTGACCTCTGCACATTGAAAACATGGATTATTTTTCTACTACTTTAAGTCATCTAATTTCGAGCACAATTAGAGCTACATTTGGTATACTCTATCTGTACCCTTTTTTCTTAGCTTTGGTTAAGTTCCTACATCTATTCATATAATATTTCTATCTTACATTAAGACCTATTGACTAAAATTAAATGGCAGCTCTACAGTACTTTTTTGGAATTCCATACTTCTCTAGTCTGGAGAAAACCCTTCAGCACTTGCACAAAACTTCCTCATTTGGCCTCACAAAGGGTGTCCTGGGTAACCCAAAAAATTTGCATTGTATTCCATATCTTTCCATATCTTGTTTCTCTTTGTTGATCGGGCAATCCATGGGGATCAGCACCTTTGTATCTAGTGATTATTACTGTTATTTTGCCTGCTATTCTTTCAGTTTTTAGTAAACTGTTACTTTTTCACTTACATCTTCTCACATTCCTGTCTCCTTACTGGTGAAAGGATAGTTGTTAAAACTAAAGGGGAGGTAGCTTGTTTCCCAGGCTCCACCCTGTAAATCGTCTTATACCAAGACAAAGGGGTTTGCAAGCAATCAAGGCCTTGTCCACATTACACTTAGTGGGAACTACAGCTAGAGCAAGAATAAAAAGTATTTTCCAGATCACCCAGTAAGATACTGGAGAATCTTGTAAGTTCTTAGTCCCAGACCTATTAGTTTGAGGCATGGGCTACCTTGAGCATTTATTGACAGTTCATGTTTCTTTTCCTTATAACATCACATCCAGCTCCAGGCAATCTCTGCCAGCTCTGTATCCACAGTCCTGACTGCAAATGCGAGTGCTCCCCTAAGGGTTATTTTTATGTTTTCTCTAAGCATTCATTAACACAGGTTTTGGAGCAACATATCCCCCTGTGCTGTAACTCTCTGATGCACAGGACAGGCATCCAGGAACTGCTTCCAGTTTCCCGATCCTGAGAAAGAGGATTTAGCTCTGACACATAGCTACTGGCAAGGAACTCCATGTTGCCTCACTGACACAAGGAGTGAGATTCAACTTGCCTATCTTCACACACCTACCAAAAAATGGTATCACTAGCTGAGTTACTCACTCTAGGTTACTTTTGTAGTTGGCATAGAACCGAGACATGGTCAACATGGACCTTAGGATGAGATTAATCTACCCTGTCAAGTACCCATTCCTCTCCAATGCCAACTACGGAGAATTTCAGACTACAAACTTGCATCTAGATTTCAGGTATAGGCATGCACTTATATTTGTTAAGTTGAATCCCATTGATGGTTTCTAAATGAGCACATACTAGTACAGTTTGGATTTGGATGTGGCAAAGACAACATACCAAGAGTATTTGGGGCCAGATTTTCTTCTTTTATGGTGTCTGAACAGCCAGTGGACTGCTGTATACACACCAGAGAGCTTGATTTTTACAGATGTAACAGTGATCAGCTAACTCTTCTCAGCTCCACAAGGTTAAAGTAAGCATTGCACCAGCCTGGAAAAGACACTCTCCCTTTGACACTTCACGTCTAAGATCAAGCTGCAAATGTGTCACTCAGTTTTTCAGCCCACAATCACGAATTTAACCTCCTATCAATCTGGCTGGGAATTCCACATCCCTGGATTTAATAAGCTCTTAGACAGAAATTTTTAGACTTTCCTTTCAACAACATGAGAAGAACCTGAACAAAATGGCTCTCAGGCTGACCATCAGGAGTTCTATGGATTCAGATGGGAGAAAGACTGAGAAAAACAAACTCTCATGTAAGTGGTTATTCACAAGTATGGTAAATTCTCAGTGGTTTCCCCCTTTCCTACAGTCTAAACTGAACCAAATCTGCATTATTCCAAACCATAATTTTCTGTCTTGGGGCAGTGAAGACATATATTCAGGACATGTCCCTAGCTAGTCACTGGGATCACAGGATGCCCACCCCAGATGGTTATGAGGAAAAAGGTGCCTGGTAACAAGATACCCCAGCAGAGCAGCCAGGAACTGAAAGCCCATCAGTTAGAAAGCTGGAGACTGTGGACACAGCGCTGGCACCTCAGGGGAAGGGAGCCCCTTTCCCACCTTCCATCAGAGACTGTAGAAGTCACAGTCCCATGCCACATTCAAGGAACACACCAATGTCTAAGAGAGGGGAGGAGAAGTACGACCCTGTTTTCTTCCCTTCATAACTGGTCCTAATCCTCTCAACACACACATCAAGTCCTCTTTGACCTCCACCACTCCTTCTGTTCCTGTGAGACAGAAGCACTAGTTGCCTTTAGCTTCTGCACCCTATTTTTAAAACCAGTACTGCTTTCTGATTTTTTCAGGTCAAGCCAAGCTGCCCACGAGTCTGTTGATGCTCCATATGCTGCTGAAAGCTATAAAGGAAGAAGGGCAAGTGAACACTGGCAGAGATCAATCAGGAGGTATTTCAATGCCATCGCATGTGACTGAAGGTGAAAGTCATTCCTTCCCTAGAAGAAAGTTTTTTCTTTTACAGATCTTTACACATAAATCCTCAGTGAATATATCACATACTAAATGTAAATGCTGAACACTGGAGGACTGGGCCATGTTTTCCACATACAAAATGCACAATTCCATTCAGCAAAAACAATAAATACATAGCACACTGGAGTCCACCTCCATTTTTCTCTTCATGTGTACATGGCGTGTGGGAGGGGATGTATGGATTCGAAACATCATGAAGAGAAGTCACTGCCACCATCACTAGCTTGTTAGATCTGAAAAGGAAAAGGCTGTTTTTCCAGTTGGCTGAAATTGAAATCTCATGAGAACAGCTGCTGTCATTTGAGTTCAGGCCAAGATGGCAACATTTGAGAAAAAACAACTGATCTTGTGAATTTCCCACCACTTGGAACTGAAATTTAGAGATACCAGCATCAGATATTTTTAAGTACAGAATCGAAGTTTAGGCAGGAAACTGAACTATTGAAGCAGCTATGCAGTCATCACCTGTGTCATCCTCTCACCCACACCTCATCTCCGGGGTCTTTAAAGGTCCAGGAGCTCCAGAAAACTCCATGGCTGGAAATGGTGGACAACAACCACCATTGATTGCTGCCCACCATTTTAAACCATGGAGCTTTCTGGAGATCACAAGGAACCTTACACTTCAAAAGGAAAACCCCACTTGGCAGGAGCCAACTTTCTCATAGAACAGCTGAAACGAGGACTTTAAGTCTCACTAGGTACATACACCATCATTGCCTTCTGCTTCAAGGACACATCTTCAGGTCTGCCTTTTCTAATTCAGGCATACAGAAATACAATTAAAATTAACTCTACTAAAATAAATTATTATCCTACGTTCCCAGCTTTCTAAGGCTGACAATGAACCACACACAACAGATGTTAATCGTGCCACTTAACGCATGACTGGGTGGATGCTGTGGAAATGTGGGTGGTTTAAAACTGGATATAATACCAACCTACAGCTGCAGAAGTAACTGAACTCTGCCTCTGCTTTAACAGCAGATCTATTATTTATGTGGACTTATTCATATAACAGAAAGATCCTTTTAAAATGGCCTCATACCTAAAAAGTATTAACCGAGCACTCAAATCACTACTGAAGAATTGTAAGACAAGATTTAAGAGCTAGTACTTGGTTTATGCTAAAAAACAAAGATTATAATTGACACACCTGAAGAACTCTCTATACAGGCTTGAATGTATTCCTCTATTTTTGCTCATTACAAAATCTTACCAAAATATCAAAACTCTCTTTTAAGACCTTTTGTTATTGAAAATTATTCACATTGAAAGATCTGCAAGTAATTTTCACTTCAAACAAAGCTTTCAAAATACTAATTATCTTAAATTTGAGTTATGTGAATGATTAGAATGCATTATATACTGCTGCTCCCTCACTGAATGAATATAAATCTGTAAGGCAGGGCTGCAGTGCAAACAATTGTGATAAATTCATATTAAATATCTGCATCAAACATTTGTAGGCATTTCTTTAAATATGTAGTCTGCTCAAAGAATCCTGTAAGTAAAGGTGCATGGAAAGCAAAAGGAAAATGTTTATCAACACAGTGAAAACTTAATTTGGTTTTAAATGGCAATGAAAATGTATTGAAGATGTTTCACTATTTTTCTAATTCTCAGGGTACTCAGCAGATACTCAGTGAAGAAATGCCTTTGAAATAGGAAAGAATGTAACTTTCAGTATTCCAAGTGGAAAACTGCTACATAGATATTCCTTCACCTGTAAATGCTACCCTACGCTCTGTACAGATGCCGATACTGACTTTAAAAGAATAGTTATCCTAAAAGCTAATAGCAGCCATAAAATTCTGCATTTGGAATACAGGCAGCATTCTGTGGGCAATACTGTCTCCACACCAAAATTTAAGTAATTTAAATTACGAGTTCAAGTTCTTTCCTGGTTATATTTTGTGTACTTGAAAAAAAATGTCAGAAGAACACGATTTGACCTCAACCAGTCAAGATATTAAGTTTTACATCCTATGGAATAGATGGCAATAGCAGTGTAAAACTAAATTTTAAATTTCAAATTATATTACAGCATAAAAGCTTACTTCAGAACTGTCACACTGTGTCTGAAACCTAATAATTTCAGACACAGTGGTAGGTAAAAACCTTATTTCCTTTCATTAGAGTTAAGTCATTAATATTTCTGTGATAACTACAGTACATCAAAACTGAGTGCATTAATCTTATCAGTCTCCTGATGTGCTTTTAACTTTTCAATTGCTTTCTTAAAAAATGGGCAAGGTAAATTCCATTATAACAGTCTATCTGTATTTTGGTTTTAATGTTTATATCATTGAATTCACTATAACAATAGGATATCTAGGTTTAAAGTATTATTATGTGAAAGTATTATCAAAATCACTTCCAATTAGCAAGATTAATTAGGCATGAATAATCACTCTGAAACATTTCCTTAAAGAAGACTAGTTTTAGTAAAAAGCTATGATATTTGACACTATGATTGGTTTAGTGGATTTTTTTGCATTTGTTGACCAAATGTCAAGTGACTCTCTTTAAGTAATTTTACACACAGTTCTGCAGTGTGCACTTTTGTAATTAAGAGTCTCTGTTCCAGACAAACTATTCTCAAGTAGGAGTTAAAAACTAAGAGACTAAGTGTATGAAGTCTGAGGGAGGCTCTTCCTGCAATATGTGTGATCAAAGTTGCACCAAAATCAGATGAAGCTTGGTCAGCATGGCAAGCAGGAAAGTCATGTAACACATGCTTAAGGTTTAAGTATTCTTTTGCTCAATTTAACACAATTGCAGGTGTGGAGAAAAAGTGGAGAAAAATCTACTGAAAACTGTATCAATTTTTTTTCTAGACTGATTAGAAACAAGTAAGTAATTTACATGGTTTGGTTCAGTGACCTGTAAGATAACCCATCAATACTAACTGCACTGGTAATAAATTACATTCACAATCTTTTAATATAACTCAATGTTCTGTAGAAACAGATTCTGCAAATGAGCACATCAAAGTGCTTTAAGAATATTATTTAGCAATAATTTTAAATTCAATATTATTCATTACCACATAAACCAAGTTCACACTCCCCTTTTTCTCCTGCGGGGGCTGACATACTACCCTTCTGAGTGGGCTTAAACTCATAGCCATTAGCCTATCATCTGACAGTCTCTAAAGAATCATGATTTCCTAAGTTTCATCAAATATGCAGCCAGAAAAAGATATGCCAATCCAACTATGTATTTTTATTGTTGCTAACAAAATCATTAAGTTTACTTTTTTAGGAGTCTTGTTTTCTTTTTTAATTTGGCTGAAATAAAGTGGGGGCATAGAAAGGAGTTTCACTGAAAAACAAAGTTACTATATTTTAACACATACTTACGTTACTTATTTATAAATAGCCTGGTGGCCGTAGGGCTTTTTATTCATTATTTTCAAGTCAAAAACATTCTGCCTCTGCACAGCAAATTAAAACAAAGAGTTAAATTTCACTGCAGACCAGCTTCTAACACTTGTCAAACAGGAGTCAGTGCTGAAACTGGCCCTTATCAACCAGTTCAATAGTTGTTACCAGTAGGAAATTCAAAGCCCTTCAGACTTTTGAATTTTTCAGTTTGTTCAAGGCTTTTGACCCACACCCAGAATATCACAACCACGAAGCTCACCAGAGGCACTTTGCTTATGCTTCTTACAAAGCAAGGAGGGCCTCACAGGATCATAGAATCATTCGGGCTGGAAAAGACCTCCAAGAGGTCATCGAGTTGAACCATTAACTCAGCCCTGCCAAGTCCACCACTTAACCATGACCTTATGTGCCACATCTACAGACATCTCATACACAGCACCATCCTCTGCACAGGACACCGCAGTGAACAACAGGAGACCAAAAAGTGAACAGAGAAGCAGCTGCAATTCATTGTGATTGAGCCAATTCTTTATTATTCGCTCCTGTAAGTCACTTCACAACTCAGAGATCTAAAACTCAGGGTAACTGACAACAGCCAGAGCCAGCAGGCATGTGATGCTGAGGTGTCAGTCTA